>NW_011967243.1:4019334-4077947 GCF_000949405.1 Vollenhovia emeryi | reverse complement strand
AAAAATATTTCAATACATAACAGCACTTCTGTAAAAAGTTATAGATCATATCCCATTATGCCCCGCCGTTCCGTTATGCCCCAGGTTCCCCTAATGCGGAACGCTATGATAACGCCGGCTCGCGATTAATATGCGAATCGATCTGCGCGCGGATTGATCTACATGAACGTTCGCCCAGCGTTTCGATCCGATTACGAATAAAGTTCATCGCTCGATCGGGAAACCGAGTTTATCATCGATCGGCTTACGACGTAAATGAGTTATCTAAATCCGAGTTGAACGGTGCGTACCCTCCCTCCCCCCCCCCCCTCGTATGTACCGAGAAGTTGGATAGTATCATTAATAATTGCGTATAAAATTACGGAAACGGGAGACGATGTATCGTTTCACCGAACTCTCTGGAAGAGAGTTAACTCAATTTATCGAATTATTAAGTTTCCAATTCAGGTAATATTGTATGTTAAAAAATGTCAAAATAAAGTCGCGATTCGTTCGGCCGTGCGCATTTTCGCTTCCTGAAAGCGCGACGAACGAAGGATTCACGAAACATTACAAGCATTTTTAGACAGAGAGGGCGGATGTAATAAAATCAGGGACTTTTCAATTAATTTTAATTTACTGTTTAACGTGCCGGTGTTTATAGCCTTCGTTATCAAAGACATTTAATATCCGCTATATTCGAAAAGCAGCTGGGAATATCGGGAGAATTGATTTTGGTTGGCGGGACGAGAACGCGGGCTTCACCCCGTTCGCGTAATTCGCCGCGCAAAACGAGATCGTTTCTGCAAACTGAGAATTACATTCGTTAATTACAACGCGCCGCGCGTGTATGCTTGTCGGCTTGTTGATTATCGGCGACACGTGTCGACGAATGTATAATAATTTATATGTTATTCGCGCCGCCGGCACAATGGCTGGCGTGTCTTCGGGACCGGCGAGGGTGGCGAATAACGCCGGAAAATTAGGACGGAAGGAAGCGGTGTTTAATAGTTTCCGACGCAAATTGATTCCCGCTAATTGCGGAGTGCGGCACGAGCGCCGCATAACTCTCTTTTCCCTCCCCAGATTATGAATTATTTTACAGCCTCGCGGGATTTTCGCGACTCCCGCTTCAATGAACCGTATAACGTTGGCGTATTATTCGTTAAATATCAAAACCTCTACGCTCGTCGCCTGACAAATTTGTCTTTGTCACTGACGAGGAATATATTTGCCGTCCAATTCAGCGCGCACGGTGGAAAGCGCGATTATTATTTCGTGCACATAATTTTTTGTCTCTTCACGTATTTAACATACAAGTATTTTAATTATCCCCCTTTAACAAAAGTATAGTAATATATGCGCGAAAAAATAGTCAAAGAAATTATTTGTAGATATTTTATCTTTTACTACCAGAGCCGAGTATTTGGTCCCGGAATGGACCTCCATTCTATTCTGTCTTCATTTGGACCCTGGAGTCGGTTTGAGGCTCCAATTCGAGGCCCAGATGAGTAAAAAAAATCGTGCTCAACCCTCATTCTAACCCTCGAAGATAATGTATTATAATAAAACATTTTACCCTCTTTGAAACCTCTTGGGTCAAAGAGGATCTACCGAACCTCTGTTGATTTATACACTCGCACTCGCCTCTTTACTGCTGATAGCGACTCTTTTCAGGCCTATCTGAGGTAAAAAATTCAATATATTTTATTCGACACAAAGACGTCCCTTACGGGGAAAAAACACTCAAAACTTGAGTGTTTTTTCCCCGTAAGGGACGTCTTTGTGTCGAATAAAATATATTGAATTTTTTATCTCACAATCAGATAGGCCTGAAAAGAGTTTTGAGTGTTAACACTCAAAACTTGAGTGTTTGTTCCGTAAGGGGTACCTTAGTTCGACCTCGTTGCTCCCCATTCAAAGATTACACGAGAAGATTACGCTAAACTGAGGCCAGAATACTCGACTCGGGTATAGCATTTTAGAATAGCGTTGCATTTATTTTACTATTTTATATCATGTACAAAGTAAGACAACTGCGACACATGTGTTTTTACGATGGTTTTCCAATGTAGAAAAATTGTTAAACGACGCTAACTGGCAAATTCTAATTAAAGCAACTTATTGCGAAAAATATTACCTCAGCCAGGGTTTGAATCTGGATTTCGCTACACTCTAGCGTTTTACCAATTCGACCACTGAGGCACGTGGTAATATCGCAATAAATTTCTTTAGTTAGACTTCGCCAGTTAGCGTCGTTTAACAATTCTTCTACAATGATTAATCATACACTGGCGTCAAATAACTCTCTACGTTATAAATGGTTTTGTCAAATCGGAACCGATTGCATCCCAACGAAAACCTCCACTCGGATGCGCTGTACTTTTCTTGTCGCGCTTATTAAAAACAAGAAGCTAATTAAAGTATAGGGCTTTTACCACGCACCTCCCCCGCGTCCGTGCCGTCTGAAAGCGCCTCGGTTTTCCACGTTAAATTACAGCCAGACGTCGCGTTTCATTTTCCATGAGAAAAGCCTCGGCTACGAATTCATCGCGAAAGCCATAAGTTACGGCGAAGAGGGTTCCGTCGGCCGCGCATTTCCCCGTAGCCCCTCGCGTCGCGCTAAAATAATCAATTTCTTTGTTTGCGTTTTCTATAGACCGGCGTCAGACGCAAACGCCGCGCGTCAACTGTGCGTATGTGTGTGTGTGTTACCTGCGCGCGGAGAGGAGGCGAAGGCGCCGGGGAAAAGAGAGACTGGCGCAGAACGGTGCGGCCCTTTAAATTTTATCAGGATACTCGCATTCATGGGTCGCCGACCCCCTCCCTCCCATCCCCTCCGGCATTGTCCACGCCACCGCAACTTAATATACGACGACGTTTAAGTATTAAATCTCGTTCCTCGCGTGATATTTCGCGAGTTCGGTCTCTTAACGCGTTAGAAGGGGGTAGACAATGTGGACGACAGTCCAGTATTTCTTTCGGCCACCGAGCAAATCGATCCCGAATCCTCATTTCGCTACCGAGGAAAGTCCGCGCGACAACAATGCACTATATACGTAAAACAACGTGCTGGGAAATATACGTAATTAAATGCAACGGAATAAAAATGTGGCGTCGGCGTGAGAAAATATTGAAAAATGAGAGGGACGAACGAAATGAAACAAAAATACATTTCTGTCGGACGCAGTCACCGATATTTTAGTTTTTAATATCCTCTGCTTCCTCAAAGAGCTCCGGCGATTTTACTCAGGATCAGAGCGGTTCATAACTCTGTTCCCGACGGCTTCTTTGGGATGATAATCGCCCGCCAGGCTCGTTTGTGACGCGTAGAATAGCGATAGAAGTGGGCGAGTGGTACGGGAATGGTCACTGAAAGCCTCGGCGGGCCGCATTGTTTATAATCGCATCCCCCTCCCCCCCCCCCCGGCCCGTTATATTAAATCCGTCCCTTTATGCGGTATCAGCGAACAGCCGGGGAGATTTTCCGGTTATGCAATTTATCCGCGATATTCCGCGAATTATGCGCGCGTTCTATTCCCACCCTCCCGGACGGCTTATGCGCGTCAAGGGTGGGCCGTGGCGGTTAAGGGCGAACGAGCACTTAAAACGGGATGTGAGCGGTTATAGGTATAAAGTGGACGCACTGGTCAGTGATTCGAAACAAAGACTTTTAATCCCGAGATAACGTCCGGTACCCAGATAGCCGTTCTTTATGGGGGTAATTTCGGTATCTTCTCTGCGAGTAAACCTCGCTGGATAGAGAGCGCCGCGAAAGTGCTCCAAGCACGCGGACAAAAATCACGGAGCTGTAGACAGGAGTGATCGTTGCAAGTAGAAGTGCGAGCCTCGGATAGTTTTGAGATAAACGTTCGGATAGAAAGTCGGGAATAAATGTTAGATACACGCAGCCTAATAAATTATCCACGATTTACAGTAATTATTAAAGAATAGTGCGATGCACTTCAAGATTATTCTTGAATCGAATAATAATAAGATCCCGGTCTTCTTTCTCTCTCTCTTTCTCCGTAGATCCTTAAAATATTCATGCGCCAGAGTACACAGAGAACACTGTACGTCAAGGCAAGAAGATGCCCTTCTCTTGTCCCTATTTCTTATACGATGGAAATAAAAGATGGTCCCTCGCGGTATCTCGCAGATATGATGACGTATACAAAAATGCAATTAGGCTCAGATATTCGGAAACGAGCGTGCATGAATTTAAGAGTTAAAATTCCAGCGCGCGATTTCTCAACGTCCGAGGGCGGATAGGGGCAGATATGTCAGCTGACTCGACATTCTTCTGCGAAAATTTTCGGCGATATGTCGTCCGGGAGTCCCGTCCGGGATCGTCCCGAAGGATATTCGAGACGCGGCAGATTCCGCGACGGAGAAAGGAGTCGGAGAGAAAGGGAAGGGGAGGGGAGGGGGGGGGAGAGGGGGATGTGCTGGGAGAGAGGACCGCGTAATTTATTGCAAGCAATATTACCGACGACACGCCAAGGGAGCCGAGGAATGGGAAAAGCCCGTGTCTCTCGTCCCAGAAATGTATTTTATAGCGACCGAAGATGGGGGGCTCTCGGTATAACGGCGACCCTGCTTACTATTCTCTTTTGGGTCGACATTGGATTTAAATAAGTCGATGCGAACGTCCTGGCCTTTACTCGCCGTTTACTGTCTCCCAATCGCATTGCTCGTTACCGGATTTATGCGGTGCTTGCGAATAGAGATCCGTGTTGTGTGCTTGAGTGATTTTGTTTTTTTCCCCCGCCCCCCCCCCCCCCGGTAAGTTTGCTAATATTCGTACGCAATGTAATGCATAATAAAATGTTTACGTGCATTTTGAATAATAACCGCACGCATGCGTCATAATCAGAGTTAAAAGTAGTGTAAACTCTTCACGTGTTGACACAATGAAAGAAATGGAGAAAAATTAGAACTGCATTCCGTAGAGATGTGTGGATATCGTGGAGTAAATTAATATTTTAGATTCAAAGTCTTTTTTCTTTCTTTTCCGAGCAATTTTCCATGCTGATACATTGAAACTGCAATGTGGTTTCCTTTCGTTAATAAACACAGAACGCTTAATTTCCACCTTTAATCATTATATTAATTTTTACCACCTCTTATGGTATTCCTATACGAGTACTTATATCGGATATGAATTTTAAGGGCCGGTTTTTATTTTCTGGTTAACGGTTAACCAGAAGTTAGCCGACTCTCCATCTTTTTCTACGTTATTATCTGAGAAGAGACAAAGAGTTGACTAACCTCTGGTTAACCAGAAAATGAAAAACCGGGCCTTAGTGACACATGCAATTCAGGGTTAATGGTATATCGAGCGGATCGTCAGGCAAATTTAAAATAAGACGACCGAAATGGTTCCAGACGATAGAAAATTGATAGTGCACGTTTAATTCGATGTAGTATTTACTGCCGTACTTTATGGCCTTTTTATTCCGTATTTTTACGGCAAGAATCACTTAGGGGTAGCCAGTCATCAGATTCACGTAGTTTATTTCATTTCGAAGTAGAAACAGCGGTGATCGGCAAATGTGGATAATTGAGGCTTAAAGTATAAAATGCGGCATAAAGCAACGATTCGCCGCGTCAAATATTACGGCTCGAACGCCCTTAATGTTCCTTTCAGAGGTTACTTATCATATTACACAGTAGTTCTACATAAAATATTATATAATTTCCTTATATGTTCAACTATTGCACTATATAAATATGCGGATTCTTTTAATCTTGTTAATAAATATCTTCATGAAATTTCCGAGGGAATTCGTAACAATACGAGTTTGATTAATTTCAGGAGTCACTGCATATTATACCACCTTATCTTACGTAAAATATATTGCAAAGTTTCCCGATCCGGTTACTCAACAAATATTTATATATCGAGATACGCGTATACGCTACGATTTTATTGATTTTGCCTGCCGGAGACATTGGAAAGGCACTGGTTCATCTCGCAGCCGTAATCCTGTATAGTAAATTGAATGGTTCGGAGTCCAAGTGGTGTTCGAGAGTCGCGGAGAAAATCGGAAATCGATGATACTTATACTGCGCCACAGTACGTAGTCCAATGCGTAATCTATAGGGAGGACTTTTCATAACAAAAACCCACTAATGCCGCATTCTCCTTCGGCAATTCGGTCCTCGCCGCACGTCGAATATCGCGGTGATAAAAGCAAGCGCCGTCATTGAGAGTCCGGTTTCTACTGTTATTATCGGGGAAATCTTCCCGGGAAAGACCGCGATAGAGTCCTGAATCGAAATTTTGGCCCTATGTTGAACCTTTAATTCTATTATATAGTAGGACCTAAGACAGTAAAAGAGGTCGAATTGCAACCACAAAATTTACTCCTACTTAAAAATTGATAGTGTCGGAAATTTCTGCTTTTGCCAATTTAGCATTAAAGTAGGTTTTAACCTTTTAAGTAGGAGCTAAAGTAAATTTTTAGAATTAAAGATTGAAGGGAGGAGTAAAAAATATAATGTCATCAAAGTAGGTTGTTGCTGGTCTATGTAGGTGTATAGATCAGCTAAGTAGATGTAAATTATCCATAAAAGTGTCGAAATAGCACCAAACCTTCGACTCGGGGTGTCGCTAACAATCGCAGCAACTCCGTACCTTTTAGATGCGTGTCTACGGAATGTTTTTCTCTCTCGTGTGCTGTTCGACCCCTCTCGACGCATCATCGGAATTTGACTAAGAGAGATGTTCCCTGTGCGTGCTGCACATTTCAAAATCAATTTCTCCCGTAAACGTGATTCAGTGCTTGCGAAGCTTGCGAGTACTGTATGCCGACCTGTATCCTTTTCGCGCCAAGAAAATAAGAAGATATAATAGATACGCGTTTTACGCGCAGGCGAGGGCGTTTTTAGAAACGGATACGTTGCTCGTCGTTTTGATATGGCTGAATCCCATTTGCCGTTTCGACACTCCATTCATCGTCGCGCTTTACCATCCCGCCCGAATGTCACTCGTCGAATGTTTTCACATCCGTTTCCATTTCGACCTCGTCGTTTCCGCTTTTATCTCAGCCGCGAATTTATATTTTTCATCGATACCGGCGCTTTAATACGGCTTCCAGCAATCCTCCCGTTACAGCATTACCCGTTTCAGCATTTAATTATGCTGATAATTAACATGTTAATTAATGTACATGAAAATGTATAAAGTAATGTCGACTAGAGGGAAATTTTATTGAAAAGATACATTTTGAGGAGGGAGAGAAAAACGAGAAGTAATAATTGGGGCCCAAAGGGATACGGTTGTTAAATGAATTAAATTAAAAAACCATTTGCTAATAATAAAAAGTAATTAACTGATAGTAATTAAAAGCTTCACCGTCGAAAAACTCATTTAACTCCGTGTAAATTTGGCAAAATTTAATTTCCCTTCCCCCGGTGCTTTCAATGCCGCTACCAATAAATATGCACGTGCCTTATTATCACTGTTATTACGTAACGACTTATACTTTTTTTTATACTTAAATGTTTGCTTTTACTTATGTCTGCACGAACAGCCTTGCATATATTTTAGATAAGAAGGTACGAATGTATATCTTTTTATCTTTCTATCCGGCAGGCATTGTAACGGCAGCCACGCTGGGCGTTTCACTACCTGCTTATTTGCATACACAATTTTTCTTCTCCCTTTCTTCTAGATTTCGTGTAAATCTTGTGCGCGTATAACATTATTAAAGAAAAATTTTAGGACACCGAAGACAAATGTTCTCGTGCCGTCCCTCTATCGATTCGTGCACCGATCGTTTTCTATCCGCGATTTCGCGATCTCGCAACAGCAATAAAAAGGGAGTAAACCGAGCGTACCCGCGGAACAAGTCCGAGGGCAAGGAGCGAAATCCTGTTTGGCGAGAGGTAGAAAGAGAGTGTAAGATGTGCGAGATAAGCTAGGACGGTTAGAATCGGGTGGAAAACCGGGTGGAAAACCCGAGCTAGATAAAAGGCGAATCGATTCCGGTTTACGAATCACGCGTCAGCTGCTCTCCTCTTCTGTTGTTTCGCGCCTCGCAATTTTTACGCGCGCGTAAAATGAAAACGTTGGCCAAAACAGAGCGTACGTTCGATCGATCGCCAAAAACCTGCGGGCGAGTCTTGCACTCGCAAGAAGCAACCGGGCGCTACTTTTCTCCGCCCTCTCTGGATTTATCGCCACGTCTCTCTCCTTTAATATCTCCCTCCTCTTTCTCATTGATAATTTCGTATCACGCTATTAGATGGTAAACTGTTGTATGAATTATTATGAAGCGAGCAACGTCGAGCCTCTTGTTAAGCTTCTCGCTACGCGAGAGCGTTGTAAATCTTAACAACTTGAAAGAACTGAAAAGACCCGCGCGTTAAAGTTTGAACAAGTCTAAAAGCATCCTGTAAGAGATACAATGAGAAGAATGTGTCTACGTATTGAAGAATGCAGGAGATACAGAGCCCCCCTTTTGCCGAGTACATTGCAGCGACTCCGCCACGTTATCGTAAGAATTATTCGCAACGTCGAGCGTGTTAATTCGCAATTTAATGATATTTATTTTACTGCCTCTACGTCGTAACAGACGTCGTCGTTCGTTGCAGCATTGAATTAACTCTTCGCGTTGAAGAAAGATTACACGTATAAGAGTCCTGATGTTTTTGCCGTGGCTATTAATTCCGTATCTTCTTTTCATCACAATGTAATTTTAAGTTCGCTCCGTCGGTTTTTCCAAGTTTTAGATTAAACGTAACGGTCAGTCGCAGCGAGGGTGGAAAAAAGGTATGGCAAAAAGCGCGCGACACGTTTTCTTGTTAAAGTTTCCGCCCCGTCTGGTAAGGAACGCGGCCCAGGAATCGGGTCGGTGCGAACAAAGTAGCAAACTAATGAAGTGCTATGAACAATGCGAGCAATACGTTTACGACAGAAAATGAAATGGCGCGCTTGAATAACGTCTAATCCCGGAGGCGATGATCCGCGGAG
This sequence comes from Vollenhovia emeryi, assembly GCF_000949405.1. Classification (NCBI taxonomy): domain Eukaryota; kingdom Metazoa; phylum Arthropoda; class Insecta; order Hymenoptera; family Formicidae; genus Vollenhovia; species Vollenhovia emeryi. The sequence continues at coordinate 4,068,988 of NW_011967243.1, read as the reverse complement.
CAAGAACGGGCGTAATTATGAAGTGCGAAGAGCCGTCGCTTATTAAAATCCTGCTTTATCTCGCGCGCTGCACATAAAACAGTCGCGCGTAATAATAATTAGGTCGCGAGCGCGAGCTGCAACGAATAATGCGACCGATAAATTAGGGCAGAAAGTTGCACGCAACGCTGCATCTGAATAGCTAGTATATAGCATTGTAACGTCGGGACTTTAATCTCGACGTCGTAGCTTCTTAATAAACAAAGAGATTTTCAGTTTTTACATAGACGTTAAACATTTCGGCAATTAAATATCTAATTAATATCCCGAAGAGTTGAAGCTTGTACGCGAGTCTCGTGAACGATAAAGAATGATAAGGAGAGCGGTTTTGATATCTCATTCGAATGCTTTTTGCCGGTAATCCGAAATCTAATGCCTCAGGAAAGTTTAATTGAAAAAAAAAGATACGCCAAAATTCTTTATCAAAGTACAATTAAAAAGTTTTAAAAGAACGCCATCTGTCTCGAAGATTCTCTAAGCTACGGTGAACTGTCAGTTATGCGAAAATCACGTGCCAATGGAGGATCATTTTCGATGATCCACCGTGATCGGGTGAACGAAAAAATCACGCCCATCGACGGGAATAATAAGCTATCAGGAAGATTTTCAGGAAGGCTCGAAAGAATCCCGCGGGAGAATTGCGTCCTACGCTCGGATTTGAATAATCTCTTCGCGTGGCAGGACGGGGCGCGTCTATATCTCGCGTCTCCCCTCGAAGGAGAGCTTCGGGATAAATCCTCCATATATACCGTCGATATGAGCTACAGCTTCTTTCTCGCTATTAAAAAGCACGGTTATTTCCGGAGGAATATTTCTGCACTTTTTCGGTTACCGAGAAATATCAAAGTAAAATTAAAGGTATGACACACATAAACCAACCGAGTCAACAATAATCAAGCTTTTTAGTCGACATTAACCGGCCGGTGTTTTAATACAGAAATTTGCGGAGATATTACCTCAGTCAGCGTTTGAACCTGGACTTCCCCTACTCTCTAGGCGCGCGCCTCGCCAATTCGACCACTGAGGCATGTGGTAAGTCCCAGTCTACAATAGAGATTTAAGCCCTAAGCCTTAAGAAATTGACTAATCACAGTCGCGCATTCTACTCATACTTGACCGTGATTGGCCAATTTCTTAAAGCTTAGGGCTTAAATCATCTATTGTAGACTGGGACTAATGTTTGTCGCAACAACAGTATAAAGACGACATCTTCGCGTCTGTTTTTTCGACTTTAACAACCGAATTAAGCTGAGATCTTTAAATGGCAGGAAACGGACGTCGGGATGTCAGGTTATCAAAATTCGTGAAAGGTGGACGAGGCTTATAAACAGCCTGTCCGTCTGAAACCGCGGGATGCTGCGGAAATGGGTGCACGAATGCCTTTTCAAGGCCCGTGTCCCGCTGTGAAAAACACGCTCTTAAAGATCCACCCTCGCGAACAGACCGCGGAGTGGCGTCGCCGTTAATAAACGAGCCAAGACAATGGGGTCCGCGCCGCGTAAGAGCAAAATAAATTGAAGGTATCTCCAGTACTCGCTTCCGCCCGGCGGGTCGAGCTCCCGGGCTGACTGTTCCGTAATTAGTGAGCGTCTAAACAATACTCGAGCCATCCCGGAGGCCACCCTTCGCGCGCGCGCGCCTCCGCCGCCGCCGCCGCCCTTATTCCACGCTTCTCTTAGCGCGAACCGGAATCGCCGATAATTAATTATCCGCTCGCAGGGTATGCGACTGTTGGGATTACTCGCGGCCGCGTCCTCTTCTTTCGTCCCTCCGTCCCTTCGGTCCTAATTTCAGGTCGTTTACAGGCAAGATCGTCTCTGTCGCTCGCAGCTCGTATCTTGACGAGATAACGGCTCGTCGCGCCGGCAATTCCGCGGCAGAAGGGACGGATAAGGGCGAGTGGCAGGCTAAAAAGGCTATCGTGTATAATGCGGGGCGCAAAGTGGCTCGTATTCAAATTTAAGCCGCGACATTGTCGCCGTAAATGAGAGAAAAATAATCACGATGATAATCTCCTTAATCGACGCCGATTACCCTCCTTCTAATTACATTTACAGTTCAGATCTCAATTCGATGCTTTTCAATACTTGTGTGGGATTTTTAAGGATTTCCCGTAGTTTCGCATAGCATTACGTCAGCGTAACTACGCGTCCTTAATACCAAGTGAGTTTTTTTTTTTACGTAAAATAATTAACATCCGATATTTAATGTCGCGGTAAAGAGGGAATTTGTTTCATAAGTCGCGCGTTTGGCGAATGGAAAACGGGCCCTAGCGCATTTTCAGCATCCGCAGCCGCTCTACGGGGTGCGCGCCTCAAAATTTCGTCGTTATGAATGTGATTAAACGTCGAGCGATTAAACGCACGAGGTTGTTGCGTCGCACGACGGACGGAGGCGACCGCGCTCGTTAGCGTGTACTTTGAAAGTCTTTAATTGCGGCCGGGAGCTCGGCGGGAACTCGCGGCTTGTAAACAATATTCGCCGGGTAAATAAATAGCGATAAACATGCGCTGCCCTGCGTGGTTCTGCGCGCAATAAATGTTGTTACTAAGTTCCTCAAGTTTAATCCCTCGCGCGGAAGAAATATGTTTCCTCTTGAATTATTTGGACAGCTAGTTCTCTTATTAAATTACTATGAAAAGGGAATTTTAATCGACGGTTCTTTTTCGCGCGTAATTTACGCTTACTGTCCTAAATGTAATCCCGAATTAAAATACGAAAGAAAAATGTAGAGAAAAATCCCGCTTGAAGCAGGACTTTGACTTGTGCTTGTCTTATTTTTCGCGGTATCTCGAATTTCATAACTTTACAACTACTCATTGTAGTTTTATTTTTCTATAAGTATACAGTATTGAGCACCACGAAATATTAAATTAATATTTATCAACAAGTACAATGTAAAGGGCAATTAAAATTTTCTCGATACATACGCGAGAAACGTCTGAAACGTCTGACGCAAGAAGTTGCTCGGGATTTCGCGGTTATGACATGCCACGCCGCTTTGATCTCACGACGGTGTGTGACAGGTTTAAAAAAGTTAGTTTACCAGGTTAAAGGCTACAAAAATGTTTTGCCGGGCAATTTCCGGGTTCGAAAGAGCAGACAGATCGGACACTCGACGGAAAACCGCGGAGTTCCAGTCGATTCCCTTTTGCTACGGCATACGAAGTTACTGTTGGCGGGCCAAAGGCCGCCCCTCGTTGATTTCTTTCGTCGATCTCTCGAAGCGTTCGATAACTTCTTCGAAAGCTCGAGGGCACACCCCGAGGGCGCAGTCTTGCAGATTCCGAACGCATACCGCGGAACCGACCTCACCCTGTAAATTCTGAAGCGTGTTCTCTCTCTCTCTCTCTTCATCTATCTATCTATCTAGCCCTCTTTCTTTCGTTTCTCTCTTCGGCTCGGCTTTTCCTGGCGTCTCAAAGCTTAACGAAATGGAAACAATATTGACTCGTGAATCTAACTAGAGAACTTCGTATCGAAACGATATTGCAGTTTCCCGATGAGAGCGATTCCTCTTGCATCCCTTTATAGATTCCGCGAGATGCTTATTTAGACGCGATTACAGCGGCAGAAAATGAAGGTGTACCCCTGACCAAAGGCGTACCTCTTCAAGAAATCGTCATAAATTAAACGAATTAAATATTTCGTCGGTATTGTTTATAAATTAAAAGGCATGCTTAACTTTTGCCCACTCAATTGTCACACGGTGGATCATGAAAATTTAAATCGGATATGCATTTTATATAAAAAAAAACATTTTTCTCTTAAGTCTTATCAATCGGAACTGAATTAGACCGGACAAGCGTTGCTAGAGGCAAATTGTACAAGTAACTAAATAAAAAATAATAACAGAAGAAAATTTAACAAATTCATACAAATAGAAACGGCATCGAATAAACAAGTGAAGGAAGCTCATCTAAGAATCCTAACATAAAGTAATTCGTAGTGCTCGATGTTAAGTTTATTGAAATCAACGAGCTACGCGTTAAGATTGTTTCCCCATGAAATTTACGTTAGAGGCCGGGATATTGCGTATGGGGCGAGTCACGGTTATGGAAATTTCGGGGCGAAACGGTTGAGCGCCACGTTGTTATGACATCGATGTTCTACGTTAATCTGACGTTATTTCACCGTCGCTCCTCTCGCCTGGTCCCGGTAAATATTAATTATTATCGTTATTACCACCGGGCCGAGAGTGCGAGCGTACGTCGGTCGTAAGAGGTGTTTATCGAACGTGAAGATTGCGTCGCCGGATGCACCGGTTTGGGTCAGAACGTCGCGCGAACTCCTCATTTTCATCGTTGACGATTACCGGTTAACGGGGCTCGCGGGTATCGCCACTTGTTATCGCCGAAACGAAGGACACTCGATACAGGCCGAATGATATCCACATGCGACACGACGTAGATAATTTACATGCAATTTTGCATCGCGCGGCGAAATGACTGACGAGTGCTGCGAGCAAATATAGCAATTAATTAATATTAATTACGGCCGCATTGACACTAATCTCGATCGATAATTCACTGTTGGCGCCGAAGTGACGGCGCCGTAGAAATATACTTTTAAAACGAATGTCCTACTTTACGATTTTTCAGTATTTACGTATCTAAAGAGCTAACCATTTGATGCAGAATATAGAATTGAAGAAAGTCCTCTATTATGAAATAGGTTTTCAATGTGAGATAACAGGTTTTCAACGCCCCAATTCAATCGCAAATCTTTTTTCGTAACGATTACACGATCTAACAACGAACTTTCCACTAAACAGATTTCGCTCCGAGGGCAATAAACTCATGGTGGAATCAACTGACGATGTCTATTAATTTTGCATCAGTATAAATGTCAGTATAAAAATCTCTTATTGCAAAATCCTTTTTCATAAAATACTTATTGCACAGCACACACCAACATTTCAAACATATTCCAATCGAATTTTATGTATAATTGCGATTTAGAAGGCAACATTTGAATATTTCTCTATTTCGCGTATCGTCGAACTTTTTAGAAAGGATGTTCAATGTTTGCGTTACTAACTTATGTACGATCTTAGAGAATCTTCGATGGCACAAACGGAAAATTTGTGCATTGTGATCGAGACCATCGATTGGACGTTCGGTTCCTTTTCCATTTTCGATCGTGCTATTGTGAGTTTCTGCGGTTGCGAAGGCGGAACATTACCGTCTCGCACCTCTTCCGTATTGCACGCCCGCACGGAAGAGCAAATAATTTCCTTTCCTTCTAATTTATCCTTATCTCGCCGCCCGCGATCTCGCCTTCGCGAGCTCTGCTCTTCCTCGCACGCGAAAATACGAAAATAGATGATGTTACGACGGGGTCTAGACGTTTCGTCGCCTGCTCTGTACGAGATGTTTATTCGCGGGATGTAATAACGAATCTCACATTGAAATTTTCCCCTGTAAGGCGCAGAAATTTTTATATTTGTTAAGGAATGGATTCTCCTACTCGTTACGAAAAACGGTACGAAAGAGCTTATCCGATTTCTGAAAATTCTATCCACTTATGTTGACGATGTTGCTATGCTTTCATTTAAATATGCCGAAAATTAAATGTGACGAATACGATTATTTCATCATATATATTTTTAACTTCACCGATGTATCTTAAGTCGAGGATTTCACGGAACTATCGTTTGAGGATTTAATCCCCTTGCCGCTTTGTACGAGTCTGAATTCTTCTTTTAATGGTTTTTCGTTTACTTTTACTACACATTCTTTTCATTACGATTACAAATAAAACGCGCTAAAGCGTAACTACAGGAGAGAACTTTCTCTTAAAATTTATCCTGAAAATCATGTGATCGCGAGGCAACACGGTATTTCAAAGAATTTTATAAGAGTTTTTTTAAATTTTACTGGTAAAATGTATGGCAAAGTTAAAAAAAGCTCTCGTAAAATCCTTTAAAATGTACCATAATTATACGATTTTCAGGGTAAATTTTAAAAGAAAATTCCCTCCGTGTAACAAGCCATGTGAATAACAACGGCACACTTACCTCTATCCGGAAAGTCCATCCCTCTAGACTGAGCAGCTTAAGAGTCGAGTTCCTGGCCAGAGCGTGGCACAGCAGCCTCGAAGGATGATCGTCCAAAGCCAGCCGGGGACTAGACAGATCTAGCAGCTGGAGACAGGGTGCCTCTGTCAGGGCCAGCACTAAGGGCATCACATCGGCCGGCCTCGACGCTCCAGCGGCCCTCAACGCATCTAAATTGCGGGCCTTCCTTACGGTCTCGCCTAGGCAACCGGCGTCCAAGCCGCCAAGAAGACATTTGGACACGTTTAGAGACCTCAGTTTGCAGTTCGGCTCTCTGAAACACAAAGCGCAACGTTATCGATCAGTCGGATTGTATTGTGGACGAGAATCCAAGGGAAATTTCCTTCCCAATCCTTTAGAAATTGAGAAGACGCAAGTACACGTGTATAAAGATAAGCTAGTCAATTTTAAAAGGATTTAAAAATCTGCAATGAAAAATAATCAAAAACTCGTGAATGTGTGCAAACAAAGAATAGGTAGTCAAGGGCTAAAAGCAAACGAGCACCGATAGGTGACATTTCAAATAAATAGATACATAAAATTTATTTGAAATAACACCTGTCGGTGCTCGTTTGTTTTTGGCCCTGGACTATCTATCATTTATTTTTAATGAAGATTTATAACATACGTAAATCATAAAGAATACTAATTGTACGCGTATACTGGAATTATCTTTAATTATTTTGCACGATTGTTGTAAACATTTTTCTCCCAAACTCCGTGTTGCATTCTCATTTTCAAGTAATACAATTTTAGAACGAGATATAATCTAAGAGAACTTCTCCGAAACAAAGGAGGATCTTTAAAACAAATCGATTTAATATTTCTTCGTACATTTTGACGCAATAATTTATTTAATTTTCTAATCGCGAAGTCTGATTTATGACGTGTCACGTCAGACAATTTGAGTTTGACTTCAGTAAGAGAAGCGAGAGCTTATCAAATTGGACGAGAGAGGAGAAAGGTTTAATCGAATCAGCTGATGAGGCAATAATCATTTAAGATTGATGATAGAGGTCTGTCGAATTGGGTCGCACTTTGCCGTTAAGTAAAAGAAAGACGTAAAAAGTACCTAACGGCAATTCCTGTCTCGGCTCTCATCATCGTCTATCAATTTTACACAAAAAACGCGGCCGTTCTCATAACAGTGACACGGAACTTCGAATGAAATGCGACTCGAAATGAAAATGGAATCGCGCAAGGGTATCTTCTTTTTGCGCGCAAAACTTTTGGGACAATTTCGAACAGATTTCATCCCGACATTGGTCTCCTTTAAAGGGGGTCGCTTGAGATTTATATAACGACGCGTCAAAGGATTATTGGAAAAGCCTAAATTTTCGGGGTCAAATATTTTCTCAAATTGGAATTATGATTAATGGATACATTTATTGAAAGTTAATCGAGACGAATGTAGCCCTTTATTTATCTTCAGCATCATTTTATCGCGCCACTTAATTTTAAGTCAGACTAATTAGTTTCTTAATTAAATTTCTCATTAAATTTCAGCTTTATCGAAATTGCCGGGAAAATGCTCACACGCGGTCTACCCAATTACATCGCAATATCAGTCCTAAATTCGGCATTTATATTTTTTGAAAGCCTCTTTCATCGTTCAGGCTCGTAATCTCCTGAAAATCAAGTGCCTTCTCTGTATAATATTAACGCCTTTTTGAAGTTCATCAAAGTTTCATCAAAGGAAGCTGTATCTGTACAAGTATCTATTTTTTTTATTATATTATATCGAATTCGATTGCTTGCAGTAGTGCGCACTCAGTGCTTTACAGTTAACAGAACTTCGTTCATTCGTTTACTAAACGGCGCACATTTCTCTGCGCCACACTCGCTACTCGTGGTACACTTACAACTGCAAATTCACGACTAGGTATTCGCCGTTTTCAGTGATAATCCACTGATTGACTTTTAGAGACCACGGGCGCGAAAAGTTGCGGCATAATTACCTGACCTTGCGCCCGTGATTTTCATTTGAGATTAATTTAACGAAACCCCGTACACGTGCGTGCGATTACGGCGCGTCACTTTCCCAAACGCCCCGTGCAATCTTGCGGCGCTAGATCGATCAACGTCACGACAACGGAACGTAATGAACAAACACGTGGCCGTGTAACGCACATGAGCGTGAGGCAACGAGCCGAATTATAGAGCGAATAATCGAATCGGCGGCGGCGGCCGACACCGCGAGGATTTACGCGCGCGTACGTGCGTTTAATGGGGGCAATTTAAGACGAACGATTCGAAGTGCGGGCCAACAGCAGCAATAGTAGCTGCAACAGCAGCAGCGGCGGCGGCGGCGGAGCCGGCCGGCGCGCTGTACCGCGTCTGGATTTAATGGTATCTACTTCGGCCCATATTTACTGACGGCCCGACCGCTATTGCCGCCGCCGCCGCGATACGTACATACGTTTCGCGATACGTCTGCTGCCGTCGCTGCTACGTACGTACGTCTAATGGCGCTGCCTTTAACGGTATCGCACGGCCCGGGCGCGGTAAATTCGCTCGAGAGCCGCCGCGCCGCTCGGTGCAGCATCTCTTCCTGTATATATACGGGGAGAGAACAAAAATACATACCGCACCCTCCACGGCGCGCGCGGCGAGAACGTACGCGTTGAATTTCTAACAAAAATAAACGTTTCTACCTAGGGAGAGAAACGGGGAACGCGCGCGCGCGCGCGGCGAATATTCCGCGAGCGTCAGGCTCGCGTAATAAAGCTGCGGATTTCGCGAGCGAGAGGGTACCGGAATTCCTTAGCGTTGCGCGGCTCCGACTTAAACTGCTCGCCGTGGCGGAAATAATCCTCGAGGCTCTTCTCAATTCGCCGAATCGTTCTTGGCAGTTCTTTGCAGATGCCTCGCGAGGCATCGCTGCATGGCCTTTCGAGAGTCACGAGCGCTGGCTAGAATTAACCGAAATTTAACTAGCGGCGTGTTCTTTTACGTCTAACAAAGCGCAAACACCTTTTTAGATATCGCGCAAAATTCGTCAGAGGCTTTTACCGCCCTTACCATATTTAACATTATTGGTCTTGTACGGTGGCAAGCGTGGCGCGGAGAAATGTGCGCCGCTTAGTGAACGAATGAACGAAAAAGATCCGAGTTCAAATCCACGGACACCGCTGGGTTTTTTCGGAATCTCCCGAAGGGAAGTGGCAACCACCGAGAGAATCTTGCCACACACACCCCTTCGGGCTGCGTTCAGGAATATCACACGAATGCCCCAGTGTATCATTTAATCCTTGTTTAACATACGGTGAGCAACAAGGGTAGAACGACGCTGGGGTACTCGGGTGGTGTTCCTGAACGCAGCCTTAAGCCTAGTGCAGACTGCACGCAGCAAGCAGCAAGCGTCGAGCAGTAGCCAATCAACGAAGAGATATTTTCTACGCCACTGCTGACGCTTCCGTAAAATTCAGCAGTGTTGGATGCTCGCTGCTCGACGCTTGCCGCTTGCTGCGTGCAGTCTGCACTAGGCTTTAAAGGTGTAGCCGTTCAGAAGGGGGTTTCCTTCAGCAAGTTTTAGCAGCCTACCGAAGATGAAGTAAAATCAAATGCTCAAGGTACCAGAAGGAGAACTAGATAAAACAGGCTTTAACCCTGATACACGTGGAAGAAGAAGGTCTTGTACAGAGCCTGCGCTTAATATATTTTTCGAAATTTAACTGTTCTTTTTTTTTCGTTTTCTTCTAGAGACAGTAGTAGAAACAGGATTGGCAAAGAGCAATTAGTGTTAAGTGTTGAGTTAACATTAATTAAGCCTCAGAGTGAGCTTTTTCGGAATTAGAAACGGGATTAGCAAAGAGTAATAAACGTTAAGTGTCAAGTTAATAATTAATTTGCAAAGTAAGCTTTTTCAGAATTAGAAATGGAGTTGGCAAAGAGTGATAAACGTTAAGCGCCGAGTTAATAATTAAACTGTAAAGTGAGCTTTTCGATTTCTTTTGAAACGGGAGAGAAGGGGAAAACGAGGTGGATTCTTCGATAAAATTAGTGTGGAACAAGCGAGTAGATTACTCTAATAAAATTACTATGGAAAATGTTTGAGGAATTCGTAAGAAATGTCTGAGATTCTCAAAACGATTGCAGAAATAAACGCAGAAACGCGCAGCGTTGAGTCTCGGGAATGTAAAGCAGCGTGTACATCTCGTATTAGAAAACGATCAAGATGCGCGAGCAACCGAACGGTTAATTTGTTAAAAACAGCGCGCGATCGACCCGGCAATTTTTCGACCCTTCGCCGTGAAAGTTTCGGGGTAATTCCGGTGGGAAGGAACACATGGCGTTTCACCATCATTCGTGGCGTGGAACACGAAATTTCCCCCGAAATAAAGCGCGGGCGATACGTCTCGGGGCCTGCGAGTATTATTGCGTCGGCGTTTAATTTTCCACGTCGCTTTACCGACGATAAATACGATCGGTTCTTTGAGTACGTCGCGTTGAGAAGGAGAGCGATTCGTGAAAATAAATGAAAACCGGCGTTCGTTTTACTCTCCATTTACTTATTTTTCAATGGTGCGGTTTTATTTGCGGAGGAACGCGAGCTACGCAAAGTAGGGTAAGGGGTTCAATTCTGTATCTTACAGTATAGTGGAAATGCTAAAAGTGAGCGTTTCCAAGGGGACGATTCGAAAGAGACGAAGCTATTTACTTTTAGCATTTTCACTGTAGCGTACACTGAGAAAAATGTCCGATTAAATATAATCGGATAATCCAATTGTAACATAATAACAAACGGATATATCCGATTAAATTGTATATCCGATAAAACAATGCGATCGATTTTTCAATCAAGTTTCATCGGTGACTGCATTTCATCAGATGTATTCATAATTTAATCGGGAAACGTAATTTGAAACAACAACCATCGGAAACGATGTTTAATTGGTTTATCCGATAAAAATTTTTCTCAGTGGAAGATACGGAATTCACATAGTAATCTAATTAGCTACTTCCGGCTGTGTCAGGTCCTAAATGACGTTTCTAATTAGTTTAGATCTTAGAAATGACGTTGACGTCTCTAATTAGTTTAGATCTTAAAAAGGACCGAGTTAAAATTTGTTTATACAGAATTGACATCCAGGTGACCAAATTCGGATCAGATACCAGTATAGGGATAGAGCAAGATGACCAAATGCGGATCAACAATTTGACAAATCGCTAACAAGCAATGCAAAAACACGTCGATGCCTTTCATGATATCGACAATATAGCATAGAGTTGTAAATATATAAAAGAGCGATATTTAAGTGAGTTACTTAAAAATGTCGCTTATTAGCGACTCGTCAAATTGTTGATCCGCATTCGGTCATCTTGCCCTAGCTAATAAAATCCTTTCAAACCAAATTGCACCTCCTTCAATTCGCCGAATACGCGAGTTAAGATTTCAGATCTATATATTCCAATTAAAGTACAGACCCATTTCTTTCTCATATTTAATAACAAAGCTAATTATGTGCATAACGATTCGCGGAGAAAATTTGCTCTTGAAATTTATCCTGAAAATCATATGTCGTGGAACCACACGGCATTTCGAAGAATTTTATTTTGGAAAATTTATATGTTGGAAAATTTTTTGAAATGTTACCACACATTTTACTAGTAAATATACTTACAATAAGTATACACTTTACTAGTAAAATGGATGGTAAAATTTCAAAGAACTCGTATAAGGTTGTTTAAACCGCCACGTTGTCCCAACGACCACATGATTTTCAGGGTAAATTTTAAGAGAAAATTCTCCCCGTGCATATTTTTATATACACAATTCTGCGGTATTGCATTTAAAAGGCGTAGAATTCATCGGACAAATTGGGCGTGCTGATTGCGTTGACTTTATTAATAATTACTCGATAAATATTTCACGTACCTCTATTAATAATTAATGAGTCCGTGTATTGCAGCGCAGTAATGCGCGAAGTGACAGTTTTATTAAGTATTAACGAGCGTCATTTATTCAATATCTACACGATCGGCGTTCATTTATACAGGGTGTTCTGTAATACCCGCCTCACCTCTTATTTACGAATAGAGTGGACTAGACTGAGTCGAAAAGTCCTGTACTATTTTGCAATTTTCGCAATTTTCGCAACATAACGCCCTGTATTTACTTCCCGACTTATCCGCGAATCGCGTTGGATTCGCGCGACGTGTCGCGGCGCGGCGCGACGAGATTTCGCGCGAACAGAACGCGTTTACCGCGGCCGGGATAAGCCCCGGGGCCGCAATGGAGTCCGCGATCGTAAGTCAAACTGGCCGCGGCGATATTGCGCTTAAGTTTCGACAGTTTTACCGGCGCGGGGATTTCGCGGCGGGACGGCGCTGCGCCGCGAAATCCCCGCGCCGGTTTAAAGGAAAATGGAACGCGGCGCATTTTTACCGGGGTGTTAACTCCACCTCGCCACCTCGGCTTTATCGCGTCGCCTTTTATTGCCGCCGTATTCGAAGTCACTCGACTTTACGCTCTTATAAAGAGCGATGCCCTTTGTTCGCCGCCGGTTCACGGAGAACAAACATTTCACAACAATCGCGAGATATTTATTCGCTGACGAAACAGCATTACAATTTGACGCGCGGGAACGCGATGCTGTAAAAGCGAGCGAGAATTTGACGTTGGAGCCTCGGCGTTGTGAAACCACGTTATAACTTTGACTCCTCTCTTTTTTTTCCCCCCTCTCTCGTGGCATTAATAAGACAAATATGTCAATTTGGCGAGAGTTGCCGCCGGGAACTTCCGGAACGTTACCGCATTATATTCGTTGGAATAAAAAATATATGCGCTCGTGTATATTTACGTAGTTCAAATTAGTTTATTTTAATAATAATACATGTAAGGGGATGCTGGAGCGATTCTGCACCTTTTGCACCTTTTGCACCTGGAAACATTTGTGTAATATACAAATTATGTGACTTTTGAGTACAGACAGACAGTGTTCTATTAAATCTTCTAGAGATTGGTCGTCATTTGAGTATTACACAAATGTTTCCATGAACTGACAGTCCTAGATGCAAAAGGTGTAGAATTACTCCAGCGTCCCCAGAAAAGTTATGCCGCGACACGGACCAAAAACACTTTGCCGAGATAAACTGATATGCACATTTTTCGTATCCGACAATAAGTCATGTAATAAATTCTACGGGGAAAATCGCGCGATACAGACCTCATATTCCCTTCGTGGCGAACGACCGGCGAGTTTCCGCGGCGCGCGAAGTTGCACCGCGAAAGAAAAATACCGGGTACTTAACTGCGTTATATACCCGACGTGCGTCTCGCGGAATACCCTCCCGCTTTCAACTTCGCTTCAGCCTGCTCTTTCGACAAGTTCCTGCGAGTTGCACCTCCGGGATCTTCGGCGATCTCTCGCGAAGCTTGTTAGGTAGATACAGTGGAACTCCGTTTATCCGGAGAAATCCGTGCTCGGTAGTTGATGTACCGAGCCCCTTGCTAAGTTGTTATTACTACAAGTGCCGTATTATATTATAATCAATAATACGCGAGCATATATTGCGCACGTACACTTTATGCAAGATAATTCCACCAAAATATACGTACACTAAGAAAACTATTCAATTAAATATAATCGGATAATCAAATTGCATGAGAACAAACGGATATACCCGATTAATTGTATATTCGATGAAAAATGTGATCGGGTGAAAACCGAATTCACGGTATTTTTACAAAATCTAGCATTGCTGAGCGCAATTTTTCTTCGCTTCCAGAAAAAATTAGGAACGACATGTAGGAAACTTGACGACTCGCGTTGGTAACCCATCGAGTTTGCCATGGACAATGGATGCAGGTGTGACCGAATGTGTAAATAGTATTTGCACACTTGCGTTAGTCTAAATAAAACAAACGAATTCGCAAGTTTAATTTTCATAGCGTGAGCTTCGATATTCAAACCGATAGATCCAGCTTACGTCTTCTCTCGCTTAAAACCGACAGAAAGAGAGAAAGAGCTTACGGAATGTAGATTCTATCAATATCGAAGTAATCTCCACGGTACTGAAAAATCGGATGACATCAGTTTAAGATGTAAACGTTACCGTTTACACCCCTCGGCTGTTTATTCGCGGTTGTTATCGGATTATCCGGAGAAAGTGGCGGGCGAGCTAAATCCGCCTCCATCGTCTCAAGAAACGCTAATAAAACGTGCTGGACCGGTTCGCAAAAGTGCTCCAACTGCCTTTTCAAACCCAGGTGGAAAATTGAAATCTTCCCTCGACGCGCTCCCGCGCGAAAGTAACGACGCTAATTTGGATAAAGAGTCCGCGTCTCTCGCGAGCGACTCCCACAAGTTTCTTATCAGACGCACTGAAGTGAAAATCGTAGATAGAAGATTTTATTTGGGCCAGCCGGAATATTCCTATACAGTCTGGCCCTCGCTCGGTCAATCGCTACGATACATTGTATATTTTTATAACATTAAAATAAACTGAGACCAAGAGGCTCTCAAAGAAGCTTAAAGATAGAAGTTAGTGGGCTGTACAGGACTTAATAAGTTAATAACGCGTATAAATTACAATCTCAAGTCCAATAATAATTAAAAAACGACCAAGTGAAAGAGGCGACATGAACTCACGGCATTTTTACAAAATCTGCCGAGCGCAATCTTTTCTCGCTTACATAAAAAATTAGGAACGATATGTAGGAGACTTGACGACTCACGTTGGTAGCCCATCGAGCTTGCCATGGACAATGGATACAGTTCTGACTCAACTTTTTTATCGCGAGTGCCTGACTGGCCTCTCTAATCCCGGGAGCCGTGTCTCTTATCGCGAGCTGTGTTGCGCGTGATTTAGGAAGCTCGTCGGGAGCTCGACGAAAGTGTTGGCGGGAGAAGATCGTCCGACGGCGATGAAAAACGTCGGCGAAACTTGAAACGATGAAAAATCGCCGGCCTCCCAGGCCCGGGAATTCGCGAACTCGCGTTACGCCGGGCGAACTTCGCCGGCGAATCGGCGAAATAACCCCGTCGTTTCCCGTCGAAGCGATGTATCTTCGTTCGCGAGCACCCTCGAAAACGCCCCGCGTATTCTCCAGGTACTTGTACCCGGAGTCCATGCTGATGTTTGGACGTTGATATCCCGCGCCGAAGATGATCCGCGAGAAACAAGGGTGAGAAAAATCGCGGTGTCGTTTATTACGGAATTTTTGGGGCAGCGATAAATTTATCTTAAATCTGATCCACCGTGCTTATCGTCGAGTCCGACAAGGTTGGATTTATGTTAGTTGCGAGCGATTTATTTTCCCCGGTCTCGAACGTTTGATATTTTCAAAGCAAACGCCGGGCCTCGGTTTAACAAATCGATCAGACGAATTGTCGATTCTTAATCGAAAGTGCATGCATACGAAACGTCTATTTTCTATCAAAATATAACGTTATTCTTATGATTTTCCAGATCTGCTATAACCAATTCAAAAGTACATTAATCCACGTCCACAAATTTTATAAACGGATATGCCATGGACGACCATCGTGTGTTTGAAGGATATTTTGTGGATATTCTGAATATTAAGAATAATCGTAAGATGTTTTTCGGATATCCGCACAATGAGTTATCTTTTGACGAGGAAAACTAATGTTCAAAGCTCACAACGTTTCGGCCATGGTTTGTGGTCCTTTTCAAGTGATATCGTATCAAATGTTCAGCGTAATAAATTAAAGTACGTAATTAAGTAATTGCTTAGGCGAACCTAAGCTCTGCTCCTTTAATTTGTTACACTGAACACTTGATACAATATCACTGGAAAAGGACCACAAACCATGGTGGAAACGTTGTGAGTTTTCAACATAAAAATTGCCAGACACGGTCAAGTCATCTCATCGGAGTCTTAAAAATATATATATATATTACAAGTTTACATTTATAAAGGCCCTGTGTCCACGATGCTAGAATTTGGACACGGGCCTTAAGAAACTCAGTTGAACCTAAAAATTTCTTTAAATCCACGCTACAATCTTCTTTATCGCGGAATATGTGATTTTTTTTACACATATAAATCTCGCGAATTCCGAAGAGTTTCTTCCCGAGCCAAAATCTATCGTTGATTACGACGTGACATCCGCGGCAAGACCATTTTTCACGGAAATATCTTTCCGATCCTCAAGCGAACGGAACGTTCGACAGACGTTGAACATGTTACTCCGAATGATTCGGAATAAAATTCTACAAGGAGGCGGAGAATGAGAGGAATTGCGATATCTCGTGTAACGGAGGCTCGCGCGGGGCGCGATGATCGATAAGTCTCGATCGCGCGTTTAACGCGGCTGCAGCCTCGATGAGGGATCGGGCGCGATTCGGCGTGACTTGCGAAATTTCGGGGGGCGAAATAGCCCGTCGTTATCTCGACGATGGGAATCGATTATGACGGACGATCCACCCCCCGCCCGGCTGGCACGGAACGTGTATATTTTGACGCTTATGGAAAATCTTGGACAGCACGTTTATGAAGGATGACGGAACACGCGGGCAGAAAGCGAGATCGATTAGTCGCCTTTTGTCCCGGCTCTCTTTTCCATGGGGGAAAACGCCGATAAACGTCATTTAGACGCACCCGCGCGGTACATCGATCTCTTTTAGCCGCGAAATATGGACGAGGCAGACGCTATTTTTTCGCTGGCGCGGAGACGCACCGGCGTTACGACCGCTAATAGACTTTTCTTACGAGAAACGGATAATCGAAATTCAGCGATTTTTTTTTTTCAGAGGACGCAGGCCCGCTTTTTGACGTTTCGCTTATTTTCGCAACTTATTTCTAAAAAAAAAGGGTGAATTATATCCCGATAGAATGTCATAAACGAATAACGGAAAAACACAGTGGAAAAATGCTTGTTTGCACAACATCTACACGGATACGTACGAAAAAATATCACTTATATAAATAAAAGTGATATAATAAAATTTTTACGAAACGCGAAACGTCAACATGTTCTCAATGGAAAAATTTCAACGGAAACTAAATAGAGAAAACTTTTCACGCATATTCGCATTTTTTGCTCTGCAAAAAAATTCGGTAAAATTATTTGTTTTTTAATTTTAATGAATCGGCGAGCGTTTTTCGTTTAGAGGCGGAGTCAGATTCAAGCGAGATGTAACAAGGCAGCTGCGCGTAATTGTATATTTTCGGACGGCCTTGCGGAAGTTCGGGTGCTCCGATGTTCCCAGTGATATTTCTTCGGCGCACAGCTCCGGCGCGCGTTTCTCGCGCGCTTTGGAAATTCTGACGTTATTTTTCTCGCGCGCCCGTAAGTTCAGGTCGCGGCGAGAGTCGACGGCAGCAACGCGATAAAGGCCGGTACGAGAAATTTAATGGAAATACGTTCGCGCGTCGCGGATACACGTCGGGAAGGCGCGCTGAAGAGAGCAAAGCGGAAAGGCGCGGACCCGCGGTGCCCGTGGAATAATCTCGGGGGATATTTTTCCGCCGAGGACTCCAATTTGCCGGTATCCGCGCGACCCGGCGTCCGACTCGGCGAAGGCGAGTTTTTAATTAAAAACATCACCTTCGCCCGGTACACCTCGCCCACACCTGTTACACACACGCATACCGCATACGTCACGAAGTCGCAGTGGGTCGCGAAATTTACCGTATCCCGAAATTCGGCGAAAACACGCCCGGGCGTCCGAAAAACACGTCACGTAGATCTGACGTTGGTGCGCGCGCTCAATTTATGACGTAAGGGGTAACTGCAAATTAGATTCCCGGGGTCGCTTTTACGCCGTGCATTTAACGTCGATAACGAATACAAATCCTCGCGAAATTGCTCGCCGGGCTCTATTCAGCGGCGGCGGTACGTAGCGGGTAACAACGTAATTTTCTCGCGCGATATTATGCGACGATAATCTGCAATAATACGCAAGACGCGGTTCCATTAACCCCACGGCCCGCCCCCCGCGGTCGCTATCGATGCCCGCGCATTCATCATATGTTTCGCGCGGGCTTAATTTACTCCAGAAACAAACGAATAAACATTTTCAATTTCTTTTTAATAACGAAATGGGAGAACCCATCGGCCATTGATTGAACTTAATCCATCGAGATCGTGTTTACTTCCCGAACATCGAAGCCAGCGAGCAGCGTTTTATCATATTGATATAAAAGTGAATAAAAGTTGAGTATAAATTCCCGAATGTTTTATTAAGAATACACATAAATGTACACTAAAGAGTGAGTGCTTTTTATGAACGAGAAAAAAATTACTTTTAAAAACTGCTCGTTGCATCGCAGAAAATCTGACGAGTCTCTGGCTAGTTATTTTCACGTTCGGCGAAAGTATTATGCGATTTCGATGGGTTAAAGACACTTGAAATAACTTTCAAATCGCCTGTCTTTTATCACTCGTTCGCATTTCCTGATCGATGATATTATTTTCAGTTCGACCATGACAAACGCGCAAGTGAGATAATCGCGACGGCTATTTTTCCCCCAACGAGGATATTAATGGAAATTAATCGCATTCTAGTGGATTGGACAATTTGTATTAATCGTAGGAAAAAATTAAAACGCACACTGCTAGTGACGTAAACCGCGGGCCGCCAGCACCATCGAGTGCTGCGCGAGCTACGTTGCACAGTAAAAAATCGTGTGTTCAAATGTTAAAATTTTCTTGTGTTACAAAGATTTCATTCTTACTTCAATGTAAAATTAACATAAAACAGATATGCTGTTATTTTCGTAACACTTTTATGTGCTATATTGATGTTAACATAATAACTTGACACTTTATGTATGTTATTGAAAAATTGAACATTATTTTGAGTTCTTTTAACACAACTATTTCACAAAATCAACCGAAACCTGTAGTATCGACGTTTCTTAAAAATTACTTCGACTATTCTGATTTGCAACCATTCGTACAGTTTACTTATCCTGTCTGTTTCTATTACATCACACTTAAGGTTGAAAGAACATAAGCGTAAATGTGAAGCACAGTGTTGATTAATTAACATTTATAATTTGTCAAAAAGTAACACGCGCGATAAATGTTAATTTAACTTACAATTTAGAGTGGACTTTCTGGGACATGTAAAAAATTTTAACATTTTATTTTTTACTGTGTACGAGGCTCACGCACGCTTGTGTTGCGTGCGTGAACATTGTGGTGTAGCACCGAATGGTGCTGGCGGCCCAAAGCTTGCATCATGATTCATCGCTCAATGTTACAATTACCTCAGAAGGAGCTGCGCTTATATCGGAGGCGCGAGAGCGTATCTCGCGATCAAGCGAGAACGAGCAATTAACCGTAGGGGCGGAGCGCAAGTTATTTATCACGTTCGTAATCGAACACGCACGTACCGAGCGATTTCGTAGGCGCGAACAAGAGGAACGGCCGATGGGGCAGGTGGCGGCGGGACTTTTATTCCTGTCGCGGTCTTAAGAAATCTTCCCCCGAGATCTTTAGAATACAGTTGGGAGCACCCGCGTCGGTTCGCATCTGCGAGAAATGGATCGACTTCCTTCCTCCGGCCGCGACCAGCTGGACCGCGCGACACTCCGGCGATTACGCGAACAATAAATCACGGGACGCGCGCTGTTTTAAATAATATTAATGGTCCACGTACAGACATGCAGCGACGTAAGATCTGCAAGGCGCGAAGATAAATTAACATCTAACCCAGCTGCAATCGTCTTGCAATCCCAGCCTCCTAATGCTCGAGAGATTAAAAATGCAGGCGTTCCCTCCGATGTCTTGGTAAAAGGAATTTACGAAAACTCAAGTTATATAATTTGTAACAAGTTATAAGGTAACCTACTTGTGGCCGACGTTGCACAGTTATGTAGAAAACTTGTTGGAAAAATAAATATCAAGTCACTCGAGGAATATTTTACAGGCAATGAGGCGGTAAATATAAATTTCAGAGTATTCATGTGTCCAAATTTTGCAAAGGAAAAAAAAAGAAGATTACATTTCAGGCCCGCGCCCGAATAATTCCGCAAATTATTCGCGCGGACCTCGCGCAGCTCCGGGCAAGCTCCGACAGTAATTAGGCGAAATATCGGGCTTCTCGCACGGATAAGCGCACGGCTCGCCGAACTTTCCGAGTTCCATCTCGTCCGGGAAGAACTAAAACTCTCGGGACGATATCTAATGGTCGACCGGAGTGCCGGCGAACACATCCCGTTTCTTCGTTGTCGGGATGCCGAGAATGACGATAGGAGTTGCGCGATTTCTGCAAGTTTGCGGCGCGCCGGGGAGAAAGGCTGTTGACGTAATCGAGGGGATCGAGCTGCCGGCCGAAGTTTCCGCCTATCTACGTCCGCGAACTTCGCATAATTCCGCCGACGAAATATTCGCTTTAATTTCCATAACTCATTTGCCGGTCGTTCGGAGAAGAAGGAGACCCCCGAGCAAGTTCGTGGGTGCTCTACGTAGCGCGTCCTCGAGAAGCTCCTCTTCGCAGAGGAGGTAATCAGGAAGGGACGAGTTGCTCGGCCATTCGCGAGATTCGCTTCAAGGTCGCGAATGTAATACGCCCTTTCCTTCGTACTAACGACAGTTCGGGAAGCGAGTTGAACGGCAAGGAGATCGTTTCTCTCCCAAAAAATCTCTTTTCTTTCCGAAGAGTCGTCGTCCTTACTTCTAAAGTTTGTCCTCCGCCCTTCTTCTTTTTCGGAAAATTCCCTCCCGAAATTCCACGTATGTGTCTAAATTTTTATTGAAATTACCAAATGGTAAAGCACTCTCGCAAATTTTCACGCAACACTAGAGACGCAATTATTATTTCAAATGTAATGTTTCATCAGCACGTGACTGTCTCTTGCTGAATATTTTATTCAGTCGGACATGTTTATGCGATTATTGTATCGGAACGCATGCCGCAGGAATATATATGCAGGGACGCTCGTATTCATTTATACGTAAAAATGTATCTATATGCATCAAGACTGATCGACACTCGACCGTCACTCGTTTCACGGTCCATCTCGACCGTAAAACATTCAGTTGTGATGGTAATTATGATGGTAATGGCAAATGTGATTAAGTCGATAACGAAATGTTGCGCATAATTATTAACGTTACCGCGTATAATGTCATTCTACATGAAATTATTGGGTTTTCATGCTGAACTATTGGTGCGCACGATAGACGAAGATCGATCGGGATTTATGCGGCATCAACGTTTCGCGGTGGCCGCAGATTGAATCTTCCCTCCTCCCGGATGATTAGTAGCGCGTAACTGCATATTCGCATGCGTTCTGATAAATAATATCGCTCACGAATAAATTTATTCTAACGTAGAAGGTGTAAGAGCGCCCGCAAAACAGATGCAAAGGGTGTTTTATGGACAAAAGAAATGGCGAGAGTTCACTGAAACGACGTTCATTCACGTCGTGTCACGATGAAAGAAACAATGTTAAAGATAAAAGAAATATATAATTATGATAATATCTATAATATTTATCCAAAGATGTCTCCAGATTAAATTAAATTCTAAATAGTATATGTGTTTCCGCCCATTTCCCTTTTCCTTCATATAATTAATAACGATAACTTGACAAGAAGATAAAAAGTCATGCGAGACAAAACGAATTACCTGATAGCGTTGAATATCTCGTGGAAACCGGTGCCCTGATGACTGGCGACGTCGCACGTGGGCAGAGGATGCAGCAAGGGCAGCCGATGGCAGAGCACGCTGTCGCTGTTTCTCTTGCTGCTTCCGTTGCTGTCTCGATCCCGATCGTTTTGAGGCAGAGGCCCGTTGCCGGTATTGGGCGCCGGACCCAAGCCTAGGCCCAGGGGTAGCCGCGGTAGAGTAGCGGGTCGTGTCAGGCTGCCGTAAGCCGTTAGCGCGCCCCTGGGTAAGGACGAGTAGCAGCGATTCAGCGGTAGCGTGCCGAGGGTGCTGGATGCGCAGCCGCTGCTGCCGGAGCCGGAGCCGGAGCCGGAGCCTGAACCTGAACCTGTGACATTGTCGCATCACACAGAATGGCATCGTCGGACTTTGCAATCTTAAAGTTCTACACGCGGAGAGGCCGGCTAAGGCAAAAATAACTAAAAGTAAAATGTTGCCGTATAACTAGTAGGGGCATCTACATTGCTCTGTGTCGCAACATTCGCTAAGTTTGCTGCACAAAACGCACCTATAGTTGTCTCCACTACTTATCATACCAATGTGGGTAAGGCAGCCACAGATATAGCTGACCCAAATATTACTATTTATTGGGGTTGCGCCAACCCTAATTAGACATGTGGCAACCATATCGACCTCTCCGTGTAGGTCTCAGAGCGAGTCAAACGAAGAAAGAAATAACGATAAGAGCGATACAAGGGGAATTAAATATTACTTATCAATTATCGCTGTAAAAGCGGTCAAAACACAAAAGACCTCCCGCAATGTTCGATATTCGTATAGCACTCGTACACTCGTACTCGGGATCAAATATTAAACTCGACGGAGCTACGTTCCTACCGTGCGATTGATTTAAAGGAAAAGTTAAATAAATCCGCGCGGAAAACCTTTATGACGCGGAGGGATGAAGGACAGGGAGGGTAGCGCGAAATTGAAAAACCGAAAGACGGGGTTTATGAAGGGTGATTTGTTCTTCTCGTACGAGCGAGCAACGTGATGACGATACGTAACTTTTTATGGGGTAGACGCCCCGCACAATTTCCACTTGTCTTATCGATAGTAACCTTCGCCGGAGCGCTATACGGAACGTAAGCGGTGGTTGCCGTCACGAATAAATTTTTTTAGAGGCTTCTTTATAGCGGTAAATACTCTTCTCGGCCACGGATGCAATTTATGTAATTCCGCGAGCGCGCAGTATCGCCACAGATACCCTTAGCTTTCTTGTGTAAAATGAAAGAGTTTTATATTTTTATTTTCATATGCTTTCATTAATATATTTGTATTCTAATTGTTTTATATATGTGTAATATATAAAATGTTTCTGAATAGAAATGATATTCTAAGAGAGAGAGAGAGAGAGAGAGAGGGAAAGAGATTTTTCATTATTTAATTACTACTTATTGTAAATTTACTCTGTGTGCATCTTGCACTTTTCAATAATTTTTAAATACATCTAGTTCTTTGGGGGAAAAAAACAACAATTTTGTGCACTATATAATAACAAAAGATGAAGAGAATAAGCATAATCTACATGAATATTTTTGAACAAAGAAACATGATGCGTTCAGAATGATTTGACGAGAGTAAATGAATAAACGGAAAACAGTGAATTCGGATATCAAATCCCATAACCATCTCCGTTTTCCGGTTTCGCGAAGTGGCACAGATTTTTCTCTCTTTCCCAGTGTCGATTTTATTGAATCGGGACGCAGATTTCGGTTACAGAGCGAATTTTATCAGCGTTAAACTCGTAACCGCGCGGTAACGCGTTGTTCTGTAATCGGGCCCGCTGTGTAACGCGATCAATCAACGGCAGGCCACGTAGGACGAGTTATCCGAGCGGTAGTACACCACCACGTACGATAATTGTGCCATCGCGTCCGGCGCATTGCAACGAGCGTTTCGTAATTACTAATTAAATTAGGGAATGTTTATCGCTATTTCGAGAGAGCTCTGCCATCGCATCCGTCTAGAATTGCAGCCGAATGCAACCAGCAGTGGCGTAGAAAATCCAAGAAGTTAAAATTAAAATATTATTTCTACGTTTCTTAACTTCAAATAATTATACTGTGTCTTACATTGCACCACCTATTACATTAGTCAGATATTGTTTTATTTCTAAAAGAAAATATTTTCTGATATTCTATTATGATGCAAAGAATAGCGCAAGTGACAGAAAGTGAAACAAGAGTAAAACCAGTGATAGAAATATGCTCCGTACGGATCTTCGTGCCGAGTAATAGTTTTGCGTATTCCATTTTTTCAGCAAACTGCGTGCCAAGTAATACCGTTTTTTGAAACACACTCTCTGACTGAACTGAAATCGAAATGGTGTGCCTAATTAAAGTGTTAATCAGTTTAATAATGACGCTAAATGAGCATCTTTTAGGAACGAACCGTAAAGAATGCATTATGAAAAATATTATTTCAGTCAGGGTGAAAAATTAAAATCTTTTCCTCTCTGTGAATAAATTTGACAAGTCTAAACCTGAACTACTTAAACCCGTGCTCTCTCCCTCGCCTATTTTGCCCCCCGTAGCTACGACGATGCCGTTAACGTTAACAGTGCTCCGGATGTTCAACGAGAGATGCGCTGTTCAGGCAAGCTCAAATGGGGGATTCCACGGTACGGGTTTGAGTGCATAAACTCCTTTTTGGACGTGATCTCATCTGGGACGTGTATATCGGTCGGGGAAAATTAGATGTACGGGAAAATTCGAGGAAACTGGCAAGCGAGATCCACGATGAATATTAATTTGAGACGCTCGCCTTTGCTTGATCTCGACGCTTAATTCCGACGAGAGTCATCCGTCACGGTAATACCATTCCGAGTCGAACTAGCGCAAATCTCGCTCAAATCTCTCGCTCGATCCTCCCCTTCCCCGCGCAATTTTACAATCTTTATACTTTTTAGCCTCTAGCGCAATCTAAAGTGCTCGATCCCTATTCTCCAGCTTACATAGAGTTTGCAAACTAAACGATCCTTAGATCCCTGAATCCTTCAGAAACTTGACACTCTTGGATCCTTGAGAAACTCTTGGATACTTAAACCACCTTCGAAGCCTCTACGTCCCAGCAAAAACATAAATATGCGGTAGACACTCGAAAGCATCCTCTCTCCCAATTTTTCTTTATCATTTATTAACATTTATTATTTCACGAAACAGTATACCACGAATAAAGAAAACTGCAATAATTTCAGCCCTCGTGACAGACATTTTTGGCAAACTCGATCCGCAACAACAAGCGACGGCAAAAAGACGGTCCAATCGATTGGATTTCAATGTGCCGTATTGTTTCCGCCTCTTTCAAAGTTTCCGTTCGTCTCTTTACCCGCACGCGAATACGCACAGAACGTGTGCTTGGTCCAATCTCCCCCGAATTAATTATATTCCGTCTACTCGGTGACGAGAAAGTCGTGTCCACCAGCCAGCAACGAGGATTTCTGTCCTCGCTCGCGACTGGCAGACATTATTTTCCCTCTCCTTCTCTCTCGCGCATAGTTTCCGGAGAATTTCCAAGTTGAGCTGTTATAATAAGTGTTAACTTTTGTTCGCGAACTTCACACGAACTTTCATACACTTTCCCGAGCATGTGCTTAGACACGCGCGATGCAAATGTGTCGTTCTTCCTCTCGTCGCCGTCGCCGTCGTCGTCGTCGTCGGCGTTGTCGAGTATTAAATTGATGGACACCGCCGGGACACTGTCGGAGTTTCACGTAATAGGAAGTTATGTCGTAACTAGGACGTAAAATCGCGTTACGTCACGCGATCATTCGGACGATGATTAACCCGACGAGGTGGCGGACTTGCGATTTCATTAATAAATCATCGATGCTCGTGACACTCATAAAGCGATTATAATAACATTAATTAAGTTGGCGTATTATGATACCGAAATATGTCATGTTAAAGTGCCGTGAAATATTACGACATAAATGTATGTAATTCTATTTTATAGATTTATAATTCATGAATTTTTGTGCTTGCCTAAGCGCGAATAAATATTTCGTGTGCTTCTCCCATTTAAAAGAGTGTAGCGACGCGAATAAATACTGCCTTTGACATATCGTTTGCTATTATTATATCTTAATATAATATTTCGACGGTAAATAATAACGCGTAAGGAGCGGAAGTAAAAAGAGATACTCGCGGTGAAAGAAATTCTTCGCGAGAGAGTTTCGGTATGAGAAAAATGTTTGATATCGCGCGTTTGAACTTGACTTATTATCCGCCGGTCTTACAAAGCCTTTTCATATCAATTTATTTGGACGTTTGATGCAGAAAATAAAGAAGACCTTGAGCTTCGTTTCATTTTAAATACCTCTCGCACTTTTCTCTCTTTTTAAGAGTAGGCTATCGGCAGAGATTGCAATCGAAATTAATTAAATAAACACGAAAATCGATATTTATTTAAGCCGAAATAATTTTGATACAATTAATATATGTATAATTGGGTAATTTATGATTAACAATCGAGCTTTTAATATTAATGCACTCGAGACGATTTGGCCTCTGTCTGTTAATCGAGCTAATTCATAAATAATTTTACGAAGAGATATGGAGGGAGAGAAAGAGATACAAAGGGGAATTAATTGATTAACGAATAAATTAATTTATAGAAAGCATTTCAATAATATGGAGAATAAAGGTTATCGATAAATTAATTATATTATGTTTCTAGAGAGAGAGAGAGAGAGAAAAAGAGGTGACAGAAGTCTCTAAAGTTTTATTAGACTCATTAAAATTTGTTGTCTTTCGATGTTTTCGGATAATGGAAAAGAAAGTTCAATGCAAACTCATTTATTTTCCCTATCCGAGAGACTCGCGAATGCATAATTCAGTATTAATTATTGTCTCCTTTATGCGAAGGTAGAAATTTCTTGCTACGTTGTGACTAAACTTACTCGATCACGGTACAGGGGCGTGGAAAGTTCTTGCTCTTCGATCGATCAGCGCGACTTGCATCGCGTTTATCCGCTCGTGTCGTGCCAAACTAATTATAATAGAGTCCGATTGGCGGCGACGACCTAGTTAGGGCGATCGGTAACAAGGAAGTGACGTCCAATCCTTTCGGTGGGAAAAGCAATTTCGCGATGCCGATAGCTTATGCTTCCCCCCCGACGTCCAATTTACATTTCGTATCCCCTAACGCGGCGCACAAACGCTTCGGTAATATAAGTGAGAAATAATTTCAATCGTTGCTTTAATACCGTCTCGAGAAACTCGCTGTTTTTCTTACGTACTCGTTAAGCTCGGAAACTCGGCATCGTCATATATAACGCGAAAGTGATAAGAAAGCAGCGAAGGAGATTTTAAAAATCGTAAGGCATTAAGCGCCATTTCTAAAATGTCAAGGGGTTTTAAGATTATTTCGCGGATTAATTTTATTCGCTTTGGCACTTTCACAATTTAGCGGTCTTATTCCACGAATTGAATACTAACGATTGGGCAACTATTACTTTACGTTTTTACCGCAGATATTAATTATCTATGTATAATTCTATTGTGTGGATTTTCGTTCCATCGTTTTATTCTCAAGCAGTTATTTCTTTACATTATAATGTAATAGTTCTTTTATACATGCACGCGTAATTTACTCGGATTGTAAGATGTGCTTCTTCGAAAATCTTTTATCGCTATGAAATATCGTTTTCACATTAAACTCCTTGATTTTCACACACGATCCCTTTACAATTTTTCTACTCCACCGTTCTCGCAAGAGTGACTCCAGTCTCTACGCGGTGCGACCAATAGTTCGTTTAAAGCAATCAGGTAAATTTACGATGCTGCTGTTACGCGTATTGCTTACAACAATGGCCTCGAGACGATTCAATGTTATCCAAGGCGTTTTAGCGTGATTGGATGCCGCTGGCCGGCGAGAAACTGTACTCGACGATTGGGAAAACGCGCATTGCGGCGAACGACGATGCAAAGCGATTTCGTGACTAAGATGAGAGAACGGGGGAGGAATAGCAGAAGGATTAGAAAGGGATGTCTGAACTAAACGTGATCCTTCGGGCGTAACGTTACTCCCTTTCGAGAACGAGCGGGGCCGATCGGGCGAGCCACAGATATTTCAGAAATTCTAAAATCAGGAATGAGAGAGAGAGAGAGAAAAATTCGAAAGATTGTGCCATAATTCTGTTTTAGTTAGATTTTAAAGAAATTGAAGAGAATCTGGGGCTTTTACTAAATGAAAAAGAAACTTGTAACTTTTAAACGGCCTTTATACTAATATTGCAATGCAAACGCTAATTTCTATGTGAGAAATGAAAACAAAATTTTTCACATATTTTTATATAAATTGCCAATGTCGAGCTTTTGTAGCGAAAGGCCCGGGAAATAATTTGAATAATCAGTCCCCAATATTTCGAGCGCGTTTATGATAATTCGAAAGTAATTATAAAGTCAGTAAATACAAAGTATTACCCGTATCCCCCTAATGAATATACGGATATATCGGACAGCGGTCCATGTGTTTTAACGGAGTTGATAAGCAAACTCGCGCGCACTCTCAATTCCGAGCTAACATAATAATCGTTAATTGCGCAGACCTTACACACAGTCCGAAAGTTGTAATAGCGCTTAGTTTCGTTTGGAGCCATTTGCGCGACCGGAACGTGGCGCCATTAGAAAAACTTCGGGATTAACACTGCTGCACGGTTGTGATTCTAAACGACGTATTATTCCGCCTAAGGCAGATAAGGTCTCTATACAAACCGTCCAAACAGAAAACGCTATTAAATTGCCTCCTAAATCGATTTTCTTTTAATTACGGAGGAAAATTTATTTTCCTCAAACAAATAATTGGGCTGCGAACGAATTTGAATGAATTTAAACGAAATTAACAAAATATTCTCGTTCTTTTAGTATTTTTACATTATTTCTTAAAATCTAGTGCATTATAGTACTTTATTAAGAGACACACCAAGTGTGTGCGCCCGAGAAGCGGGCACAGCGTGTATCTTTGTCTGAAGCACAGCCACGATGGTCATATAAAAAAAAAAAGATTAAGTGGATGAAATTTTCAATTTCGTAAAGCAATTGTATTGTACTATACTTTTCATTTTGTGCAGTTTTATGATTTCAACATTTTTTAAAATAACGTTTTTTACAAAATTCTGCAACATTAACTTATTTTTAGATTTAATCGAGCATTCTTTGTACAAAAATCAGCAACGTGTTCGTGTTGCAATATAATTATTGTACATATATGTTTTATTGGAAGTATACCATTTTTGTATATTTCATTTTATTGAAATATTTTTTACGAACACTTTATTCAGCATAAATGAAAGTAGTTTTGTATAACAGGTTTTAAAGGGCGCGTCTTTTTTTACCTTTTTTTTATAAAAAAGGTTTAATTAAACCGAACGCTTGTTTAATAAAACGCATGCGTTGACCTTTTTTGATCAAACTGAAATTTTTTTGCTATATGTCTGTATGAGAATGTAACACCTAAGCGAATAATAAAAATAAACCTGTTTTTTTTTACCGCGAGCTGTAATCTTCGATTACACAGCGAGGAAACTCTATTTATTATTTTACAAGGATCTTTCAACCAAGAAAAAGATGGCCGGTAGGGTGGACGGAAAGTGATTCCTTTCGAGATTGCTCTGCGAGCAGTATTATAGCGCGGTGCAAAAGTCGCGAGCTTCCTAGCGAGATGTAGTCGCTCTAAGTCCGATCGATTGTCAATTTCACGGAAAGAGAGGATGCGACGAGCTGCTCTTACTTCGTTCGAGCTGAGCGATTCTTGCTCGGTCTTGTAAACGGATTGGCTTCCCCCGAAGCGTGCACCGTGCTTAAAATTGCTCCTCTTTTCGAAGCTGCGAATGAACTATGGGGGATAGAGGAAAGCTTTTATCTGTGTGCACGGCGGTGTATGGATATTTATACCGGCTGTCCCACGTATCCATTAATGTTTCACCAGAATATTCTGGAGATCAATCAGAATTAGAAATTTTAATGCCGAGATTGCCGTAGTTTTCGCATTACAAGCCATCAAAATTCGCCAATAATAAAGTTCGTATAGTCAAGTCGATAATTGCGCTTATACGCGTACCAATTTGTCATCGGTTATCGACTTTCATAGCTTATGATATTGACAAGTTGATTATTAAAGCAAATTTCACATGCAAATTATTTAATCTTTTGTTTTAATGAAAACTTGAATAATTGATGTGTTATTCCATTTTAAAGGAATTAGTAAATTATTATGTTAAACGTGCTTTCAGTTTGAAGAATAAAGTTCATCTTCGTTCTGTGATCAGAGAATGAAGATTATACAATTCATTATTTTCCTTTTCCAAAAATGTTTATGTTTAAATTGTATTTAATTTCGTTGATTTTAATAAGTCAATAATGAGAAATAAATCGTCCGACTTTCCATGGCGATTTAATTTTATAATACTTCATTTACCAAATCGCGTGTCATTCTAAAAGTTTCATATAATACAACAATTATAAATTAATTCGCATAAATACTTTTCCAAGCAAAATAAGCTAAATTCTATTTTTCAAATCTCAAAAAATTATCGCACATTTCTATAATATGATTACAACGTTCATTTTCTGTTTCAATGTATTAATTTTATTTCCTGATTACCATTTGACTGTCGATCGCCATTTCGATTGTGGCGAATACCGCGAGCCTTTGCGGCGAGTAAATCGAGCCCTCGCATTCCAGCCGGTGTATCCGCGGGCAAATGGCGCGACTTAAAGCCTCGGAAGGGCCAAAGTTCGTTTTAACGCCGCCGCAACTTTCGGTCGCGCGGATTTTGCCGGCGCGATTCACGCGCTTCCGTTTCGCAAGTTTCTAATTCCGGCGTCGGGTTAATGGCGAGCGTACATCCACGACAATGTTACTTTTGCCGCGGTCGGATCGATGTGACTGTGCTGACGTAGTTTTCTCGGCGACGTGTCACCGTTGTCGCTCTCCCGCGAGTTGCCGCGGTCGGACCGTTGACAGCGATTCAACCATTATGGGACATAATCCTGACAGAAGTGCGAAAGTGCTATCCTACAAATCTACGGGGGGTTTCGCTAATTTTCTATTAGCACTCTTTAAAAAGAATCGCTCGAACATTGGGGAACATTCAAAGATACAGAGAAAATATTTAGATTTATAAAAAAATTTCTAAATAAAAATAGTTTCACTTGTATAACGTTTCATAAATTATATTAATTTCTAAAAAGAAATCGTAGCATCTATAGAATGATTCTTTCGTCATTTTAGGTGGATTATAGATTCTAAAAAATCACTCAATTATTTCGATGCACGGAGAAAAAATATTTCCGGCCGTAAAAGCAACGATTCGATAAAAAAAATTCACCTAAGTAATGATAAAACGTGGAATGCGATTGATATTGCGGAAAATTCGGGGACGTCAAATGACGCTAAGTACCGATATTCGCGATTCGCATCGGTCGACAAAGCTGGCACTCTTGTCGATGAGATTCAGCGCGAAATATGCAGCCATGCGCTTTCGATACACATGTAATGTGATACGTATGTAATGTAAATCGTGTGTCCCGAGAGCTACATTTTTTAATTAAAAAGTTGACCGCCGAAGTGGCTCTATTCGCAGCTACAGCTTCTGTTTCAACAGTTTTTATGTTTACGATTTTTGGAATAAAATCACAGCAAAGTATTTAAGCGAAATGACACGAAGAATGCCTGGAACTGCATAATTATTACCCATTCAGAATAATAAAATATTAATATATCTGACAAATGTTGTATCTCGCTGTTCTTCAAATAATCGTTATTTTATCTTTTTTGGCAGAAATATTCAGATAAAAATAAAAAAGAGCAATTAAGTACTTTTCAATTAAGACCTCGAGTAGCCGCGATCAGTTCTACAGAATCCAAGGAAATTATGACGAGCCATTGATAAAGTGTCGATAAAAATAATTCGTAATTTTCGAAAAATATCGAGGGTGTCTTAGCGACTTTATGCATTTAATCGGAAATAATCACGAACATAATTCCGCACTGAGGAAAATTTCCACCGGATAAACCGATTAAATAGCGTTTCCGATGATTAATTTTTCCGATTACGTTCTCCGATTAAATTACGGATACGTCCGATAAAATTTATCCGATGAGATGCCAGTTACCGATGAAAGTTGATTGAAAAACCGACCGTATTTTTCATCGGATATACAATTTGATCGGATACATCCGTTTGTTATTACGTAATAGGATTATCCGATCATATTGAATCGGACATTTTTCTCAGCGCGATATTTAATTTACGGAAAGCAAGTAACCGCGGCAACGCGCCGGCGAATCGAGGGCAATAATGGCAAGGTTTTACCCATACTGATGCCAGAGCTGGACGGATCCTCGTTCTTGGCGCCCCAGCTGCCGGCCAGGTTGAGTGCCAGCAGCGGCCGTTCCTTCAGCAGCTCGGCGACCGATGCCAGGCCCTCGCACCCGCATCCTAAATGGGGCAAGTGCAACGCCTGCACTTGAATGCAATCGCGAAGTGCCTCGCAGACCCGGGACACTTGCTCGCCGGACAGATTCATGTCGAGCACCAGACGCGACAGGCTGCCGGAGGCGTGACTCAGGCCGCGACAAAGAGCGTTCACCACGCACTCCAGTCTGAAATCAATCGCGTTAATGGCGGCGTTAATGGGACACTTAGACATGCTCTCGTGTTTTATCATCGAACGCGCGATAACGTCAAATAATTCTCAGCGGGCGCGAATAAGCGAATGAAATAAGAGAGGGCGAAACGCGCGAAAGGGTTAAACCGATTGAAGTGAAATAAAACCTGGGCCAATTTTTTATATCTTCGAGGTCAGAAATATATGCGTGAAAAATTAATAGTGAGGAAAGTACACGTTTCTCAACGAATCGATAAGTTTCTTGTTAAACGTATATAAACAAGCGCGTGGCAAATTAATTGTCCGTCGCAAACTGCGAACGTTTTTGGAGCGAACCTCGCGTATGGATTATGCATGCGGTATCGGTTCACTCGGCGAGTGTGGTTAATATTGCAACTGTTATGTATATTCGAGTTTGAATTATGTTAAATGGAACGCGAGCGCGGAGGGAATTTCCGTCGGTGTTACGTTTCGCGCCGCGTCACATTCCGGCGTAGCGCGGAAAAACTGCCGCGGATCTGACAAGCGCGCGATGATACGAGGGACGAAACGGGCGGCAAAGAGAGAGAGAGAGAGAGAGAGAGGTGCACTTTCGGGAAGCCCCGGCTTTTGCGCGCGCAAGACGCGCGAGCGCGAGCGGATATGCTGCGCGTCGCGGATGCGGCCGATGTAAATTCGGTCGGCGGCGAGTTAGCGGCGCGGAAGTTCGGCGGACTCTCGTCGGCGAATATATTTATGCATATGTAATGCGCATTTCACGCTGTCTATTCGCGGCGTTATTCCTCCGGCGTATCTGGCGTGCGCGAGCGCGTGTAGATACACATTATGCAAAGTCCTGACGCTCCTCCTCCTCCTCCTCCTCCTCCGGGGAACGGTAGGCGAAAGCCTGGATTTTCTCGCGCATGGTGCACCGACACAACGCGAGAGCCGGGAGAGAAGACGCCCGCGTTGCACATCCCGATTACTCGCGGTACTCGAAAATTGGCCCAAGTCAGTAGCGCGCAAGTTCTAACTAGCGTTTAGAACTTCCCTCTCCTCCGCGAAGTGCTGTAACGGAGGGAGATGACGAGGGCGAGAAAGGCCCCTTCGTACCTCACCACTTATTGTCAGATAATGTGTTATCATGCATCTCGCGCGTCTTTGCATTGTTTAATATTAACTAGACAACACAAGCGCGAACAGCCAATCAGCATCTCGGAAAAGCGTACAACAGTACTTCGAGACTTTTGACTGTCGACTTAACACGCCTTTTTTTTATATAGAATAGGAATTAATAATAGTAACACGAGTAGTAATTTTTCTTCGAAGATTTTCAATTTCGAAGCTTCGATTCTTCGACTCGGCAAGCTTTCGATCCGCATTTGGCATCTAATCCGAATTTGATTGCTTTACCCTAATAGTTAACGATTAGTAGAAAATGCAGCAACGCTGTAAGTGACCGTAAATAAAAGCAAATGCAGATAATTATTACATTTAATATTTAACTGCGACATTTAGTCAATAAATATACAGTATAAGATCTGGAACAAATTTGATATTCTTTCCCTTTTGCTGTCCGCTTTTTCCAGTCTTTTTCTCTTTCTCCCATATGTTTTACTTCTTGATTGTTTTATTATCCGTTTTATTTGCTTTTCTCTCGCCGCGGTCATCTTTTTTATCCGTTCCTGCCCGTTATCTTTCCTCACTGCTACCTTTCGCCTCGATTTTTGCCTCCCCTTTATAGGAAATTACATTACTGCGACTGAAGCTTTCTACGCGCGGAATTGGCCGTTCCGCATTCGAGACGTGAGAGAATTGCGGCCGATGCGCGCAAGCAGCGCATTCGCGAAAAGCGCGAGAGCAACGGCTAAGTGCAGTTGCGGAAACGGGCAGCATTCTCGTAACGCGGATCGTAATATTAATCGAGTATTCGTTCTGCCTTCCGACATCGGCGGGTACGCGGGAAGAATTCCTACTGAGAAGGCGCATCACGGCAAACGTGATAATCTGCTGCATTTCACGCGAAATAGGGAAGAAAAACAGGGGAGGACTCACGTGCAACTCGGCCACTTTGTATGGTAACTAGCTCCAAACACGCGATAAAATATCGCGAATTTCACAAACACGCGAACGGTCCGTCTCTCGGCAGTATTCGGTCGCCTAAATGAGCAGGGGATCCCTTAATTTAATAATGTTTCAACAAAGATACAAAATTAGAGAGAAGGAATTTGGATAACTTTAGAAAAAATAACTGAAGGTAAGATCGTGTAAATTATCTTCTAAATAATCATCCTGAAAGAGAGAACGAATTATATTATCATTTCGTTTTTAGATGCATTTTTTTATCATTTCTATAAAAAAATCTCTAACTATTTGGAAACAAATTATGAATTGGTCAACGAGTGGTGTAAAAATTTGCGAATGTCATTAGGTACTGATCTTGATGAGACCGCGTTATGCTCGGTTATGGCTTTCATCTTGCAACGACAGCTTCAGTATAATATCGGGAAAGGATACGCTCTCGAGGAATATTCTAGGCGGCGATGGTCCGATCGATTTCCGTCGTCCGAATAGAAAAGATAGACAGTAATATCGATTCTCGCGCCACTAGAACAAAAGTGACGTTACGGAAAGGCGATAGAATGAAGGGTAAAGGGTTGTGGAAGTGGAGGTTGAAGCGAGGAGAACGTTTCGACGCGAAACAATGAGCGGGCGGCCGCACGGTCGAGGGAGAGCTTCTCCGAGGCAAATGGTAGGTGTTCGTTCCCCCCCCCCCCCTTTATTCCTCAACCTCGCAGTTGCATCGCGGAAAAGATACTGCTCTCGCGGAGCTTGAAGAGACTTCAAGAAGGGCTGTGTATTCGTCGGGATGGAAGACCGATGACGAAAAGCAGAGCGAACGAAAGCCCAGCTTGCGAGCGTAATCGCATTTGCGAGAATACAATACGGAGAGAAAGATCTTCCGGAAAATACTTTTCGTGTTGCGAATATTCGGGGAGATATGGTTTCCTCCCTTAATTCGCAAAACGAAAATCAGACCTAAGTCGTTTGCAAACAGTTTGGGTTTAAATACTCATCAAAGGCATGAAATTTCGATCCGATAACTCCGGTTTAATCCTGCAGTTACAGAAAGGAGGAAAGTCCTCTACTACGAGATAGGTTTCTAATATGAGATAGCAGAGTTTTCAACAACCCAAATTCAATGACAAATCTTTTCTCGCAACGATTACACGATCTGACGATCAATTTTTCACTAAACAGACTTCACTCCAGGGACAATAAATTCATGGTGAAATCAACGGACGATGCCTATTAATTTAGCAGAAATCCCGCTATCTCATATGAGGAGCATAATAGGGGACTTTCCTCTATGTTTCCATCTTTCGGCGAAAGAATCGAATGTACGAGGGGGAGCGGCGAGTGAAGAACAAAATCGTGATATATACACACACACATATGTATATATATACAACGGGAGAAAGTCTCCGGAGAAAAGCTCGGGGCCACGGGATAAAACCAAAGAGATTGAAACCGTGAGATTCAATAAGAGAGCGAAGAGGTGAAAAGGAGAAAGATGGCGAGTCCGGTCGCAAGTTAAAGCACGCGGCGCGTCTCGTCGTTTTCTTTAATTCTCCGTCGTGACTTTCTCTCTCTCCCTCTCCTTTTGTCTCTTTTTCTACTGAGCTTTCTTCCGAGAATTTTCCCGCACTCTTTGCAGAGAGTGCACTCACGTTGTTATATGCCGTTCGCATTCGTAATAGCCTCTTTATCCCCCAACCCGCCTAAAAAAATACCGGGGAGTTCGCGCTACGCCCGAAATATATCTCTCTAAATCTGAATCAGTGGAAAAGTCACTGATTGAATTAGTAACGTCTTACATCGCTGATGAAACAGTGAAAGGGCCGAACGCGCTGCGCAATCAGCAAGAACGGCGAAGTTCACTGATTCGTCAGTGGTTATATCGTTCTGCATTTATTTAGTGCCTCTGAGCAAGTTCGTGCGTGAGTTTATAGTTTACCTCCAGAGAATCTTTTATTGGGATAAGCACATTAATAAGTATACACACATTACTAAAAGTAACAATTTTTGCGTTATTGAAAGAAAAAATCGATGTATGGTATGAGAACTGGCATGTGAGCCGACCGTACGCCAGTTCTTATACCATGGCATATAGTACATTAGGTTATATTGTAGTTTAGGGTTACGTTCCGAAACTTTCTTCTCTGAGGAAAATTTTATTCGATGGCCATTCCGAAACTTTTTCGAGAATTTCTGATTGGTTCGGATCCATCTCTCAAGTAAAATTTTTCTCGGAGAAGAAGATGACATAACCTTCTACGTTGCTTTGTGCCAGGACATTGTGTGTACATTCACTAATCAATAAGTAAACTTATAACTGATTAAATCAGCATATCTTCGCTGATTCATTCAGCATCCGATCAGTTCACTGATTTACCAGTTGAATTTAGCTGATTATCAGTGGCATACTTAGGGCTGATAAATCAGTGAATAGTCACTGCCAATCAGCGACTATCCACTGATTCAGATTTAGAGATATAATTCGAGAAAAGCAATAGGTATGTTACCCGAAGGAAACATTCCCCAATAAGGATAAAGAGACGTTTCTTGACCTCGTGACTGAATGAGATTGAATTCTTAAGCGTGACGAAGGCGAGATAGTTTCGCGTCTTGTTCGGAAAATGGGAAACGTCCGTTGGGAGATCTCTTCTTCCGGACTTCTTGCAAAACGATAATATTGATTGAAACAGGAACTCATAGTCAACCGGCATATTCCTTTATTTATTTAATACAACACGTTTCGACCCTATTTTTGGGTCCTTATCAAGCGGTACCGCAAATCAACAAACATACGGAATTAAAAGATTTTGTGTTAGTCATTAAGTAAAACCAGGGGAAGTAAATTAACGAACCTACGTTCGTTGATTTGCAGTATCGCTTGATAAGAACCTAAAAATTGGGTCGAAACGTTGTGTTAAATAAATAAAGGAATACGCCAGTCGGGTTGACTACAAGTTTCCTGTTTCAAACAATAGAGTTAAAGTAGGACTCTCATTAAAACTAAACAACACACAAGAATGGCCAATGCGAGTCTAAGACAGCCTATACTTGTAATTTATTAATTTATTAATTTCCTGTTTTAATTTTTAATCACCACTGGTGACTGTAACCAACTTCTTTCATCGTCGATAATATTGACGTAAAGCACTACACTGGAATATAATTAAATACGTTTTACACAAAATCGTGTGTTGCAAAGTTCATAAAGAAAAATTTTTTTAAGAAAGACTAATCCAAAATAAACTTTATGACCGAGAACCGAGAGTTCGAAGAGAAAGAGAGGAAATAATAAATTGATATCGCGGACAGATCTGTTTAATGATAGAGCATCTTAACGTTTGTAAAAATTTATAGACGAGTGACAATCGCGATAACGTATTCTGAGAGCGAGCCGGCGTTTACGAATTCCACGACCGCTCAATTTCGAATTCGAGATCGGCGCGACGGCAAGTTCATCGGTGAATCGAGTTCATGAACCCGCCCGTAGAAATACTTTCTCCGTCTCCCCGGGGACACGGGCAGAAAGGGAGAGTTAAAGCGTCTCAGCGGGATCGAAAAATATAAAGCTTGAAACGGGCGAGTGACGGCCGGGAGCGCGCATAAAACGGAAGAAAGGTTCGAGCTGAGCCGAGGAAGCAAGAAATTAAAATCCACCGCGGGGAAACATAGGCGAAAAGCCTCGAGAAAGTTCGCTCAAAAGCATCCTTGCGTTACTGCGTGTATGCAATCACACGCCTGTGCATCCATTGTGCTCACAAATGTGTAAAACACTCTTATTACGCTCGGTGAAGCAGCAAGAAAAATGCGGGAGTATGCAAACGAAAAAAAAAAAGTTAATACATGGAACTTCCCTTTCTCGTCCATGTCCCGAGTCGAAATTTTGGCCCTCTGTTGAACCCTTAATTTGCCAATTTAGCATTAAAGTAGGTCCTTTTGAGTAGAAGCTAAAGTAAATTTTTAGAATTAAAGATCCAAGGCAGCCCGAGTCAAAATTTTGGCCCTATATTGAACCATTAATTTTGTATGTTGTACCTTTAATTCTATGTATAGTAGGACCTAAGACAGTGAAAGAGGTCGAACTGCAAGTACAAATTTACTTCCACTTTAAAACTGATAGTGTCGGGAATTTCTGCTTTCGCCAATTTAGCATTAAAGTAGGTCGTTTTAAGTAGGGTCTAAAGTAAATTTTTAGAATTAAAGATTCAAGGCAGGAGTAAAAAAATATAGTGTCATCAAAGTAGGTTATTGCTGGTCTATGTGTAGGTGTAAATTATCCTTAAAAGTGTCAAAATAGTACCAAAATTTCGACTCGGGCGTCTCGCGCGATAAATCGGCAGTTTAATTATTGCAATCTAGGTAACTCGGCGCATTTGCAGAGTATGCGAATTCACCGCGGCATAAATCTTTTATTCTAGAAACCCGCGAATTATCATTTTAACAATAAGAAGAAATTAAACGACGCCACGATTATTTTTATTTCAATTTACGGAAGATTGACGATAATGCCTTCTGTCACAATTTTTTCTTTTACGGTACCCTGATCATTCACGACCGTTCTAATCATTACAGTTCTCATTATGAGGCCGTCGTCGAATTTCTCACGGGTTCTCAAAACCACAGTTATTCCTCGGCACAGGTTTTCCCGTTTGTGAGCGAGTCAGGCGCGCAAGTATGCGAATGTACATTCACTCGATTCTCGCAAGGTAAACACGCTTTTTCCACGTCTGCCATTTCTTCGCTCCCTTCGGGCAAAGACAAATATCCTTGCGATGGACCCTTTCGTCGCCCTTCGTCGCGCGACAAAACAAATTTCTCAATTTTGACATCTCCGTGGGAATCGCGCGAGCCCGATGAAAATTTTGGGGGACGGTCCCACTCTTTCTCGGCGGGCTTAACGATAAATCCTGATGATTTATATTATGTTCACGAGCGTGTCGCAGCGACGGCCGACGTTTTAAAATATTTACGGTTATTACGGGGATAATGTATACAGCTAAAAAATGTTAATTATACTGTAACGTATCACGTACTAAAAAAATTTGTATATCGCATAACTTGTGCTAAATAAATGTGACGTTTTCGAAAAATTCACGACTTTTCCCAGGTGTAATTTTCCCTTTTCACAACCGATCATACGTGCAAGTCTCGATATAAATATAGAGATCTATTCACGTAAAGACTCAAACTTTTTCATTAATTTCGTTCCCTTTACTCGTCTTCGTTCTTTTAACTTGATACGCTTCGGTGTAGAAATCTAAATATAGATCTTCGTTCGTCCTCTCGTCTTTTACGCTTCTTTTCGCGGCGCGGAAGAGCAAATATCCTCGCCGGCCGCTTGTCCTGGCCAGCCTCATATACGACCGAGCGAACAAGCAGGCTTTCTGTAATAACTCTTCGTCGTCGTCGAAGCTATCGACGGCGCCGTATCGAGCGTCCTCGAGGTGCAATAATGCCGACACGTTCACTAGGCTCTTTATCCTCCGAGCTATTGAATCACGCAAGTGGATCGATGCGATGAGTCCGGTAAAGTGGTCCCGGTACTTTTTGACGCGGAAAATGATCGTTACGGTCCGTTGTTAATTGAGAAGTTCCGAAACAATAGCGCGAGAATTTTAGGTGAAAATTCAATCGCGGTAAGATAAAAGATAATTAAGGTAAGTGAACAAAAGCGATGAGACGCGGCAATAGACCTGGCAGTAGAAGAAATAAAAAACATAAAAAATTAGGTAAGTACGAAGCGATTAAGCGGATTGGTAAAAACAAGTAAGTCGAAATAAAAATCCCGCATGAGCTTCCCGCTTGTGCACCAGCCTCGGCAACTCAATTATGTAACAGTAAACGGGTCAGGCGCGTTGTACATAGTTTATTCTCCTGAAGCGAGTTCAGCTGACAATCTTTGTTCGAAACTTGCTATCCTCGGGGAGATCGCGACAAGTTAAAGAACGATTTGGAGTTCGCTCCGCCGAGTGGACATATCCTTGAAAAGAACTCACCTATCATGGGCCGCTTCCTCGAGACAAGTGATGACAAGCTCGAAGTCGTTGAGCTTCTTCTTGCTGAGCACACTCTTCAGGTGTCCGGCCAATCGCTGCGCCTCGTCCGCCGGGAACTCCTGCCCCAGCAGGGACGTGATCCTGACGAGTTTGACGCTCTCGTTGCCGGCGAGCGCGTCGAAGAAATCGTCCAGATACCTCGGATCGGATCCACGCTCCACCTGGAACACCACCTCGAGCGCCTCGAGGGTACAAGCGGGACTCTCGAGGATCCTGGCCCATCCCTCCAGCTCCAGTGGGGACGTGTGCACTAACGGGGCCGGGGGCCGTTCGTTGGGCGCGGGCCCGAATCCGGGGCCCGCGCCGACCAGCCGGCAGACCGCCGAGATGTTGCCGTCGGACGCGCCGGCTGCCTTCAGCAACGAGAACACGGCCCTGGGCGGCACTTCCAGCGGGCACAATTGATTCAGAATCAGATGGGTCTTGGAGCCCAGCAAGCCAGCCAAA
Source organism: Vollenhovia emeryi (assembly GCF_000949405.1). NCBI lineage: Eukaryota > Metazoa > Arthropoda > Insecta > Hymenoptera > Formicidae > Vollenhovia > Vollenhovia emeryi. The sequence goes on along the minus strand of NW_011967243.1, from coordinate 4,028,126 downwards.
TGGCCGATGATGCCCGAGGGCAGGCCCTCCAGTTCGCGGCGCAGAATGTTAGCGTATTGCGCCACCGAGGTCAGATAGTACGCCGCAAGGAACTCCGCCACCGCCATGTGGATGGGCGTGTAGAGGTCCGGCTTGCGTCTCTGACCGAAGGTCAGTCCCCTCGTGAGGAAGCCGAGTCGAGTGACCTCGATGCCGCCACCCCGCGCCCTCAGCTCGGCCTCGGTGTAACAGCATCTGCCTTCCCTCAGGGCAGCCAGGGACACCTTGCCGAAGTCTTCGAGGCGCTTCCTACAATGGCCCGGGATCTCCTCGTTATAGGGAATCGGCGGATCTAAGCTCCTCTTCACGATGCACTTCACCGCTGCTTGCACAAGGGCACTTGTCTCGGTCGGCAGGCTTCCGGAGTCCTGATAAAGAAAATCGTGCCCGTGGATCAGGATATTCCGTATCATTTTCTAAAGCTTTCTATCTTGTACATTGTCTGGACCGCGAAGTGAATAATCTTTAGAGAATGCACGGAGAAAACGGATTTCTGTAGTCGTATTATATACGAATTTTGTCAGCAAACTAGGAAAATGTATTGAATAAATTTGTTTATGCAGAAATAAAAGTTGCCAACTTCACCTTGTTGTTGGAGATATTTTTTTAAATCAACAAAAATTGTCCGATATTATTAATAATCCGCAATTATTTCCTAATCTAATAAATTATGATATTATGCGAATGCTACACTGAAAAAAAATCTGATAGATTCAACCAGTCGTCTGTTAGAAAATGGACGGATTCTGATTCGACATTGAAAAAGTTCTGACTCAGCTAAGACAACTAAGAATCCTCGTATCGACGTCAGATGGCAAATTTTACCTGGTATAAGCAGCAGAGCATGATCCAGCCGAGCGGATGCTGGCCGAGCTGCCTGACGGATTGCGGTTGCACGTTGAGCGCCTCCAGGAACTCGCATGCCTTCTCGGCGATGTCGTTGTGAATGAAATAGGCCACGCAGAGCCGCTCGACATGCGGCCACTCGAGGCCGGCCAAGTGGATCCTGCGTTGGACCAGGGGCGCGAGGGCGGTCGAGTTGCTGGGCGAGCACGTGACCAGGATCCTGGCGTCCGGAAACAGTCGTCCCTCCAGCAGGTCGGCCGCGTCGCCGAGCGACGCCCGGCCGCCCACGCACTCGTCGTAACCGTCCAGGACGAAGAGCACGCGGTCCTCCATCAGGTGCAAGGTGCGCCACACCTGGGCGACCGCGTCGCCCAACGCGGCCGTTCTCGGGAACAATTCTCGCGCCAGATAATTTAGGACTGGGCTACCGCGAAGCTCGCGCAGCGGCACGATAAACGCCAGTGCGGGCCCGTCGCTCTGACTCGCCCACTGGTGCAGTAATCGCAGACAGAGAGTGGTTCGGCCGCTTCCGGGACCACCCTCGACGGCGACGCGCCGCGGCGCCTCGGACACGGTACCGTCGCTCAGCTGGAAATCATAATTCGTCTCGCGTGAGCGGGATGTAACACCACAACGGCAGACCTGGCTCTTTGACAAAGAGATAAGCTCCGTTCGCTATGCTTTTATTAAGATTATTGTAATCGAAGTACACGGGGGGGGGGAAAAAATGCTATTAAACAAAACTGAAGTTGCTTGAATTGAACGTTGACGCCACGGGTTGCCACAAACATAAATAATTCACTCAATTGCATTCGCTATGGATTGTAATTTGAAGCATTGAACTAAATATCCACATTGTTAAGACAATTATCTCTTGTTTTGCATTCGTTAATACGATTTTATCTCAATTACACTGATATTGTTTTTTTCCGCGTACGATTGATGTGCAGAACGCAGACTTAGGTCGGTATTTATAGTCGGATCTTATATTCAAGTCTTGAATTTATCTAAAGATGCAATACGGAACATTTCATTGGCTACGGAGTATCTAAAGATGATCTTGAAACAGTCTTGAATATGAGATCGGACTACGAATACCGACCTTATACTCGAGCCATTCGCGATCCGTCGAGTTTAAAAAAATTTTCGACGAGAGTTCTCCGAAATTCTCAGCAACAAGAATAAATTGCGGCATTTCACGCAGCGGATTAGAAGAAAGCGGACACGTAACATTAGTAATCGCGCCTTAATTTAAATTTCGCGTAACAAAACGTGTTGCGCCAGTGTTCGCGTGACAGGCCAAAATAAAAAATGTTGCGGATAAACGCGCGGGCCAAAACTTGTGACAAGCGCCATCCACGTGGACTGCGGACGGCCGACGTAAGGCGGGAAATAAAAAGGTCTAGCGCAACGAGTTACGAATCGTTCCTTTACGTAGTGAAAATTCTTTCAGGGTCGGTGGAACCGGCGGCACCGGGAATAAGGGGAGAAAAAGTTCAGTCACTTCGTGACCAGCTTCTCGGACACCTCTCGGTTTCCTGATCTCGGTCTCCGGCCGGCCAATTAGAACCTAAAACCTTCCCCACGAACAACTAATCCTCTTCGATAGATCAACCGTCGTTCGGAACTTCGGTACACTTCGGACACTTTATTGCCTGTTACACCTGCGAGGCCGGCATTCGATACTGTACGCCCTGCAATCTTGTGCCCGACAACATTATGGCAAAATGTTTTCCCACGAGGATCGATACCTTCTCCGAACGCTACCCTCTGTGCTCGCGAAGTGGCGAATTTTTCAAGCTCTCAAATTTCGACGTCCTACATTAGACTCGGCATTCAAGTTCCGAAAGAACTTTTAGAACAAGACTCCATTTAACTGGACAATAACGTTTCAGTATTATCGGGCTGTCCCGTAAATAGTGCAGTATTTTGTATTTGGTTGCAATTAATAATGCAATGTTGCGTAATAGATATACGGGAGTCGTACGTAATGCGCTGTTACTAAGTACGTTGTTTTCTGAGTAAAATTTAAGGGTGGAAGGCGTCACTTTCATAAAACCGCTAAAGCCCGTGTCAGGGATTGATCTACGGATTGAGATTGGGATTAGATTGAAATTTGATCGATCACAGTAAAGTTCACTAATCTCGAGTCTAGTAACTTTTACTCCAATTGGTCAATTTTCAATCCAATCTCCATCTCCATCCGTGGTCTGATACGGGCTTTACCCCCTCGTAAAAAATCGCATTGCTTATGGGACGACGCAGTGTATCCATGTATTTTTGCAGCGTTATTGCAAAAAGCTCCACTCTCGATAGTCCACAGCTTATGAAATAGCCCTCTGACGCGTTTGCTAACGCAAATATTGCGCCAAGTGATGCTATCTGTCCACTTGCCGCCGATCTAGGGCAATCCCTGACAGTACAGTAACGCAATCGCGTAATGCTCCAAGCAAAAAGTGTCACGTGGCGTTACAGCATTATGCAAACGATTAGCAGGGGCGGACGATTAAACCCTGGTCTGTTTCGCGACGCGCAGCACCGAGGGGGACAGCGCCGTTAACCGGCGCGGTTAGGACGCCGCGTCGTCGACGGTGCTGGGCGTAACGATATCGGCGATCGATATCGGCAAGCGGCGTGCTCGATTCCCGTAATCGATAACCGTAATCCGTAGTATACGCGGGCACACGCGGCGTTTGCCGGTCATTCACTCTGTCAGCAATAATCGATCCGGTCGGCGTACACAATCTGTCGGCCAACGGATAACAATGCGGCCATTATACACCGTGTGATTGCAACATCCGGTTATTGGGACGCTGCGGATGAAAAAGAGCGCGATACGAGTCCATTCGTTGCGTGCTTCCCGAGCGATTTTCAGCCGATAAAATGTATATTTGATATAACTTTTATCACATAAAGCGCATCTACGCCAACATATCTGTACCGTGCGCCAAAGTACGAACGTGTACGCGCAAACAGCTCATCGCCAGCTCACCGTTTGATTCTTTGATTAATTTGAATAATTTTATACGACGAACATTTTATCGACTTAATTCAATTTCCATTGCACTTTCAAAAATATTAGCGTTCGATAAAATATGAAAAGACTTGGCGTGTTTCAGGAGGATTCCCGAGTCAAAATTTTGGCCCTGTGTTGAACCTTTGATTCTATTATAGCAGGACCTAAGACAGTAAAAGAGGTCGAACTGCAAGTACAAATTTGCTCCTACTTTAAAACTGATAGTGTCGGAAATTTCTGCTTTTGCCAATTTAGCATTAAAGTAGATCGTTTTAAGTAGGGTCTAAAGTAAATTTTTAGAATTAAAGATTCAAGGGAGGAGTAAAAAAATTTAGTATCATCAAAGTAGGTTATTGCTGGTCTATGTAGGTGTAAATTATCCTTAAAAGTGTCAAAATAGTAGCGAAATTTCGACTCGGGGAGCCTTCAATGTTTCTCGTTAAGAAACACGAATTGGACTCCCGTCGAACTGACGCGCGATTGAAATTAATTGATTCGAGCGTTAACCGATGGGGATTAACGAAACGTCGATAGCGTGACGCGGGTTTTTGACGAGATAATACAACAACGTGAACGCATGAAGGATCGTAAGCTCGTTACGCCGCAGAATAATTCCTGCGTCACGCGGGATCTACCTATCAGTCCTACGGTAGGGCCGCATTTGTTCTGGCCGCTTCCAGCCGCAGCCAATCTCGAATGCCGGGCTGCGCGGAGGAGGCGAGGAGGAGAATATCCCGCGAGAACGACGGACGCGTCGGGAACGGTTGGAAGAGGACGCGGGGCGATAAATCCTTCGTTTCCGGGGAGATTAGAAAGTCTGCGCGCCCGTAAATATCCTTCGATAAACCGAGACGGGAATGCACGTTGAAGGCAGACGACATTCGTTATTGTATTACGCGGGGCGGGCGAAAGTGGATTATTTAAATACGATTTGACGAAACGGTCGATTTCCCGAAGCGCTAATGGAAGAGCAATTTTCGATAGGCGAGAGATAGTAATCGCGCATTTCTGCGCATTTTAAACTACACCATTTTCGTATCCTCGACAATATTAAAAAGAAACGGAAACGAGATTGCACTGCAATACATACATCTCGTTGATTATCATCAATAAATAGCAGCGATAAATACTTATACCGATGCAACGTACGTCAGCGCCAATTATTTCTCCTGGCCGATCCAATTAGGCGCGGCGACAAATTCTCGCTGAGGGACGAGGATCGGAAACGATCGCGGCACAAATCCGCCACAAATCTCGGCGAGAGGATCGGAGCGCGCCGTTGATATTCATGCGATGCCGAGAGATATCGCGCTTCATTCCGCCGCGGAAAATTTAAGGAGACAGTGATACAGGAAGCGGGGCGTTTCACGGGGAGCGATGTGTCTCTTCGCGAGCATATCGTGGAAAGAAACGCGATGAGAAAGGTCCGCCGCGGGATCGTGCCAGCCGGAGCGCGTCCTCTTTCGCAGATATGGTACACGTCCGCGCGTATATCGGAAACGCAGAGGCAGGCAGCGATTGGATGTGGGATCGATCCTGCCGCGGTCGTTTTCTCATCCCCCTCGTCGATCTATCATCGATCCCGAACGCGCAAACCAACGGGATGCACAGATGCCACGCATCGGCCCGCGTTTCTCCGCGGAAAAATCTCTGAAATAATAAAATGCAGACCCAGCGGCTCCTACCCGCGACGTCGATGCCTTCGATGCCAACCCCGTTGCATTTTTTACCCTCAGACCGCGCGAAATTTACGAGGGTGATATTCCGCTGCGCATTTCTCTTCGCTACTTTCATATCGCGAGACCTCATTAGTAATCTCAATTATTCATTTCCCGCGACCTCTTAATTCATCGGAATCGACCGCTCTCTTTTTCGAAAATGTCTCTCGTCGCACCGACGCACCCTGCGCAAATCGCTGTGGCGAAGGAGTAAATTTTCGTAACGTCCATTAGCGTTACTCGAGCCTGCGTTGCACGCAAATTGGTATAGTAGATAATAAAAGTAATCGCCGTGAGTGGTACCCATCACTTTTTACAATTTGAGAACGCGAGACGGCGATTGCATTTTTGTGAAAAAAAAAATATATAAAGTTGATGCTACGTTGATTTTCCATATTTTTGTTGAAAACATCGACGCTCGATTCGAGGGTCTTAATCGTTCGTTTTTTTGAAGTATCGACCTCGATATTTTGATTCCGGCAACCTGGCCGACAACAGGATTTTTCCACGAGTTATGCGTCCAGTTCTCAGGGACGCGTGTGTTGATTTTGCTCGCAATATACACTGATTCTTCATCGGTTTTATCAGCGAATACTTTGACAAATTTTGGAGAACGCATTTTCCGGAATAAACAATCCACGATTTATTTATATAGTGAAAAAGGGGACGAAACATACATTTTGTCCGAAGTAAATTATCGGATATTACCCCCTGATAGTCTTAAACAAGTACGATCGGTCGTTTAATCATTGTGATTAAAATATTTTTGCATATCGCCGTGTCCTTTACGCTTCAGCGGAAAAATTGATTGTGTAAAAACAGGACATTAATGTTCGCACTATTCGTTAAAATATCGAAAAAGAGTCGCGAGATGACGGATTATACATGCACCACTGCACATGTAGCATTGATTAGAAAAAAATATTAACAATATGATGTCGGGAGTTTTTATATTTAAAAAAAGACTGCGCTTCGGTAAAAAAATAAATAGATACTCTGAAGTACGTTCTGTTCGTAATAATAAAAAAAAGAAGTTATCGCATTTACTTGTCCTATTTCCAGAAATACATTTCCTTCGAAAAATATTTTATGTGCCAAAGTCAACAATTCATATTAAAAGTCGTAGGGATTGTGTGTTTGTGAAACAAACATGTAAATGGTGTTTTTTCCTAAACATTTTCGAATGAATAAAATATTATCCAACGAAGTGGCTTTTTCCCCCGCCTCTCTTCGCGTCGACGTGCGGTCTTTCTTTTTTTCACGTCGCCGTCGGGTTCTTTAATTTCTGACACGCAGAGGAATTGGGGTGCACGCGAACGCGAATGCATTTGGCGGTTCTAAGGGCGGTTTCTGAAGGTTGGCTGCGTGCTCGCCTTTTTTCCGCGGTGGAAGTACATCGGTACATTTTATGACGCAGATTCATTCCCGGATTGCCGGTACGCGCATGTGGCTCCCCAAGCACGGTCTGTGTGCCTGCACCTTCCTTCTTCCCTATCCTACGTATGTCCCAACGGTTACGAGGCTCATTTTTCGACGCGAGCGTTTCCGGGCGACGTGGCGCATTGTCTGCATTTTGTGGCTCTTTACGTTACGTAGTCGCGATATATATCGAAAGTAACGAACGCGAGAGACTCAGGCGGAAAAGAACGCGGTATCAACGGTAGTAATTTCGCATTTTCGGGAAACAGCGGAGGTTTCCTGATCGATTTTCCACTTCGATAAGATATGCTTCTTTTCTAAACTTTTTACGAATTTATCTAGAACAATAAAATAAACTTGATTTGGGAAAATTGTAATTTGTGGCACTATTTCGTAGATATTTTTGCAAAAAAAAAATAAATGCTTCAACGAAGATATAAAAATTTCTACAAATTTCTACTTCAAGTCAATTTTCGTAGCTATTTGTAGAAATGTTTTCCGCTAGGGCGGTCAGATTAAAAATTATCAAAAAATATTTAACGAGCAGGACTATCGTTGAATTTTATTAAGGACTACGGAACGTAGGTCGGAGACCCCTATCGTAGCTGGTTTTTCCACCCGAGACGGAATTAACGGCTCTGGGGAAACGTTAACGAATCAGCTTATCGCTCCGCGAGACGGAACAATGCCTCGTTACGCGGTGCAGAAGGACGAGCGGCGTCTCGACGCCGCGATCAAAACCTCCTTTATCCGAAGAACGAGAGTTCGAGCAACGAAGATATTATCGCCGGGACGTGAACGATCGCTCGCGCGACGTGAGAACTGCGCAAGGAGCCCGAAACCGCTATTCACCCCCTTGCCACTATTCGTCGTGATCGATGTGCCGCGTACGTGCACGTGTACATCAGACTCGGATACGTTCAACAATTTGTCTGAATTGGATATTACGACTTCGCCTGAATTTCAGAAGATCAAGTCTCGGTATCTGCGACTCAATCGTGTACGCGAGTTCATTTTCCAGCGACAATTTGCCTAGGTTTCACGTCCGCGCCAACGTTCAAAAGAATTGTAGATTTCGATTTTAATCGTCATTTCGAGAATTCTCTTTAATACTTAAAGGGGAAATCCCCTATTATGAGAGAGACTCCTAATATGAGATAGCCGAGTTTCAAATCGGCAAGCATCGTCTGTTGATTCCACCATGAATCCATTGGCCTTGGAGTGAAATCTGTTTAGCGGGGAAAAGTGATTGTTAGATCGTGTAATCGTTGCGAAAAAAGGATTTGCGATTGAATTTGGATTGAAGTTGAAGACGTGCTATTTCAAAATAGGATTCTATCTCATAATAGAGGACTTTCCTCTACGTTTAATAAGGTCTTCTGTCCTTAACGTACCATTAAACACGAATGAATCGCTAATTATCATTTGTTAGCGAGAATTCGAGGAGGAAAATTCAAGTATACTACCACTTGCAATATAATGTTTTGTTTTCATGATCGGTAATTCCTCTCCTTACTTGATAAAAGATGGACCCAGAGTGTTCCGTGACAAAACCGTGACAAACTTCGCTAGCGTGTTCGGAAGGTTATTCTAAACAAAAAAGTTCACATAGGTGCACCTCGGAAGGTTATTCTGGACAAAGAGTTCATAGATGTCGATACGGCTTCGTGAGACACGGATTTTTTGTTATACGAAACCCCGCAATAAAAACTATCTGACTCTGCCACATAATTGTCCCTTGCACTCTAAATAAT
>NW_011967243.1:3989267-4017985 GCF_000949405.1 Vollenhovia emeryi | reverse complement strand
TGATTAATTAGACCGATATCATAGGAACAATGAAATCGCCGTACTCTTATTCACAGACACTGTTCAAAAAATGCCCACCTCTTTCTTGCACACGAATCCCTTCCCTCCAGTGATGTCATCCAATGAACACCAGCAATGTCATGGCGACGCCATGTCGACACGTACTGTATTATAAACTTGTTGTTTAGGTTTAGAATAACCATCCGAACGCACTGGCGTTTGTCGGTCACGGAACACCCTGTACATAACCGATTAGGTTACACAGACCGTTGCTTAGATTAACGTTGCTGCCCTCTCATCCGCAAACATCGATTCAACAATTGCGCGATTCGATCAAAACAACTATCCGATAGTCAAAGCAACTGCAAATCGCAAGCGCGTCGATTCGAATGTCATTGCATTTCATTCGCGGGAGACTGCATCCGGGAGACCCGCGAGCGCAAGAAGTCGAGGGGACGCGTATCGCCGAGAACTCGAGACAGCGAATCGCGAAGGGAAGGAAGTTCGCGGAACTTTTTCACTCTCCCTCCCTCCCTCTCTCTCTCTCTCTCTCTCTCTTTGGGATTTTAGAGGACACCAACTTGGCTTTCACATTTCTAAGAGAAGTTGCTCCGTGGCAGCGGTGACGACGGCGGAAGAGAGGGGCGAAACGAGCTTTCGACAGTCGTCGGAGGAAACTCCCCCGCGGCTTCTTTGGACATCCGGGACTCGACTTGCCGCTCGTCTATGCAATTACGGAGTCGATATCATGCAAATTTGCGGCTGCCGACGAAAGATCTCGGCGGCCTTCTGATAAAGCCCGCGAAAGCTCGTACGCGCCCGTGAACCGAAAATCTGTTTAACATTTTCAGCACGAATTTCCGCGGTTATCGATTGCCCTGTTTATGATGTAATGCAGTATTTTTCGAGCCTTTGGCCTGAATTTTACGGTCTTTCTGGGTTTCCGCGACCGGCTTTTTCGAGAGGATAAACTTGAATTCTATTTAGAACTTGAGTCTGGCCTTCTAATCTAACTCTTATACATACATAGAGGAAAGCCCTCTATTATGAGATAGGATTCTAATGTGAGCAGGTCTTCAACGTCGAAATTCAATCGTAAATCTTTTCTCGCAACGAACGCACGATCTAACAATCAATTTTCCATTAAACGGAGTTCACGCCAAGGGCAATAAGTTCACGGTGGAACCAACAGATGATGCCAATTAATTTAGCAGAAACTCCGCCAAATGATTAGGAGCTTATCTCATAACAGGGGGCCTTCCTCGATATATTTAGAAATTTACACTGAAAAATTACACCGGCAAAGAATCCTCGTTGTGCACTGTACAAAGAACAAATATCGATGACTTAAATATCCCGCATCTGCACCGCTTCCATTTATCTCACCCTCTGTTATTACGTAAAACCTTCTCTCCGAGTTTTTGTCAAACTGTATTCCCCTGGGCGCGCAGTGTCTGCGCCTTGAACCGTCAATATAATATCATTATTGGATTTTAATTATGCTCACCCTGACTGGGGCGAAGATCTGGTCGGGCTTGATGTTCTCGAGACGGTGCTCCTGCTCGCTCTTGTGCACCAGCTGCAGGTGCGGCTGAAAGTGCGCCGGACAGAGGGTGCCGAGCGGCAGCGGGGACGCCCATGGCGGTAGATGGGGCGGATCGCGGGTACCCAACTCCCTGTAGAAGGTCTTCAGGAATCTGCAACGATAGGGCTCGGCGAGGTTATTCAATCTGTGAGCCATATAGAACGGAAATTCTTCGAGCGAAGTCGCAGAGCGACGGTACGCCGGATTCCGGCGAGCGCGGGCTTGAAGGGGTTGATGAAATAGTTTTGATGCTCCAAGCAAGATAGACGAGAGCTGGTAATCGCGCGATTCAAAATATTGTTCGGTGCATAACGTGTAATAAAGGAGACACGGCAATAATAACGGTGGATATTTTCATAAATGTCGGAGTCGGAATTTTGCAACTCGAGCAATTTTTGTCCCCTCCGAAAAATGTTGATCGATGCACGATTTCACTCCGCTTTTTCGCCTAACGCGAATGCCGTATATGTTAAAATTGAATTTATCTCTGCGTATTCTCGTACCGTCGACTATATCTATCGTTTTCTTTGACGCAACGCCACGAGAAGTTTTAATGCGGGCGCGCGTTTTTGAGAGGACAAAAGAAACGAAGGATAAAAAGCGAAACCAAATTCGATAGACTCGATGAATAAAAGCAGATCGGGAAGGTGAAGGTTGAACGTATCTTAAAGATGAGTGATCTCCCCATTTACCGGGTGATCGGTAAATTTCTCAAGACGACAAAACGGTGGTACGAGCAAGATGTTAGACGGTGCATTCGTGTACACCTCCCGCCATACAGATTGATGGATCTCGCCGGAAAGCCCGCAGGGCTATGAAAGTAATCAGGAGAAGGACGTCCCGATGGGAGGCGAGAAAGAAAAGCTCGCAAGACTTTTACGACTTCCGGATGATCGGTCTTAAAAGCCCGTTCTTGATTTTATGGAAGTCATTACCGGATATCCTTCCCGGGCGCGCGTTGCTCCCATGGCATTCGCGCCGTGTCTCGGCAAACATTCCTGAGGACATCGCGAATATAATTCGCCCGCACGAATGCCTTTACATTTATGATCCCGCATACCCGCGTCCGCTACTCCAGAACTGCTTTCATTAACGTCGATTAAATTAAATCAGAGTTTAACTAATGTTGAATTTAAACTGCAATATCGGTTACACTATATACAAAGAAAATTAAATTAACCGCAATAACCATTTAATTGGCACGATGTTAGACTAATTAGAATTACAACTGCTGAGGTGTTTCCTAAAATTCAGGTAATTTCGCTAAAGCGTTAAATTATGTTCACGTGAGGAAACTTAAAGCACAAGTGGAATAAACTTATAACTCGTACTTTAAATTGTAATACACGTCACATATATTCTCTCGTGTGATAAATAATCAGCTGCACAAACGTGTAACGTTTAAATTCATCATCTACGAGCTATCTACCAGCTATGTGATACAACTGTAGAAAAGGGAGAAAAGTAATACAAGCCAAAATTAAATTTCGAATCGGAATTGAGATTAATTAAAACGTGTAGCACTTAGACGCCAAGTTCCTCGTTGCATTGCTACCCGGTATCTATTTGTACCGGGTGAAATCACCTCCGAGAGCATCATCTCGTCCCGGGACAATGCGAGCGTAAGCGTCGGCGGGCAAAAACACGTCTAATGGAATTAGACTCTCTCTCTCTCTCGGACCAAGAACGACGATTTCGCCCCGGAGAAATAAGGATCCCGTCTCGCAGCGAGAGAACTGCGGACGGCGGGAACATCGAACGAGTGTGACTCACCTTAACAGTCTTCCCAGGGGATCCCTCTCCGGGGATGTGGTCCCGCCGAGGCCACTTCCGGCGCCGAGTCTACGCGAGGACGCGCGCGCGCTCGATATGTATGCGGCCGGCGCGGGCGGTGGGCTGCAAGGCGGACAACAAACGGGGCTGCTACCCCCCGGGGTCGAGAGGGTGTAACTCCTCTCCAGCTCCTGCAACAGACGAGGGAACGGCGGTTATGGGACGGTGAAACCTCAGGTTCTTGACATAATATAGTCGAGTCGCACCCGAGAAGAGTCGGATGGCTCCGTAGATGCCCATAATTTCTACATATCATTTGTAAAGCTCTCTTATTCGCTCTTAAAGATTGAAAAAGATTTATCGTGCATTAATACTGGTCGAAATAATTCAGCAAGTACAACTATTTTCAAAACTCGAGGTTTAATGATTTAAATTCAATATTACGAAGATTGTAACGTGGTATGTTCCAATGTCATATAATGTTACATATATCATATAACTTTGTGTTTTTCGCTGTATATACAGTTGTATTAAATTTTTATCTAAATTCGTGTTTTATTATATAAATTTATTTTATAAATTATATAAATTTTTAATTTATTATTTTTTCACACACACATATATATATAGCAGAATAGTACTTGACACTTGCAGCGTTTGATGATCGCCTAAGACATCAATTATAAAGTATCGTTCCATTTGCTAATATTTTGCAAATACACACATACGTTGTTTAATTAAAATAAGTTTTATCATTGATAATATTTATCATAAAGCTGCACTGCTATCGACAGTTGATTTGCACAATTTTTATTCATAGGCGGAAAGCCGTGGGTACAAACTTTATAGGTTTTATCAACGCAATATTTTCAGGATCATTTTATGACTTTATATATTTATATTATTTATATAATTTATTTATATAATTCTATTATCTATAAAACTCTTTTTTTATTAATGCAATACTTGCAGAATAATATTATGTGTTGCGTGTTGATTCCTTAATTTAACTAACATTTTCCAATATATTTTATAAATCTTCGTCAGACTGTTGTTCATTCTACAGTTAGAAGTACGTTAAACAATTAGAATTACAAGCAAACTCGAGGAATGAATGACGGCGAGCTTAACTTGTTTTTAACGACGAAGGCGCGAGTTTAAGGCGCGAGTTCCATGACTGGGGCGAAGAATCGAATTTACGATTTCAAGAAGAGCCGTTCGCGAGAACGATGCGCCTGGATACGAGCGAGCGTTTGATCCTCGCCGTTTTCGGCGGTCTAGTTAAACCTAAGGATTAAGTTTCGGGAAATTTTCAAGCGATTTTGCGAGGTTGAGCTTTATCGCGCGCGCACTTTCACGCCGTTAACGGAATTCAAGGATTAAACTTCGGAACTGAACTCGACTCTCGAGATTTACGAGGAGGACGGTGCCGCCCCCGACGACGCTTCTTCTTTGAATTTAATTAACGCACCGTAGTTAATTTCATTTTTCAATGTCGTTGCTGGAAAATAGTATGTAATCTTTAAAAATTTAAGCGATTGCTCCTTCGATGATAATTGGCAAAAGTAGCAAGAGGCTGATCGTCGTCCAAATTTACGAGATATAAGATTCAGCGATTCTCAAGATTCTTCAAAGCAGAATAACGGATTACGAAAATTGAATGTATCATATTCCATAATTATACGTCCCCTTGTTTGCGTACGTTTTATTAATTTTCCTTTGTAATCCTGCGCGCGATATTACGTGCGAGATACCTCCTTTATCAACGAGGACACGTCATTAAATTGGAATTTTCATAAAATCCAGGGAATAGAAGCTTCGATCGCGTAGGTTTATTACAACCTCTGCACGGAAGCAACTTTCGTTATTAACGTGCAACGTTTAACTTTCTGACGGCAGACCCGAACGAAATCGAAGCTTCTTCTTTCTCCGCCGAGCTTTTCTGACAATTTCTCGGAATTTGCAGCAGGAGATCGCTGCCGGAATGGGGATCGGGGAAACTTTTCGAATCTACCAGTCCCCACGGTCGATCGGGCGCGATTTAAGCTATCGATCACCTGAGAAACTAATCAGTATCCAGCTGCGAGTCGGCAGATATTCCCTTAATTGCCCAACTACATACACCAATCCGCGTGCGATCCCTTGCTTTGTTTAAACGGAAAAAGAGATACGGAACTCCGGTGCGACACTGAAATCCCGGCTAATCCGGAAAACAGTGCGTTTGTTTGCTTCGGCGATTCTATTTAAATCCCTTTCTTCTCGCAAGTCTGCATCCATATATCTCTATTCACACAAGAGTAATCTTTTCAGTAAACGTACTGTGTAACGTATAATTAATTAACATTGTTCATCCTGTGTCTGCCTTGCGGAATGCAAAAGAGACCTCAAAGTCCCAGAAGCCTGTCTCGCGCATTATTTTTAATATTTAAAAAAAATGAAAAAGAGAGGGAGACAAGTTTACTTAAAGAAAATATTGTTTTATATTTTACAAACGCAATTCTATCCATTTTACTCTTTTTTTAAGTATAAGATGGATTCTAAGAGCAAAGAAGAGAAAACCATCTCTACCTTTCAAAACAAACCTTTCAATTTCTTGAAGAGACACTTTTCAATCTTTGAAAATATAATATTAAAAATATGATCGAGCTGTAAAGTCTATTTTGTTATTTTCCTGACAAGTCCACTTCTTACAAAGGACCCTTTTCATATTCTTGGAAAAAGGGAGATACAAATTCTCGTGGAATCGGATTTTATCTTTACCGATCATCGCGAATGATTGTGACACGTTTATAATGCGTATAGAGATGCGTTTTATTCAAACTAAGAAGTGGAAGACGGGAAGACAGGACTCGGCGGTGAAGCCTCGGTAATCGCATTATTCTCGGATATTAATTCCGCTCGAAGGCAAGGCTGCCTGTAACGACCTTCACCGAGCCGCGATGTTAATTGATGAAATGAAACAACGAACAAAGTAGAGATCTTTCTTTCTTCTCCCTTTCTCTCTCACTCTCGCTCTCCTCTCGCTCAGGATTCCCATTAAGTTCTTGCAAACGGTAGAACTTTTGCAATCCGATTACGAAGATAATAGTACATCTTTATTAAGGTTCCTTACTACCTTTCTTTATGTATTCCGTTCTATCCACTTTATTTCCGCTGTGTACATAAGATCCATTTTCTCGAACACAATTTATTTGTCACAGATCCTTAAATCTTCTTAGATCTACGTTCGTTCGAAATTTCATATCACTTTTAATGCTATTTTCTTTTGTACCGCGTAAAATAAATTTGTATATCGGTCAAATCCTCTTTTAATTTTTAATTTAGAACATTTGCCCGAAGGCCTATCCAAATTCATTAAGCGAAGAGGCAGCTTTGTTTTTTCTCCGTCTCATTCAATCGAGAACCTGAATACCTTGATTAAATGGAAAGAGAGAAGCATTTCATTCGCGGGTAAAAATTTGAACAAAATCTGATCTAAAATCCCCGCTTTCGTATTTACATTCACTTCCATTCTATTTTTAGAATTTTGATATACCGAGCGCGTCTATAGTTTGAGGAAACATTTTATATTTGCTAAAGATACGCCGAAAACGCGCATGTTCCAATTTGCAGTGTGTTCGCGCAATCGATCTTAGAATTTATATTGTCGGCATAGTTATCACTATATCCCGCGCATCGCCGAAATTTCCAAGCTAACTTCGCCGAGGTCGGAGAATGAGTCTTCTGCCTAGAATACAAAGGACTACGCGTCTAAAACGGAGCGCACAATGGGCCGTCGAATACCGCGAAACTATAATACCGGAACGGAACAGCAGTGGCTCCGATCGAGTCGCAGCGGGGTAGAAAAGGGTGAGAGGGTGAGAGAGAGAGAGAGAGAGAGAGAGGGGGGGGGCAGAAGAAGAGAAGAAGCGAGCGAGAGAGGATACGAAGGAGCGAGGACGAGCGCCGGCATTAATTCGAGATAATTGCAGCCGTAGAGACGACAAAGGAGGACCTCCCGCGCGTTTTCGATGCAGTCACGCGCCTTCTCGCGGGCGGACAAAGGGACCCGCCACCCTTTCGCGCCGCGTCGCGAAACACCCCCGGGAGAGGAAAATTACGCATCTTCGTTCTCGTTAGCGCGTAAGATTACAGGTAACCGTCGAAATTATGGGACGGGAGGCGCATCCCTCGCGCATATGCGATGAATACCTGCGCATATACCTGTGTGCACCGGCAGCGCACTTTGGAATTTACTTTGCAATTATCCCGCCGGTTACATTAGCCGTTGCTCCGGCGGGGGTAACGAGCGCGGGTAAATTTCCCGGGTGCGTCTAATAAAGTCATTACTATCTAATTAGGCGCGCGCGGGTCCATTATACGGGAGCGATTTAAAGCAAGCGCCACGCAAGCACTCGACAATATAAATGTCTAAATAATTCTTTATATCCTTCGGCCGCTGGATAAAACGGCCCCGGGTCGGGGGGGGTCGCGTTTAATTTGAGATAATTTACGGCATGCGTATAGAGGTCTTGTTTTTTTCCTCCTTTTGAACGGCATTAGCATGTTAATTGCTCTAAGTTTATTAGCATGTAAATACCGTCTAGAAAAGCGAGAGACGGGACTAAGAAGGTAATATGTGAGATTAAAAACCAGACCTTTATTTATAGCGAAGAGTTCTCGTTTTGTTCTTTTCTAAATGGTAATGTACTTTATAAATACCTGGCGACGTAAAGTTAAAGGATTTTGATTTTCAGCCGGTATCTAATTATTTTAATTAATCCAGGGTGAGAGTCATCTTTCATACGAAAAGCTGCAGCCATAGGCAAAATTATTATGCACCCTCCTAACCATTACACTGCAAATCTAAGCGTGTTACTTTTACCACATACACGTGCGTGTAATTTGGTGAAGCACTGTTTGTTCCTTCTGTTTAAAATAGCGACACGTGACTTGATAAACGTCATTTACACATTTCTTGCCGTTTAAAAATAATCTTTTTAAACGGCTGGAAATGTGTAAAATAACGTAAATCAAGTCATATGTTGTGATTTTAAACGGAAAGAAGCGTACATAAAGTGCTTCACCAAATTATGCACGTTACATATGTGTATAAAAGTATAACATTTAAATTTCCAATGTATACTGTACTGAATCTAACGCTAGACAGGTTTTTCTTGTTTAAACGTTGTTCGCTGTACAGAAGCAATAAACGCTCTGTTAAACAATTTTTAAAAAAATAGAAATTTTCCAGGTATGTTAGATTCAGTTTGATGATTAGGAGAGTGTCCAATAATTTTGTCAATGGCTGTACATATACTCTCGTCTTTCCTCGCAATGCTGCTTCTGATACACTGAGAGAAAAATATATCGTGGACTGATTTATGCGGCCGAATAATCAACGATTGAAACAAACAGAATCAGTCGAAAAGGCTACATTTTCTACCGCGTACGACATCGTTCACTTCAACAAATCTAATTCGGTAGGAAACGGATTTTCAATTATGAGACAAATCCTTTTCCACGTATATGCGATTATCCTAATAAGGCTTTTTGTCAGAAATCCGCATTGAAATGCTACATTGTTAGGTCAACCATAACTTACGTTGGAGGAATCATAAAAATATGGTTGAGGCCAAAAATAACTATATTTTTCTCTCAGTGTACGCGCACTAGCTTACTCATTGTTCGTATTTATCAGTGCGCATTCAGACGTATCTCGGTCCTGTACAGTTCGATACTAACGCGAGTCTACCGCGCTGATTTATTTAATTAATTAATCGATTTCCCCTGCGTTTATCGATTCAAATCATCGGCGATATATCGCGATCAAGTTTTGCCGCGTACTAAGTACGCCGCGCCTCGACATCGCATTCGAATGAGAGGATATTCGCAAAAGCAATAACGCTCGCTAATAGATAACGCCGGCACGAGGTATGTGATATTGAAACCGAGCAATTAGTAAAACGTGCTTGGCATACTTCGCATAAGCAGACGCGCAATGCGTTTCGAAGGTGTACTGCGCCGCAATCAACGCGATAATTTAGGAAAAAAGAAACTTGTTAGAAAAAAAGGGATTCTAAAAGCTTGATTTACCTTTCACGCGTAAACTGCCTTAAAATCGCCGACGTTCCGCAAAACGGCGAATACTTTTAGGAATCTAACGTCCGGTTGTTCCCTAACTATCGCTTGCACATAAACTTTCAACTTTGTGACATTTTCTAAATTACAATATTTTACATTTATTGATATTAAATAAATCATAATTTCAGGTTGAAATATATTCGAGGCTTAGCTACATTTTTCAGTCATTTGCCGACAAGCAATAAATTTCACAAAAGTTGCATAGCACATTGAATTGTAGCATTTCAATGCGGATTTCTGACAAAAAGCCTTATTAGGATAATCGCATATACGTGGAAAAGGATTTGTCTCATAATTGAAAATCCGTTTCCTACCGAATTAGATTTGTTGAAGTGAACGATGTCGTACGCGGTAGAAAATGTAGCCTTTTCGACTGATTCTGTTTGTTTCAATCGTTGATTATTCGGCCGCATAAATCAGTCCACGATATAAATTTGCAATATAATTATTATCAGGCTGTTGCACCGTACGATGTGAAAGTTTTCGAGTATATACTTACTGCATTTCATATTGTATCAAATGTACATTTAAAATAAACGTATGAGACATTTAGAATCAGTACGCAATAGCTTCCAAATTCGAATTATTCGTCGCAGAATCACGAAAAAGAATTCTATTAATTAATAGGAAGAATTTATTTTCTATGCGTAAAAGATAGCAATTCCGCAAATAAAGGGCATCTAATTATTTTATCTCAAATTTAACCGAACGCTATTCGATTTCTTCTTTCCCTGCTTTGATCGGAACTTTAGCGAAAACAAATTTTACTTTGTTATAACCGTTGAATAATTTCAACAAAATCATGCACAATTTAGCAATATTTGCAATTCAGTGCTATCGATGTTACTTTCACGCATACGTAATTTACAAAAATGCGGATCTTGCTAAGTGAGACGAACAATCCGCACCAACTTCGGAAAGCGACACGATCGTTTCTAAGCGATTAACGAGAGGCAAACGTCAAGAGCGATAAGAGAGCCATGCCGTGCGAAGATGCGCGCGCATTAAAGTTCTCTATCACAGCCGGAAGTTAATTTAATCCCGATCCAATTAAGCCGGATATAACGCCGAGCCTCTTAGCGGTGGGTGCGCGCAGTTAGGCGGCTACAGTCGACGGGCTCACGGCACGTTAACCGCGGCCGTGTAAATTGGAAATTGGCCGCGCGTCCAATAAATATGAGATTGGGCGATAAATCGAACGGAAAAGCGACTCGCAACGCGTTATATCGTCGCAATGACGCGGAACGGAATTAATGCGTCGCCGCGTGCATGCGCGAGGTGCGTCCGCCCGATCGACCGGAAACGCGAAACACGATGCCCGTCGGCCGATCGCATAACGGGATTGTAACTTACACGCGTTATCCCGATGTTGCCTTTTGGCCTTTTTCCGAACAACGGTAAACGCGATAAAAGTTCCCTAAAGTATCCGCGGGTCGATTTTTACTGCAATTAATTATATTCCACCAGTTTTCTCCGTATGTATATCTATATACATATATGTATATTACTACTACGTGAAGTGAATAAATATATGTAATTTAATGTATTGCACATAACATTTGATAAATTAAATAACAAATTAGTGAATGATGTTTAATAAATGATATTGTCGAAAATAAATAATTGAAAGAGGTGAATGCATAATTTTCCTCACATCTTCACGCTTGCGCCCGTCGGTCCTCCCCACGATTGAGCGGGATATCAATTTACAAGCACTCGCGGATTTATTGTGTGTGCCGAAGTTAAGGAAATTGGATGTGGGTGTGCAGACATTGACCCGCGGTGAGCTAGCGGAGGTACCGAAAGAAAGAACATTTTTCAACGTCGCGAAAACAAATGGCCCGCGCGATACAGGTCCACCCACGTCTGCGACTTGGCCGGGCAGGCGGGGGGGGAAAGACCGGTGGTGCGACCGGTCGTGCAAGCTCAAAAAGCACGCCTCGCAGAAACCCGGGGCTACCTCCTCTCGCTTTTTGCGAGACATCCTGGCCTCCCCCCCTCGACGTGCGGCACTTGGATTTGCCGCGGCTCGTTCCCCGGGCGAGCGGTCCGAGATGCCCATTACCGGAATTGCTTTACGCGGCCGTTTGGGGTCAACGTACATTTGTTACTGCTCTGCGGCCGTCATTATCGGCACTGCCGACGGGCAATATGTCTGAAATTTGGCTGTCGAGTGTTTGCGCGATCCGCATCAATAAAACAGTAATATCAATTCGTCCATGTTATACGAATTCCATATTCAGTAATAGAAATGATTATGCGCGTATCATAATGAATGTGATGAAATAACAATTATGTACATTGACTAATATCTCCAACATATATGTAGTTCGAGATGAAACGCTCATTATGTTCGGGGTACAAAAATACGATAATTAGATACAATTATTCTCTTATCTAGACGAAAGCGCGGTGCACATCAAGAAAAAGGGGACCGAAGTGTATTTTCCCCGACGAGGATTGAACGTTCTAACACTTCGCAAATCCTTCTCAAACAATATAATTTCACAGTAAAATATCCTCTCTTACTAATTACAGAATTCACATTGATTAAGGGAAGCTTCTGCCAATTATTGCAAATAATTGCAATTATACGGGACTTACGGGACTGACGTAAGTAGGGGCTATGTTTAATCAGTCACAACGAGCCATCTTTCGACGGTCTCTCATTCTCTTTCTCTTTCACCCGGCTACTGAATTTCCTAACGACTTTGTTCTCGTTAAGAGAGTGGAACCGCCACTGTTCTCGTGGAAAATCATAATTACACGGACTTAATTGCATCAACCGATGCCGCGAGTGTTTGTGGAGCACGCGACAAAGGGGGATGAAAATCGAAGATCAAGTGTGATCGGAGAACTTTCGATGGTCGATCGTGTGCAATTTTCCTTTAAAAATGAAACGGTAAGGAGGGGGGGAGTTGACGATAGAAAGTGATCATTGCGCGCTTTTTTAATAAAACGAATTAGCCAGGTTTGATTAGATAAGAATTGCGTATAAAGATTGAAATTAGCGGAAGTAGAAAGTGGAACGACTTGCTGACGAAAGCTCATCTAAATCTCCTTAAAAGTGAATGAAAGAAATATATTATTTTTTTGTACCAAATTTTATCATTGTTAAGAAACTTTATACAGCGTAGCCAGTTCGTCCATGCGAAAGGAAATTCAAGCTGCACTTACTTCACATGTAACAAAACGGTAATAAAGTTTGAAGTAAGCTCTCTCGTTCGTTTTATTTCAGAACCGAATCCTTGTTAAAATTCGCCTTGTCCCTCTCATTTCCAGACAGTTCCCTGCATCTTTAATGAAAAGGGGGACCAGACTCGACTCTGTCTCGTCAGATAATCACAATTACACAGAGTTAATTGCACGCGAGCGGATGGCAGCCGGCGATGTTTATTAAACGCGCAATGAAGTTAGCTTCTCCTTCGGAGGTGGAAGAGACGTGATTCTTCCGATAGCGACTCTTATTTTGTACGGCAATATTCTCCACTTTGATGTGATTGCCACGACGGCGAACGCGTAAGTTGTCTCTCGATTCACGTACGCACGGCTTTGATAACAGCGCCCGGCTGTGACAAAAGCGAACGAGAAAAGTGGTACATCGACAACTTTTCGTGCATTATTTTCTTTCGCTGGCATTCTATTAGCATTTATTAGCGACTATTTGCGTGGCTAATTACTGGCTTGAACATCCAGCTCGCAAATTACTTCGAAGGGATGAGAGAGTCCTGTTAGGATTTTTTCTTGCGTGTACGCATTTGATCAAACTTACAAAGTCATAGGATTTTCACAAAAGTTTAATGTTTTAATAAAATACATTTGCTTTTTAATGTTTCATTTAAGTGCCATTTAAAAATGGGCAATTAAAACAGTTATGCAGTTTATAAATTTTAATCGTATTTTTACAAGGAAAAATGGGTAAAAGTACATTTAAACAAATCTGCGCGGTTAAATTTCTTTGCGATTTAGGTACGTCAAATAGTAATAAAAGAACAAAAAGTAGCGGTAATAAAAAATTATAAAAATTGCCAATTGGGGCAGTCTCATTATCGCAAACGATTAGCTTAGCTGGAAAAGCGCGATATTCTACTCAAATTATTATCCACTCAGCCGTAGTGGATAATAATTCCCACCATTCGCTTCTAAAATGAAGATTTCGTAACCATATTTTTCCAAAACATCGGATAAAATTTAAAAAATGAGAATCTATGCAAGACATTAAGCTAGAAAAAATTGTCAGCATTTTCGCGCGGAGCAATTTAGTTACAAGACAATTTCAATAGATAATTACTATGCAGATATTTTTATTACGATAATCACAATGGGTGAGCTAAACTCGATGCAAACTCGAGAAAGTTTGTGCAATTTGTATCGTTAACTTTTCATTTCTCAACTTGTACAATCGTCGTTCCGGGAATATTGCGCTTTGCTTTGATTTGAGAGCAGCGCTAACATCGCCAGTTGCGAACTAACGTTTCAGCACGTTATTAAATCACGAGTCTCATCCATCATGTTTTTGAAAAATTTTTTTAATGCAAATTGTGCTACATCTCTTTTTCTCAGAAAAATACGTTGCTGTTAAAATAGTAAACTTTAAAAGTTTTTCGTTCATATTTGCACATAATTTCCCTTTTTAATTTGTTATGACGTTTAATCGCTAATCTGAATATTTTTGTTTATTGCTAAATTGTACATTGCTTTATTTGGTTCTTAAATAATATAGTAACAAAAGCATTGTCTCATGTATGTATACATGATGTAATTAATCAAATATATTGTACAATTATTTAAACATTAACAAAATCTGAATAGTGATTTTATTGCGACAATTTAGAGACAACTATGTCAACGAGCATATATAAAATTACCGCATGGTTACACTGTGGAAATTCCGTGTTGTCACACTAATTCCGTATATTTTCCATCGTTCTTTAGCCGACCGGCCATCTAAAAAACTAATCACCAATTTCCTGTACGAAATTAGACGCGTGAATTGCATCCGGGATTCGTCAAAAAGAATTCGCGCGGTTTGGATAATTTGCGAGAATCGCCACTTCGAGGGCATTCGCGACGAGTTTTCCTTCGATCGCAATTAGCGCAGAAGGCAGCGGGATGCCTAATGAGAGCGCCTGTTCGGTAATTCGTCCGTAAATTAGCGCGCTTGAACTCGTTCAGAGGCGTTTTAACGGCCGTGCGGCTTGCAAATTGGCGGAAAAACGAGACGGTTCAAAGTTTCGCTCGGGCAAAGTGATGTTTTCGGTAGCTGACGAGACGCGTATGACAGAGTAAAAACCTTTCCGAGATAAGTACGAAACGTATCTGGAGATTGTTTTTGACGAGCGCACTCCAGAGGTTGTTTTTGATAAACGACGATTACGACTTGCATCGCATATATATTGATTGAGAAATATTCAGTTAATTTTGCAGGTTTGCAATAACAATTAAATGATTAATCGATACGTTGCAGATTGCAAATAAAGCGAGCAGCGATTGCTATCCTAGTAGCCGCCTTCTGGTAATCGCACGTATAATTTTTACCTTTCGAAAGTTAGGAATTAACTCTTAGCCTTTTATCTAATACCGTTTGTATTGTGATCTAACATTCGCGTTTACACGTAAAGAATTAATCGTAGTACTTAGTAGAAGAAATAGTTGCAATTGTAAGGAAATCAATGTGACGTATAATTGTCTAGGATCGGAGGACCACTTGTTTCTCATTACCGCGCTGGAATTTGAAATAAATTATCTGGTTAACAATACTCCCTAAATTCGAGTTTACCCCGGCGCCGTTTTTCAAATCAATAATGCAACTTTGGAAATCTAGCGTACGGGACGCGGAAACAGATCCCCGTGCGCCTCTTTTCTTGGATATTCGCGAAGAAGTATGGCAGCGCGGTGAAACTACTCAGAAGTTATGCACGAGGTCGTAGGGGAGGGGCGGGACGACAGGGAGAGTTTTACTGGGAAAGAGAGACAGAGAGAGAGGGGGGGGGGAGGAGTTATATAGGAGTAAACGAAGCTGCCATATATGTAACACACGTCGTTGTGAGCGAGCATGGTAAAATATGAGGGTTCTGTCACTTATCATCCCCTTCTTACCCACGTCGTGACGACGGGCTTCCAGTGCCGTTAACGTTTCCATCGTCATAAACGCGTCCCGGCACCTTCCGCGCGAATATCAAAAGCACTTCCGTCCCTGTCCGCTTTCGACCTAATTCACGAATACCGTCGAGGTAATTAGACATCGTAATAGGAATCTTCTGAGGATACCATCAAGCTGCCGTACGCGCGAAGATCGCGGGAGGAGCGACGGAGCCTTTTAAAAACGTTCGTTTTTATTTCGAGCAGACAATTAAATACTCCGACGCAAAGAAAGGCACAAGCCCGAGTCGAGTACTTGGTCCCGGAATGAGCCTCGATTACTTTATTCTGTCTTCATTTGGACCTCGGAGTCGGTTTGAAACTCCGAAATCTGAGGCCCAGATGCGTAAAAGAAATTGTGTTTAACCTTATTCTAACCCTCCAAGAGAATGTAATAAAATATTTCACTCTCTTTGAAACCTCTTAGGCCGAAGAGGATCTACCGAATCTCTGCTGATTACACTCGCACCGATCTCTTTACTGCCAAAAGGGAAAGAGCGATTTTTTTTCCAGGCCTATCTAAGGTCAAAAATTTTTGAAAGCATTAAATTGGAAAGCATTAAAAATAGTATTACCAATCGATAAATGATAAACGATAATATTTTTTCGCTTTATCACACGATGCGTTAATGAGAGAGAAATAGTGTTCGGGGGAGTTTGTCGAGTTTTCGATACCTCACGATGGCACTTTTACACGCTCGAGAGGTAAGATTTGCAGCAATTCGCTCCGAAATGCATGTAAAATTCTGTCAACCAACTTACGACGCGAACGGTTGTTTGCCGAGCGTTTAAGGCCCTTAGCGGAGCCCTTCCGATCCTTTTGTCGCCCTATCTCGTCCGCCTTTAAATATTCATGAACGACCCGGAAATCTGCTCGTCCGCGAGACGCGTGCAATGGTCTTAATGCACTGCAAACGTGTCCTCAAGAAAGCTTTGTCGCCGCTTCGACGTCGCGATGCGCGTCACGCGGGAGCTTTAACCGCCCATCAAACGACGAAATGACGACAACGACGACTCGACTTGGCTTTGAGCCGCGTCTTAATGGCGAATTAAGATGTTAAGGCGATAAAAAGTAAGTGCATGCATGGGAAAGTAAATTGCAGCGCATAAATCCGCTCGAACGAGGCCCGAGCTGTTCTCTTAAATTTAATTAAAAGCTGCTTAATCTACCGATTAAGCTCCGAAAAATCTGCGCTAGATATCAAATGATAGCTTTATAGTTTATATCATACGCGCTATATATTTCTTTCGTGATACACGGTAGAATATAATTCATTTGATATGCGCGGAATACCTGAGATATAAAATAAATACGATATCTAGTTTCGAAATGAGCGCGGGGGTCGTGCAATAAAGCCTTTATTGATCATCCAGATTATCGCGCGCGTTTCTGTGCAGTTACGATGGCAGAGGAAACGAGATACATATCGGGGGCATAGCTGTCGCTGCGAAATAATTTACTGAGACACAGATGATTACACCGGTAAAATAATCCGGACGGTACATGCACGCTTCATTAGTATACGCCATTCATCGGGAGATTCCGTGCGTAGTCAAGGCAAAATACCGAGCCAGCGGGCCAAACGAGCGGACTACTATCCGAACAACATTCAGCGGGCTCTTCGGGGACTCTTGCTTGAGATTATTAATGCATTTGCCAGTAAAGCAAATGCATCCGTAATGGCCGCGCTACCCTTGGGTAGATTCGAGCCGCAAAGGCTGCGTCGTCGATCTCTCATCATGCAGCTCAGCACATGTTGACGTAGCGCTGTGTAAATCTTGCCCCGAGAAGCCGCATTTACGCGAATTACCGGCAATGTAAACCCGTACTTGGCTCGTCTTAAAGAGTTTTCTACAAATCTGATTAAGAGCGATTTAAATTCATTTTAGCTCCGAAATGTTATACATTCAACGGTATCTTGTTTTCTTTTTAATCTCGAGTTTTCTCTCGTTTCTTCCGTGGAGAAAAATTAGAATCGCAATTTCAATCAAATAAAACTGATATCTTTCGAAAACGAGGACCTCTTGACAGCGTACGGTGGCGCGTTGCATTTTACAACAAAAATTACGGCCCTATAATTTCCTGCTAAATTAAATTAATTATAAGCTTCAATTCCACCCGAGTTGCGACTACATTTTCGCTACATGTCTAAAGATGTTTACCCACTGATATCGTAACGGACTATAAACACTAAGTGCTTAGGACTTGCACGGCCCTCGGAATGTCGCTTCGAAGATTCTATAATTACGACTTCCTCACCGAGTTTAATCCCTGATGGGAAAGGAACGCTGCAACGGTAAATGCCTCCGGAGCTTGCAGTTTCTCAATTTTGCCGGCGTGTTCTTTTTGCTCCTCGCAATCGGAGACGCAGAAAAGAAAAGAGCGATGGCGGAAGCGAGCCTCGTGACAACAACTCGATGGAAGCATAATAACAGCGGTCGAAAGAATCGGGAATCGAACGAGACGATATACACGATGCAGCATGAATTATTGAGCGGCAATAAGAAGGTTCTCTTCCGAACGATTTGGTATTTTTCGAACTGAACGACTTTGAAAAAAAAATGGTCCAAGCTGTGCTATTGCGCGTCTTTTTCGTTTTAAATTAACGCTGTCATTAAATAGAAAAGTAAAAATCTCAAAAAGTTGGAAAATAAAATGATACATATTATTCCACACATTTTAAAACGCAATACATATCCTTTTAAAAGTCTTATACTTTTTCTTTGGTATCACTGATACTCTTCAAGGAAGTATCCTAAACATAACGAAATAATCTCTACATTTATTCGCGACAATGACAACGAAAAAGTTAACGCAAATAAGGTTTTTCCATAGTCACGGAGATTAATCAAAATTGTACGAGGTTCGCAATTTATCAGCGTTCTTCGGCAAAATTGTGAACGGATTTTCACTATTTTTCCTAGATTCCGGTGACATAAACGCAAGATGCGATATCTCGGATAATTGCAACTAGGACGACGATTGCTTTTGTGATCAACATTTGGCAGCGAATATTTGTATCGTACTATGCGAAAATACGGAACATGCAATCGTTCAAATTGATGGTGAGCCAACTAACTTGATCAACTTGCTCCAAATACAGAAATCCAATATCGTTGCTTTGTGTAAGCTCGCTTAACTTTCAAACGGATAGAAACAAGATTATTTTCTGATCTGTGTAGAAATTTTACATTTTGGCTCAATAAATTTCAGTACTTTTCTATGATTTCTCTGAATACATTTCGAGTAGAGTACAGCAAATAGTACGGAGCAGTAATTATTTTTATTATAATTTAGAAAACTAAATTGTACACGCGAAGATGAATGAGTCAATGAAGTTTTAATATTCGCAAGTTGTGTTGAATATTTTTTGCCTCGACTATCTCAGAGAGTTTTGTTTCATACGTTTTGCATGCGGCACCATTATTGGATGCATAAACAAATTTAAAACTCCAAATAAAGTTATAAAAATGGTGCAATCCCGTCGCTTTTGTTATATTATGTGCCATACAAACATATTTAGAAACTACGATTTCACGGCGAGAAGTTAAATACTCAATTACACAAACTTTTTAACACTGCATGGGAAAAAAACGAGAAGAACCAAAGAAAAAAACCTTTTGTAAACGTAATCGAAATTAATTAATATTTAGAGAAACGTGTATCCTAATACATGTTATTAACAATAAGATTTTATTAAACGCTAGTAAAGTTTTTTAAGAGACAGAGACAGAGACAGAGAGAGAGCTGAAACGATTAGATATATTCATAACTGAAGGTAAATCTTTAATTTTTTTTAATCTTTACTTTTTAATTTTTTAACGTTAATGCTTTAAAGAATATATTACTTATATAAAGTTCTATATATATATATATATATATATATAACAACTTGCTATTTATGAACTACCACATCGTATTTATTATACTTCGAAAGCTCTTCCACGAGATACTTTGCCGAAAAACAAAAAATATGGATCAATATACATATAAATGAGCTTTCGCAAACAATTCAACGTGTTCGGCTGGGTATTCTGAAATTTTACATTCAACATTCTAGATAACTGAACGCCCGTTTTATTATACATATCTCGCGTGCAAAAGTACAGCAGCACGTTGGAAAAATTAAAGAATTTACCTTTGCCTTTGCTACCCTACGTTACGTAGTACATTGGATCTCATTAAAGCATCCGATTGGCTCACCCGTGTACCAATTCGTCTATCTATTGTCTCAGCGATTTAATCCTGTTCTGCGAATTAGTCTGCGCGATCGAAGCGGATTCTCTCCCTTTTGATGTATCACGGGCTCTAAAGGGATCTATCATCGGTCTACAAGATCCGGCGCAACGACCCTCGCGATCCTTCGAGTACCAGGTTAATTACTGCGGCAACGGTAAGTCCTCTGCCGTAACGTGATCTTATATAACGTAATGCAATCTAATGCTCGTATAAGATGGTAAGGGTATAACGTTATAAATTTGAGGTCTAAGAAATTGCGGCCCGAAACGCGTGCGTAATCGCTTCATATACCTGTAAAAGTCGCAAGTTAATTATCTATTGCAGGATTCGCGGCTTATTAGCCGCGTTCAGATAGCGTTCAGATAGCGATCAATGAAAAAACGGATGAGTTTATCAGCCAAAATAGAAAGTTTACAAAATCTGTCGCGTTCTTTATGCGTACATTTTTCCAAATGTGCGAATAAAATTCTCATTTTGTTGCAATGAAATACATACGACTGACAATGAGTCTACATATGGCTCTGTACGTGTGTACGTCCGTACACTTGGTTTTATGTGTAAAATATAATTATGCGGCAAAATGTAATTATAATTTATAATACAATTTTTCCATAAAAATAAGCTCGCGCGGCTACGAATTTTGCAATTATTACAAACTAAAGCGACAACGTTTTATTGAAGGTAGCCGTATTTTTTTTCCTTTATTCTTTGTACATTATTAGCGTTATTCACGCGAATGATTTTACACCCGGGAAAAACGTGGAAATGCCACATCTGCGCAGATGATAAAAGCGACAAGGAATTATTACGCAGAAGAGCCCAGGCCAGTACAATTTTCTCACGAGTAAGTTTCATATGTATAATATATGAATTCTAAAAGGGATTCTAATATCCAGGCTGAAGATTAAATGAATCGGAAACGAGGGGTTGAGGAAAATGTCAATATCGCGGCAAATACGCGCGAGTATCGCGGCAACAGCTTACGCCGTGTGTATCGATTCCGTTGCGATATCACTTGAACTTCTGCTCCGTGAGCGTTTCTGACCATTTATTTATCCGTTCTTATAGATATTGCGCTTGCCTCGTTGTGATATCTCAGCCGTGAAAGGTGCTACGTGACAAAATGCATATTTTTTTTATGAAGGTAAAAATATGCAAAAATACTTTTAAGTTAGCGAAGATTATTCCCCATTTCCAAAGCTTTTTACATATTAAATGAGTACACTAAATAAGAAAAAATATACCGAATAATATCGTTAGCGACGAGTATAACGGCGCAATTTAATTATTCATACTGCGAATCATTATTCCATTGAATTCAATAGTTAATATTTTATTTAATATTTTATTGAATGTGCTAACGGAAATAAAATGGAAAGTTCCTTGCTTGCGAGCGAGCGAGATTATTCCCTGCAGAGAGATATTATGAAATTGTTCAATAACTAAATGTACCCCGTTTCTAAAACACGGCTGTTATTTTTTAATTAATGATTTAATGATAATATCAATTTATTATTTTTGCGATAAGCGTACATGGCAGAATCTGTAGACTATGGAGAGATTTTTAGTTCCGTAATGCTGAATTTTAATGAGTGTGCAGATTCTTGGATCGGTGAATAATCTTGAGTAACTCAATTCTTGAAACTTTCCTTACTCGCGCAAGTTCGCTCTTTCGATTTTTTGCTACTTCAACAATCATCGTTCTTCCGTCAGAAAATTGGCGTAAAATTTATCCCTACTCGCATAAAATTGCAGACGGTGGACTTAAAAATAATTTGCGATTATACGAGATTTCCAAGAGGCAACTCACTTTATCTCGAATACTAAAATCGTCTGCTGTCAGAAACTTTTAATGGCGCCCGATCCCGATCCATCGAACATGCGGCGAAATGTTGAGAATATTACGTTCTTGTCTGGAGAATAAAACTATGCAAACTGGGAGATTGCCAAAAAATTTTTTTAGATTATTCAACTTATAGTAAAGAATCGGATAACTGACGATTCAAAATTACCGTCCACCTCTTTTAGTTGTACGCGATTTTTATTTTCAGTTATTCCAATTATACAGCACGCACGAAATTCAAATTCGCTCTATTCTGAATGTCGCACAGCCGCCATGCGCCCGATGGAACGTTTTAATTTACGCCCGACGAATTTTTAATTTACCCCATGCAAATTTTTAATTTACGTCACCTCGTCCACCCTACGGATTTCATTTCAGATAAAGAAACTTTTCGTTCTCCCTCGGCTGGCATTTAACGAACTTAGCGAATAGCCCTGCAAAGTGGGATCTCCATGAGATGCCTCCGGAAAGGGTGACAAAAGTTTCCCTTTTCGATAAATCCAAATGTCTCCGAAAGTTTTCAGAGCGTTGTTCACTTATCGAACACATCTTAAAACTGACAATCTGTAATTTAATCCTAGGAAAGAAGATAGAGCAGATACTCTTGTTTTATATCGAAATATAGTCGGAAAATGTGAGTAAAGGGGGATTCGAATGAAATTATTTGTTAATCTATTTACCGGGTTATCAGAGGAGTGAAACGATAAAGTTACGTAAACTTAAAATTTACGATTTAATATTTCAAGCTACTACCATGTTGGCAGAGAGGACGATAAAATTAGAAATTATGCACTTTGCCACCGACTCTTTTAGAAGGTAAATTATGGGACAAAAACAGCTTGCTCGTATACAACTAAAAGTAAGGGAATTAATTACCAGCAAAATAAAATTAGATTTTTTCTAGCGGGAAAACATTCAAATGTGAAAAGTACACTGAAAAAAATTTCTGGTTGAATATGGACGAATCAGATAATTCCTTTAGGATTTACCAGAATTCCTGTAATCCTACAGAAATTCTGGTAAATCCTAAAGGAATTATCTGATTCGTCCATATTCAACCAGAAATTTTTTTCAGTGTATTGATACCCCAAGATGTGCCAACTGTAATAAGCCAAGATATACAAATGCAATTGTTCTTGCGATCAATCCGTTATGCTTCGCGATATTTCGAGGCGAAGAAACTGGCCAATAAACGTCGCTTTCGCTAAATGCGCGGGTGACGGGAACGAGCGGGGAAAAAAGCGAGAATTTCGAATTTTACCCAGCGGCCACTTTATGCGGCGGGGTAGCAAAATCTCCTGGTGAAAAGAGAAAAAACTTGGGTGTTCTGACCCTTCGAGCTCAATGGGAATCTAAATGCCGCGATTGGCAAAACGGAGAAGGGCTGTAAGTGCGAAGAATAGCCGAGGGGGGAAATGAGACGTTCCGTTCACGTAGCCGCCTTCGTCTTCCGACGAAGGCTTTTGACTATGCTCCCGAAAGTGGCGTGGCAAGCGGGCTGGAACAATCGATGGTCTGCCTCCGCGCGCCGGGGGAAAATTAACAAAATAATTCACATGCCACAGGCGTTAAAAGCACCGACGGGACCCCGGTGCGGCGGGCGCCATAAACGCTGATGTGATTTACACAGGGTGTTCCTAAGTTCTCTCAGCGCGCCTCCGCCAGCTGCGCTACCGTTCATCTTCAATGCCTAACTACTTCCGCGGTAGCTGCGTACGTAACTAGCGTCAATAATTGCGGCACCTTAGACACAGTCTACGGGGATCGATATCGCGGCACACCGTTCGGGGATTCTTAGGCCCGGTTCTTCATTCTCTGTCAAGCGAAAGTTAGCCGACCCTCCATCCCTTTCTATGTTATTATCTGAGAAGAGAGTCGACTAACCTCTGGTTAACGTTCAACCAGAAAGTCGAAAACCGAGCGTCGCTTGTACACGTAGGGTGCGACTTGTCCTGTCACGCGTGTGCACACGTTCGCATAGGGCTTGAAGCTAAAAGTCTGCGTTAAAGACGATTTCAGAAAGTATCATTTAATTTCATTCAAGCTGGAATATTCGCATTTTGTTTTAATTCACCCGCTCTATCTGTTAATTTCCTTTCCAGGAAGGGGTCGACACGCAGAGATGCCTGTTTTTAAATCACTTTTGCTAAAGAAAAAAAAAGAAGAAGGATTTTTACACCTCAAGAATTTCCTCTTGGTGATACATGGAGTTTACAGCAGGAATGAGTTTACAGCGAGTTCATAATTTACGAGACTCACCACAAGTATGAAGTCGTGCGTAAAACGGACTTTAAAATTACAAACTTAGTTCGCTCTTGCCACCGAACATCATTACGACCCAATGTTCCAGAAATACAAAACGTAACTTGCGGCAGCAGTTTTCAAACTGGCGCGAGGCGTCGCATATTTTCTGAAAACCGTGGAGTTTCGCGAAACATGGATATGTCTTCCTGGGCGTTCCCCGCGAAATAAAGAGCACACAAACGCGAGCCGCGCGAAAGGAAATAGCGGAGAGCGCTATCAGCGATTCCCGCGCGCCGTTTCTTGCCGTAACAAATGGGACGCGAGTTTCCCGCTCGTTCCGCGGAAGTGGAAGACGCATAATACCTCAATGTTCAGCATGATGGAAATCGAGTAGCCAGCGCAACACCGGCGCCGAACGAGTGACGAGAAAGAAGGTGGCGGACAGACGGAGATAGTGGACCAGGATGGGAAAATCGATTTGGACGAATGCAGCCCTAGGCGCGCACCGACAGAACGTTTCATCGAATTACGAGCGATTCACGCTTGTAGTCGGGATGAGGCGTTCCGTTATACCGTCCACCATGTCGTCAAACATTTCATTGTGACTGATACACTTACACCAAATAATTTCAATCCCCCTCCTCTCGTATCGCGCGCCGACACTGCATACGATTTCGTCTCAATTACGTCGCGCGAGACGTAAGACAAACTACGAGAATCTCGACACGAGTCATGTGGAAAACGGCGCATAGCTAACATTCTTCTGCATTTTCTGCGGAGTGCAATTAATAAAATAGCACTCTTATCATTTCATATCGTTTTCTCATATCCCTTTGTTCTCGAAAAGCGCGATAGTCCGCGTAAAGGTTTCGCGCATCAAGAGTAATATTCGTGCTTTCTTAGGAGTCTGTTTTCTCGGGATAAATTTCAACGCGGCGCGATACGCGCCGGGGCAACACGGCAATGCACTTAGGATAATGCTCAATTTTTAAGCGCGAGCGAAACTTCCTTGTTATTACTGCGCGATTGAGACGCGTTATCCAACGTCGCGTATAAATCATGCAAGTCGCGCGAAAGGGAATTTGCGTTCGAGTTCGTCAGTTGTCTCGAGAGATCAATGTTTCGATCCTACGACGCGCTTTGACGCTCTCAAATATATTATTCAAGTCGGTTATAATGTTCCCTTTCGTGTAAGAGAAACTGCACATCCTTTTGTAAGCCACGCTTTTCTTTGTCGCGAATCTGAGCGTAAGATATAATAATAATTATTTACGATCCCCCATAACGCAAATATTTCATTGTACAACATCGGAATACCGACGTAATATAATTTTATTTTCAGCTATTTAGTTTCTATTTTTATAAATTACACATATTTTTAAAAACTGCCTACGGAGCTTTACACCCGACGGCCGACCTTCCTCGTCTCGTACTACTACTTTTTACTCATTTGTCAAAGAGAAGCAAGGAGAACGATCAATCAGCCGCGCGATCGAGCGTACGGAGCGTATCAACGTTTAAGAATCGATAACTTAATGGCCCCCGATGGCCATCCGACGGTCACGAACTCTTCCCTACCTTGACCGCGGTCATCGCCGATGACCTTTCCTCCTCGTCGCGCCGCCACTTCCGATCCCTGCCTCCATCCGGCCGGTGGCTCCTCACGAGGCCATTCAGACTGCGATAGGAGAGTAACCGGCACATGTCGCTGGTGAGATCGGGCAGGCGATCTTTGCTGCAATCGCAGTGGTACTTGCGCTGTGGCATCGCGCGACACGCACACGCACGTATACAGTCTCCTTCTCACCTCGCGTCGTCTTTGACATTCACCATTTTTCCCTGGTCGGCGATAGACCTTGGGACCACTTCAATTAACTAAACATTTCGCCGTCATGGCGCACAACACACTCTTTTTAATTCCGTACAGGAATCTCCGCGTGTTTATTATTGCGACTTCGCTTGTAATGTTAATCGTTTATTAAGCACGCGTCATATTTCTCATATTGCTTTTACACATTGATCTGTTCGAAAAGTTATCCGTCACCCAAATGCTTTATGTAAAATTACACAATGGGGTACTTACTTAATCAGTTTAACTTCATTTTAAATATGTAAAATATGATTAATAATGATTCTCGTTTTGTAATCGTTTTACTATCGATTTTACAAGTGACGATTCGCGGGAGAATTAAATTCCCGCGAGGATATCCGAATTCTAAATCAAATTTTGTAGTCGATGAATCGCAATCGAGCTCGCGATTAAACTTGTTACAGTCAATCACAAAATTGATAAAATGTTTTATGAGAAAGACTTAGCAATAATCGTTTTCTTTTTATGGAAACGAATACAAGAAAGTATTGGCACGTAAAAATGAGTTACAAGTAAGTTTTATACTATCGGATAACATGCCAATAACATATTTCTCAAATAATACCTACGTATATTGAAATATATATAATTTTGTAATGTACAAAATATTTAATCAACTTCGTAATTTATTATGTAAAAAAGTGCAACGATACACTGTTAACAAATAATCAACGAAGGAAATATCGCGATGGAGCATGGGAGGGAATTTTAACGAGCATCGAGTAAAAACAGCCGATAAAATCAATGAGAATGTATTCCTGATGACGAAACGACGGAATTCAGTCAAGTGTTACAACACGATCGCGTAAAATTGGGACGATCGAAAAAGGTGTCTCGAGGCTACGCTGCTGTTTGGCACCGTTTCGTGTAAATCGGCGAAACCACTTTTCGCTTCGTTCACAGCCCGGTATTTACCGACTACCTTTTGCTCGCTTTTCTCAAATATTTACGAACGGAATCTTATGACGATCGGTATAAAATAAATTTTAATAAATGCCTTTAAACTCATCGCGGTAAATGACATTCAAATATATTATTCAATTGATATTGTATTAACAATGACAACGTTGAATTTTCAAGTGCACTAAAAACTATACACGTCTCTAAATGATATTAAACACCTGAGATAACGAGCTCTTATTATTCTGGAATTTTTCACTTTCCTTCAAACGCAAAGCAAATTATACGCTTGAAAAATATTTCAATTCAATTATATCTCGTCTTGTAAGCATATATTAAAATATACACGCACTGCTGCAGTTTCGAAAAACGTGGCACAAGCACATCCACCGAAACAAATATATTTTTTATTTGATTCCGCTACAACCCCCGGCGAGTCGGCTGATGAGCCACGGAAAGGGAAAAAAAATGAAAAATACACGGCTGTTCTTCCTGGGGGCGGTTTACTATCCACGCCTGCGGGAACGTCGTGAAAAATCGCGCGATGATCCACGAACGACTGGAGAGCGATGTCGAGCCGCGAGCAGTTCGTAGTTCGACGTTCGAGAAACGTTTAAAAATATCCGGGAACGTGAACGAGGTCATTTTGGGAAGACAAGACGCGGAGGCCTTCGGAAGGTTGGAATTTACATAAACGAGGTCGAGAGCACGACTAACTTCGGCGTGCGCAATCTTGGATGCTAAAGAGGATCGTCGGCGCTTATTGATCCTCCACATTTCGATTTCTATACTTCGTACATTCGGTCCTCCATAATCTTTAATAATAATCTACGGTAACTTTTAACGATATATGTTGCGTAAAATGCTCCTTTCAACGTTAGCGAGCGCATACTTTTGTCTCTGCGGACGCAATTTTCAATTTTTGTGAAATATTTTATTTTAATTTGATTCAATGCCGATATTATTAGCGATAACGGGATTCAGGCGGATCTGTTACCTATTTGAATACGTACAACCTTTGTTCTCGTACAAATTCTATTCCGTTTAATCATTATATCTGAATTCGTGCCTTCGTTTCAAAGACAGCGTGCAGAAACGAGGCACGGAATTACGCGCGTCTCGGCTTCTCCTCATCGACGTAGCGTAGGAGCACGATATAAAGGATAATCCAATTTCGGGGGGCTTTCTATCCGTGATAGCGGGTCGGGAAAAGACAAGGGCAAGCTCATAAAGTTCGGGCCCGCGGGAGCGCAATACTCCGTCGGGCAACGACGAAGAGAAAGGTGAAGAAGAACGAAGATTTTCTAGAAGATTACGGATGTAATGCGCAACTCAGTCTCTTTGCCCGACTCACCTAACGATCCTAATTACTTCGTTTATATCGACGTTTCTAAAATTGCCGCTAAAGAATTTACCGATTCTGCAATTCTCAACCGCGATCTGATATGTTATATTTAACTTAATATATCGAGGAATTTTATTTACGCTTGTATTTCAACTTAATAAGTTAATTAACACTTAGACTATTCAGCTGTCGCGTAATATTTGACGCCTGCATTAGCCATAATCGATTTAATATTAGGATAAATGTGCATTGTAAATAAAAAGTTAATTGATTCTTTCAACAAATTTCATTCGCCCGCGGTTGTATGCGCCGAGAGACCGGAATTCCGCGTGTAACGGACGGCAATTAAAGACGGTTGCGGTGCAAGATAATCCGGGAAATTACAAATTCGTTCGACTCCCTTTCCATCCTTTGGGACAATCCTAATTAACTCGGTGCTACCACACCCCGAAGAGGATATCCTTCGTTCGCCGGTTCACGAAAACGTGCTTGACGATCTAGTTAGTTCGACCCGGAAATTTGGTGCTGTCCCCAACGGAGCCCCGGTATAACATGGCTTGCACAAGGTACAACTTAAATAAAGTTGACGTTTAGATATACGATGTAAAGCTCTGTGTTGACAATTTGAAAAAATACATAATAAATAAATATATA
>NW_011967243.1:3966037-3987792 GCF_000949405.1 Vollenhovia emeryi | reverse complement strand
TATATATAAAGAGAGAAACGTTAATATTTTTATTTACCTTGCCAAGAAATTGTAAAAATTTTTTAAAAATTATGTAAAATTTTGCCGCTATTGAAAGAAGGAAGCACTTGATAATAATCAATTTTTAATTTGTTGATATCGCTATGAATATGCATATCCACAAAAACTCATTCAAAAACTTCATTCAACAAAAATCGATTTAATTTTTATTAAATCTAATTAATGTTAATAAAAGCAATATTATAAAAATATCTATTTCGTTATTTCTTCATTATTGCAACACTAATTAATTATTTGCGGAATAATTAATTATACCAAAAATTCGCAAAATAAAGAAGCGCAAGAGGAGGAATGATCGATAAACCTCTTTTGTTCGAACATGTGAAAAATACCTAGAAGCGATGCTCGACGAAAAATCTCTTGTAGAAAGTAAAATATCGCAAATTTCACTTCGAGACTAAAAAAAATTGAGGTGTTACTTGTGGGCGGCGTATCGGCAACGATCGTCAATCACGAACAAGTGTACGGGGAAATGATCGCGATTCGAATAGCCAGCGCGCGGCTGCTAATGAGGACGAGAAACATGAAAACGGAATCATTGTGTTAATCAGGAAACGTCTGCGAAGTTAATGAATTCTTCTTTGGCAAATGGCACGAGGCGCCGGCTTAATAATCACGATCTTAGTAATTATCCTTGCGCTAATTATCCCTAACGAAATTCTGCCGACGTGATTAATATTGTAAGCACGGTTAATGTTATTCACCAGAAACCGTTGGTGTACGTACTGTTGCTAGAATCGCATACGTAATTGAAGATACAATTTGCGAAGCTACATAAAGTACTTTGTTTCGAATAATGAAAGTATATTCGCTCTCTTTTTATCATGGATATATCTGCACCATGGCTTCAAAGGAGATTAGAAAAGAAAGGAAGTTTAGATTTATAAAATCTTCGTGTGTTTGTCTCTAAATGATTGTTCTTGCGAACTCATTCTGATACTATCACAAGACAATACACACGCTCGATAATTATATATACATTAATTTAAAAAGTCACGATTACTTTTACCGTATCTCGGTTACTCTTGAAGAATGCGACGTTTCGAAAATACAACGGCGGTCAATTGCGTTCGGGCACTAAAGTTTAAAGATTGCGGGGAAAACTTTAATATCGCGAGGGAAACATGCGCGATGAGAAGTTATCGGTAGACGCGCGGTACAAAAATGAAAGAGTTCCCGATTTATATTTTCGCCGCTGAAAAATAGAGAAGCATGTCTCGTGCGTCCCGCAAAGTCTCAAGTTGCGACAGCACGAACTTACGTGCCTGCAGCATCTTTCCGTTACAACGTCCTGGAACATTTTACGATTTCGATCTTACATCCCTGACGCACTTCATGTTTGTAGCAGCGTCGTTACGCACGCGTCTTAAAATTTGCACGACGTACGTAATTGGACGCATTGTGAGGCTTTTGTAAAGATGCCGATTTATGAAGTAACGGAAGCCGGATTTTCTTTTACGGCCGCTTAACTTAATAACGTCGCGACGAAACACGAACGGGAAGCTTAACAAGGAATTAAAACAAATTACATCGCTGACAAGATGAAAAAGTTTTCTAATTACCTAACAGGGAAATTTCTTCGCGGAATCGTCAGCGGCTGCGGGAACAATTCACGAGTTTGGAATAATTCGTTGAGGAGAAATAATCTTGTCACGAGTGATTTTGTTATCTCGCGAAAATCACTCTACGATCGCGCTGCGGAATAGCAAATTATCAATTTATTATTTATTATTCACTCAACATTTTTCGATATAACGCACAGAGGCTTGTAATTACAAATTTATTTCATATACTTTGAATATGCAACGTACTTGGAATGTATGCGCGTACATATATCCTATATGTTATATTATTTTACATTAATTTAATTAATGTAATGCAATATTTAAATTAAGAAGAGGCTCGCTAGTTACGAGTACCTGCGTCACTTACCTCGGACGTGGAGGAAATAAGTTCTAATGAAGACCGACCGAGGATTTCACGGGTTTCACAGAAAATTAAGATATTCTTATTCTAAACTGTTCTAAACTCTATTTCTGCGCGACGTCTCGCATTTACTCTCAAAGTCAGTTTATTCTAAATAAACTATTCGAAATAAATTGAAATTATATAATTTTGCTTTTTGAACATTTCACCGCGTCGTTGGTTCACAAATAGAGTGCACTGTATTCATCTCAAATATTAATAATTTTATGAACAAATTTTCAAAGGGTTTTAATGCTAAATTTTCGTAATAAACGATTCTACATAATTTATACAAATTACATTTATGAATATTTATTTAACGTGTGTACCACGTATAATTCGATTTGCTCCGAATTTAGCATCGGCTTTTACCTTTTTGATACCAGAGCACGGATTCAGGGGCGGAACGGAATATATTCGAGTTACGGATTCCGCTGGCCTTTGGTAAAGGCAAGCGTGAGCGGGACGCGACGTAGCTAAGAATTTCGAAGTCCAAGCCCGTACGTAACGCAATGTTCCCGCAATCCGCTTATTCCGGCCCAGAAATTCTTGCCACCGCCCGGGACTGCAAACGGTTCGCGCCCTCGCGGAGGCGACGTTCTCGCGAATTTCTTTCGCGAGGGGGGGAAACAACCGACGACCATCCGGTCCCGCGCAGTCGTCGCTGACCTAATAACGTTATCGCGTACACCGCGAGAAACAATGAGCGCGATGCATCAAAACGAACGACGCGCCGAGGAAATTACTGGCGTCTCAATAAGAAAGGAAATTTTCATTCTTCTCCTGTATGCGAGAGGCTTTATCGCGCCCGGAGTATAATAATTTTCTCTCTCGCGCAAAATTGAGGTAACAATGGAGTACGAGCGAGGATAAATAACGCCCGAACTGACTCTATCCAGTCCACCATGGGAATTCCTCGAGATTCTTATTAAGATTCCGCTATATCCGTCGCGAGCAATCTATCTTAAACCTGGTCGCAATTCCGAAATCTTAGTACTCGAAATGCTGCTTCGATTAATTGTCAAAATTAATTGTATCCTAACGTTACCCTCTTCGGTTCCGTCGTGTCCCGATATCTGTAATTTCCCTTTTGAAAGTATCACCGGTTTTTCACCGCGTCCGAGAGATAAGAATGATCTGACGAGTTAGAAGACGGATAATGTGCTGATAACACGGTTATATACGTGGAAAAATGAAATCAGCGGATTTTACGGTAAACTTATATTCCGCTACGCAGCGTAGATATCGCCGAACAAACGGTAACTTCGCTTAAAGACAAACATTTCACGGAAAACTTTTCAAGCGCCTGTGCCAGCTGCCGTAGTAAAAAGTTATATCGGGAACTTTTCCTCGGGATCCTAATATCCTACGAGAGAGAGAGAGAGACTCTATCGTTTAAGACAAATCTGGCACAATCGTTTCGGCCAGATGCACTTGACTCTTTTAACTTTTCATTGACCTGACCGAATCCCCCGTTGGAGCATAAAATATTTATACCTCTATACACATAATAGCCATGACAGCGGCGAATGCGTGGACTCAGAAAACGCTGTAATGTACGAAACTACATTTTCTATCTTCATCTAACTACAAACATTTCGGTGGTGTCAACTTCTGATTTGTATCCAAAACCGCATCTCTACAATTTCTTTTAGGCAATACAAGGAAACCCGAGGCGAAAATCTAAGTCATACAGCACCGGGCAAAATTATATCACCTTCCGATTTCTTAAATATAACTAATTTTTAAGTGCGCGAGTGAAAAATTCGAAAACCGTGGTGTACTCTGTCAAACTTCATTACCCTTCGTGTACAAGATGCACCTGTTATTACGAATCTACTTAAAAATTTTGAGCACATTCAATGCACTCAGAACATCTAAAAATATTACTTTTGGCCGGTACTGTACAAGTCATCGTCGAATACGATGGATGCTCGATTTCTTTGTTGTTTGCCGAATGCTCCGCGTCATATTCTCCCATGCTCCAAATTATAATCAGCTCATGAGTCAGGCGAATCAACAACGCGCCGCAAAGTCGCGTTCTTTTCGCAAAGCAGCTCTCGGTGCACCTTTTTAATATATTTAAATGCCACAAGTATTATACACTACGCTTATTTTTCGAGCGTTTGTGTAATACAAATTTTCGCCTCGGGAAATTATATCTGAAATACGTCGTAAATTCCGTCCATTAACAACTTTTACCGCGTACTTTATCAGAGCAGCCTCTACGAAGATTTGCACAATATTAACGTCGCGATCGAATATTCAATAAATAGCACGGTTAATTACTCGCGTTAAGTACGAGGACGTAACGATGCGTGTGTATTATACACCAGGCGTATTTACGGTCGTCGCGCATTCTGCGTCTGGGCGTTGCCGATAAGATCGTTAAATTCCGTCGTTCTCTCTAATCGCGACGCATCGCCGATTAAAGAGCCATTTAGCCGCGAGCGTGTTGAATGTGATAAGTGCCACACACACACACACACACACGCACACACACGGATATACCTCGGCACCCCCGGATGTTGTCGTCGGTCGGACGAGCTTGGTCTGTAAACGGTACGATCGGACGCGCAAAAGCTCACACACGCTGAGCGAAAGTCGTCGCCTGCGCACCGTCAAACGAGCGCGGAACCTACTGCGGCCTCGTGCGTGCCGTACGCGGCGCAAGCACCGCGGGTCGCGACTCGCGGCAAATTAATTGGCCCGATTATCGCTCGCCGGGACGCGTTGCCTCAATTAGTCCGCGGTATACGTACCGTGGATGCACCTGCACGAGATTCCGACGCGCCCGCCTTTCGCGCTCGTAATCGAGAGGCGAGATACGCCTCGCACATGCGGTGTGCGAGTTCATTACGCAGTGCAAGCCTCCTTGGGAAAATGTACCTCAGGAAACCGTAAAGGTTTATGTTAGAAAAATCAGAAAATATGAAAAGTAGATTTGGACACTTTAAACTTTTTCTTTAAGGTAAACTTAAAACTTGAAGAATTTAAAGGGAAACTGTGAGAATTGTGAACGAACCGCGTGCGGTTGTCTTCTTACGAGAAAGTGCTATGCCGCGCGGCCCTCTAGCGGGAACTTGGCCGGCCCTGGCTGTCTAAAAATTACTTTAAGCGTTCGAAATTACTTAAAAATTTTCTTAAGTAAACTTTTAACTTGTTTGAGTAAACTCTTGGATTTGAAAGATTACTTTTAAAAACTTCAATTTCATTTCAAATAAATTTTCCCAAGGGGCACCTCGCGTCCCTCGCGATATCAACAATTTCGGAGGTAAAAGTGTTTTGAACCGCTGGGATTATTTCAATAATTTCAACGAAACTCTTGCATTATTCTCGCCAGTTGTATCGTTTCCCATCCCCAATATATTTTCAACAATTACGTACGTAATAAAATATCTTTTGTATTTTTTAAAGAATATACGTTTTATAAATAAACGCTCTTGTGTTGCTACTATTACCTGACATGCTAATTTCCGTACTTTTCTTGCGATTCTAGCGATCAGAGGAAATCACGTGAAAATTTACATGTGTAAGAGAATAATCTTATTTTGCCACAGAGATCTTGGTGCGTTGCCTTCCGGTAAACTTAAGCAGCGTTACGCACGCAGACATATACGAAATCGCAGAGACTCGGGGCGATTTGCATCGCGGCCTTTCGATGACTCGTTATTTTTGCTAATGGCGACATTAGCCGCTCGAAAAATTACGATCGTTACAAGCTACCGCTCGGCCGACGCGCAAGGCTAAACGATGGCAAGATGAAATCACGAAAGCGTGAACAGGCAGTGGTAAAATGCGTTCTAACGGTTAACTATCGTCTCGAGACAAACTAACGACGAAGTAACGACGAGACGTGCAACGATGGCCCGGCCAATTTTCCAGGACGCCACGGAATAATTGCGGCCGGAACGGCCGAGTATAATGATTATCGCATCGTCACGCGATGCCGAGATATATCACGGCATCCTCCGTGACAAGGCAAGGCGCCGATAACAAGTACACCGGAAATCTGATTCGCCGATAACGTCACATGTAAGAAATGCCAATTCGCCTTGTCCCTCAATCTATATTTTCGACCCAAATCCCTCGTTCCTTTTACTCGTCTCACTTTACTTGCTAAAGTTTAAATACCCGCCCGTTTATATTTAAGTTACCTGCACAGTGCATCGACCATGGATTCCAAACGCATTTGTACAAAACGTCAATAAAGAATTGGAATACGCAAATACTTCGCATCAAACATGGAAGGTTATCCTATTATCCTATTAGTTTATCCCAAAGTTATCCTATTATTTTATCATCAAAATAAATATTGCAATTAATATTAGCCACGCTACATTATTTACCGCGCAAACTTGCGTTGCTCGGGAGCGATTGTATTTCTGACGCACAGCTGCGAAAATGAAATCAAGTAAATTCGCGTTAATTTATCTCGATACTATCGCGCAACGTTTAGTTCGAGCACGATTTAAGCGCGGTAATCGAGCGTCAGCTGAGACGGTCGCAAATTGCGCGACGCGATTGTTGGGGAATGGCGCGCGACACAATGCGGAAAACTCGGCGAGTAGGTACCGCTGACGTAAACCTCCAAGCATGTTGACTTTGCGTCGAATGGTTTCGACCATTCACTCCTCGTTATCCATTCCGTCGCGAATGCTGCGTTTCGATAAGCCGGCCGGAGCTATCATATCGAAAGTTCCAATAAAGCTCAACAGCGATACGCTACCGTTTCATTGGAAAAATAAAATTGCGAAAAGAATTTCCCTCAATCTACC
Source organism: Vollenhovia emeryi (assembly GCF_000949405.1). NCBI lineage: Eukaryota > Metazoa > Arthropoda > Insecta > Hymenoptera > Formicidae > Vollenhovia > Vollenhovia emeryi. Next base: position 3,980,989 of record NW_011967243.1, on the reverse strand, counting down.
GACACTACGAGGTTTCACAAATCTATTTTTATAAAATTTGTAATACAATAGCTAAGCGAATTATTAAAATTAGTCCATTAATTATTTTCTGCGCGTGAAATCGCTTCGATATATAAATTTTTAAGATTCCCTTCCACGCTGAGAAAAAAAGTCTTTGGAAAATTTATTTCCGGCATACAATAGTCTACTTTGGCACAAACCACTTCTTTTTAGGAACCACTTTTGCTTTATCCTCGTGAATGGGTGGCTCCGGTGTATAAATTCTAACAATAACAATTGCGTTTGATTATAGGAGCGCATGTGTTATGGCAAAACAACAATTTCAGAAACGGTCGGCACTGCGAAGCGCGCTTGTATGACGAGCATTCATGGGGAGTCATAAAACGGACGCGATGTCGAGTTCGCGGGTCAACTTGGTCGAAAGCACGCGTAACAACTTTTCGGTACATTGCTACAACAACTGCAAAGCGCGTTGTTGTTCAAATCGCGTCCAGGTTGACTGCAAGCTAAGTAATTATAAAGCTGCCGACGAGTCTTAAAAGATCTTTTCGAATCTTCGTCAGAAGTCGAATTGTGCGAGAAGGAATTAAAGCATTTCTTCAAAACTTATTTACATAAAATTTTTGTATAAAATATGACAGTTTCAAATAAATGTCCGACCGGTAATAAAGTATCAATTAAAAAATGTGTAAATCTGTAAAAAATAATTGCTTGTCGCAGTTTAAAATGAAAAGAAAATTAGTATTGCAGAAACAAATGCGAAGTTAAAGTTAAAGCAATCGATGTCTTCGTATAGCTCAATATAATTTTTAAAAATATCACGGGAAAATTAAAATCTATACAATTTTACAAATGGAAAGGAACTTCTCTTGAATAATTCGACAATTGTATTACACTCATCGGGAGATCGTAAATTAAATAAAAAATGTCAATCACGTCGTTTGCATGCCGGAATATGCGGCAGAGTGAAAGCAACAGTAAGGACTCTCCGCGCAACGTAAAGTGTAATGGCAGGAAATGTACGGTCAACAAAATGTGAGTTTTGATGTTCCAGCGCATTCGTAGAAATTTCGCTCATGTTAATGTTGGCAAAAGTGTCACGGAATAGCGTTACGAAGTACGCGACTCTGTGTTGAACGAAATATTTTCGTACGCGAAACGTCTCGTTATTAAATAAAGTAACGAGAATAAAGAGGATTTAATAAAAATGAGTGATACAAAGAGGAAATGTGGCTCCGCGCGGCAGAGGATTTTCTTATAAAATCAATGAACGCTCTCTTTTCATCAAATATTCCGTTACTGAATTAACTGGCAGTTTATATTAAAAGGAAATATAATCAAATAATTTCTCATATTTAAAACAATTTTTAATACTTTTTCGCTGTTAAATTCATAAAGCGAACGCCGAGAGAGAGAGAGAGAGAGAGAAAGAGAGACGGGAGAAGGGAACCTCCGAGAGCACGTAGCACACTTTCAGATCGTAATGCGGCATTATAACTCGGCGACGGCCAGCGTCATGCCATTATTAAAGTAGATGCAGCGAGAGGCAGCGGTGCTGCAAAACGTTGCCGAATAATCAACGCGCGTCCGCGTCCTCGCAAAACGGCGGCTAACGAGAAACTTGGACACAAAATTATGTGCAAGTCGAAAGCGTCCCGGAAACTACCTTACAGAATCTCCCGGCGCGGCAAGATTCCGCCCGAAAGCGCTCGTATTCGTCGCCGCGAAACTTGCAGCCGACCTGTAGTCGGAACTTGCGAAGAAGAGATTGCACCCCGGCACTCGGCTGCCCGCCCGCGGCAACGAACGTTGCTATTATCGCCGCTGGCTGCACCGCCGGCCACTCGTACGCGTCTCGCGAACGGAATGACGTTATTAACGAGCTCGTTATCTTGCCAAATAATAACTGCCGTGACGAACGACTGCGCGTAATAACCGTCACGATAATTGCGGAGACAAAGCGGCCGTGCAAATTCCCAGACGTGAGAATTATGCATCCTCGCGTCCGCCGCAGCGGGTTAATCTGCGCGCCGATAACGGAGTATACCTTCCGCCGCCTGATAAGCGAAGTTCCTGATAAACTAGACGAATATATCAATTCCTTCCGTTTCCCGTCATTTCCACCTATGACGGTCTTTCCAATTTATTTCATTTCTCGCCCATTTTTGCAACTGATGTTAACTTGTTCATCACTAGATAAATGTTCTCCGGGGCACCACGACGTTGCGAGTATTCCGTTGAAATGTTAACAAGCCAGAATTAATTATGCTAATTAATATCTTACGCAAATAATAATTAAAAATTTCGAACGTATACACTGAGAAAAAATGGATAGCTTAATGTGTGTAGTTGACTGTTTTTCTTTTCAGTTCAAATATATATGTTTCGAGTTAAACCTACGTCATTTATCGACAACTTTTTTTTTTTTAATTAACAAATATTTGCTCGCCAACTCGTGACCGTCGCGTGCAGTTGAATGAGAAGTGTTTGTCTAATTCGAGACTTTTTCCTCGGTAGATAAAAATTCTCTACTACTTTACTGTCATTTTTAACCGCGCATAATTAGTGTCGAATGATAAGAAGAATTTAACTCAAACGTTAAAAAATTGAGCGTGAAAGTATCTTATGAAGTTCTGACTTGCAAATTACGTCGCGCGGGCATCGAACGGACCTGATTTGACTACGAAAGGAGATTCACACGGCTAATTAATTCTGCATGTATCGTTTAAAGTTGCACGATCACGCACAGGACTGCGCTCCCATCTGGATACCAATCCACTCAACTTGATTTCCGTGCGACTCCACCGTCAAGTTTTTTCGTTCAGCAAATACGATGTACGTCGCCGTTCAAATATGCGAAGAGAGCGAATATTCAAACGGTAATTATCGAAATCTAAAAGAATCATATGAAAACGAACAGATTACCCGGCGATTCAACGTCCGAGCGAAACTTTAAAGTCGCGAAATTCAAAGATTCGCGAGTTTGCGATGTTCTTGGGATTGAACGACGGGCAAGTTTAACAAGTGTCTAGAATATAATTATCGTGTGGCTTCAACGAAACATTTATTGCTAATAAAGTTAGTTCGCTGTTAATAAAGCTGTCATGTAAATTCAATTCGCCAACATTTATTAAAATGTCAGTAACACTTCTCGTTAATAATTGGCCGGCGGGAGTCACGGTATTATTTTAATCTATTGTTGCAGGCGGACCCGCCGCGTAATATAGCATCGCAGAAAATTAAACGGCGCCACTAATTTTCTCTTTTGTGCAATACCGGCTTTACGAGGGTTTCCATGTTTGTTTGTGGAGGCCTTTACACGCACGAAAATCTCAGCTAACGATGCAAGTTAGCCGAGGTCCACTCACATAACAAAATCCCATACACGTACGCGCAAATTAAATAGCCGGGCGTGTGTGCGAGCTCTCGGTCGTCACAACGAAATCTAAACAGGATTCGAAAGCTTTCACGTGAAAACTACGGCGCTTCTCACCGAGGAGGTCCGGAAAAGCGACGTCGGGTTTAATGTAAAGCTCGCGTCTAACGCAGCGTAACGTTATACATGCGCGACGCGTGACAAAGCAACGCGAGACTAAACAAATGCGTTCGTTTACGGAGGATGAAAACCGCGTTATATATTGAAAGCGATTCCAAATTATTTTATGAATAAACAGATTTGTACTTAAATAAATTTATGTTTGGATTCAAATATTATTTTTCGACTGGGACGACGTAATTTTGTAGGGAAAGAATGGATATTTCCGAGGTTTATGGGTAAAATTCGGTCTCACGTGCAACGTGTGATTTACCGAGCGATTCTTAAATACAACACTATTAAATGATATTATTTTGTTATGTATTATGTGTATTAAAAGGGAGCATGGAAATTATTATAAAGAACATATGGCCGTGATGCATTTACAAGATAAATTAATAATCACAGATTGGAATCTACGAATGAAAGTGCATTTCACATATCCAGATTTTAACCGAATGAAATTGTGATAATACGAATAAACGGGGCACTCCCTTCGATGCCTGCAAAGTATCATCGGTAATCGGGTGTAATTTTAACGGTTACTCGAGTGCATAATTAGTGTAGACCGGCTCGTTTCATTACACGATAGAACATACAATCCGTGACGATGACGTTCGCGATATCGATCTGACTGATCCGCAAGAACACTGCGGCCTCGATCGAAACCGGCCGCTCGCGCGCACGCGCCGATTGGTCCGCGGGTATACATGCTCTCGCGGCGTATAATCCGCGATATCGAAATGCCTGATTAAACAGGGATATTGCGTCGTGCTGCAATGCGGCGACGCTCGGAATGTCGCGTTGTATTGCGCGTATAGTAACGTTGGCATATCGTTATGCACGTGAAAATTATCGATCAAATGCCGCGCGATGTCAATCGATAATATAATTATCAATGGCGTATATCAATTAAAAGCACGTGAAAGTTTGACAATCGTGCGAGAAATGTCTGGGCTCAGCGTGCGTCATTGTTTCGTAATTGACGTAATCGCAATTTGTACAGCAGCTCATGTCACTGCAAAATATTGATTCCACAAAATATTGTATTTGGTTTGACTGCCAGTTGCATTTTCAATAATGTTAATAACGGAGCCTGCTAAATCCGTCATTATTTTAATATCTTTTTACAAATTGCTCTCGCGTGAAAAAATTTTTGCAGTAAAATTATCCCATGTCCTAAATGCAATTGCTTTCCCGCTCATGCGTGTACGCATAGTTTTACAGGATGTCAAGTTTTAATTACCTGTACGTTTAAATACAATTAATTAATTTCGCGAAAATTATTACAAATCAAGTCGGTATTAAGTACTTCACAATATGTCAATTTCAAAACACGTTTATAAGTCACTTATTAATTTTGTAAAAATTATAACAAATTAAACCGCTATTAAGTAGCCCGCAAATTTTGGATCGTTCGATATAGATTTAAAAAAAACATCTCTCCCAGAATTTCCGAGTGCCAATAGCAGATTTCACAATTGGATTCTAACTAGATATTCGATTTTTATTCGCGGCCATCGACAGTCCTGAAGTCGAGCCGATCGGCCTCTCTCGTGTCGCGTTGCTCCTCGATGCAATCTATTCGCAAGTAAAAGTGCACTCGCGTTGCATACCGACGTGCGCGGTGTTCGCGCCGACTCCCGTTCGCGCACAGGGAGAAACGAGTTTACGTGCTCGCGATACACGCTGCCGTAGCACGTACGTCGCGAATCAAGACGATGACACGTCAATAAATCATTCGCGACAACGGCCGGGCCGTTCAACATTGTTCCGGCAAAATTTACGCGGCACCCGATGCGGCGATACGGCCGGACGAAATACAGTGCTCGGACAATATCGAGTCGATACATCGATCGGGAGCCTAGCAGAGATGTTCGCGAACAATGGGATTATTCGGATGGAGTGTTTCGCGCGAGCGGCACATTGTACAGGACACCCGCCGTCTGCGCTCAGCGTGGAATCAATTTGTTATTAATAAGGCCGTCGGTACAACAATAATCATCGAGCGGAGAATCAAATGTACAAGAAAACGATCCCTAAAATTCTCATATGAGATCTTGCTCTAATATAGTTTTAATTCGAGAGTTAGAGTTGTAAGGAAATATCTAATGCAGGGCGTCCAATATTTAATTGATAATATTTTTGTATTGCCGATTAGTTTCAGATATCACAGAATTAATGGGTCGAGAAAGAAACCTGGAACGTGTATGTAACGTGTATAAAAATTCTCAAATGGATCTTGCTCTAATATAGTTTTCATTCGAGAGTTAGAGTTGTAAGGAAATATCTAATGCAGGGCATCCAATATCAATTGATCATGTTTTCTTATTGCGGATTAGTCTCAGGTGTCACAGAATTGATGGGTCGCGAAAGAGACCTGGAACACGTATGTAACATGTATGCTACTTAAACTTACTTTCTGCGACGAAGTAGTTAAGGATCAGTCATATGCAGACGAGGAGGCATTAAAGTCACCGAACGGTTAAACACGTTCTACACGATAGCTCACTAGATCATTCGTTAATGCATTCAGAATCCTGTAAAATATTCTATTTATAAACAGGATATTTTCTAATTAATAGAAAGTATTATATTCCATGTTATAATGGAGCATTTTATTATTTATAATTAACAATAATTAACGACACACTCTGCGGAGGAGACGCAGAAAAACTGCAATAATTCTATTACATCTCCATGCAGCCACGACACATTGTCACCGCAAGACCCGTCGAGAAACTAACCACCGCTCTCTGCCACCGCTCGCGTACATTCCTTATCTAATCACACTGTCTACGGTACATTATTATCTTCGTTGATTATACTCGGACGCGCGGCGCACCGCGTCCGTGCGGGATCTCTTTTTTTCGGGGCGTGTTACGGAATTACAAGCTCCGGCGAAAACGAACGGCGGGGACGAACAGGAGTCGGATAACAGGATTATACGCGCGGGCAAGAGTGTACTCGCGTTAAAGAGCGCGTGGATACTGCACGCGGCGCGCACGTTTCGCTCGGTGAGCGCCGTGGGCGAACGCGGAGCGGAGCGGAGCGGAGCGGACGCGATGCCTACCTACGCTCGAACGCGCCTTCCTCCTCGCTGACCTTCCCCAATGCTGTGTCGCGTGACCGCGGCCACGCCACGTGCCACACACGCCGAGCGACTGTCGCGCGACTCGATCTTCGGCTGCGTTTTCTTCTCGCGCTCAGCTCCACGTCAAACGACATACCGCGAGCTCCTTCTCTTGAGATATCCCGAAACACCCATCCGAAAAGACGAATATCGAAAAAGGAAGATAATTCGCGTATTTTTACGCGAGACTAATATAATTTGTCTTGGCTGATTCGAAATCAGTTGTGCAATTTTTTTCACGTAATTTAATTGTAACGTATCGATATAATTTTCTATATGACGTTTCTCTCAAAGGAATTGCAAAAATGCAGGAAATTCGGCGAAAAACACATTTCATATTTGCAAAAATAAATACTGTTAATACACTCCTCATGCGGGAGTTATTTCGAGATGGATGGAGAACGTCGCGTTTCACGATGCGTTTTCGTAATTAAAGAAATATTTTTGGTAATCCATCTTCCGCAATGCGGATAAATGGAGCGCAGGTTATCGAACGTACGCGGCTTGCCGTTATTAAAACCATAATACACGGCGCACGCGTTGTGCATATTTATAAATTAATAATATCAAACAATACATTTAGTTCCTTTAACTAATTTTCAATTAACCGTAATTATTTCTTTTGACCGCGCGCACCGATACCCACCATCGGTGGAAATGGCCGGCTCGCGCGCAAGGTAGGCGCGTCGAGGTTCAACGCACGATGCGCCGAATCGGGGTTACGACAAATGGTCGTAACACCACGCTTCCGCGATCGTACGAAAAAGGGTTTACGGCCCGAGCGATCGTTTAGCTTAAGCAACTCGACACCGCGCTCGCTATCGCGGATCTAAAATTATACATGTTGCATTTGCCAGACGGTTTAAACGTCATGCAGCCGGCAGTTCGAGGTCGCGTCTCTCGATCGCGGAAGTGTCGAAAACACGTATGAGGAGTACGTCACGCGACGAGGCTCTTCTACACTTTCGGGGGAGAGCACTTTACTTTGCTTCGTGTCCCGCGCAAATAATTGTATACCCCTCGTAAATTTATATTTCAGTTAATAAGCATATGTATTCATGTAACATTTTGATATCCGTTTCGACGAGTGTTTTCACTTTATACGTCATCGCCGGTAAATACACTCGTATATTTACCATTTTATAACATATCAAACGACAACACCCTTCATTTTGACGTTATATCGAGTGAAATACATTTTATTTAGAAATTATGTTTTGTGTAATATAGAAATATTATCTATTTCGTTTGTGACATTATTACAAAAGTATCTTTCAAAAAAAGATAGAAAAGACGCCGAATGAACGTGAAAATGATTTTAATTTGTACTGAAAGCAGCTCTGTTGTAAAAATGATTTCAATATACGTCCAATAAAAGATATGATTATGTATTGCAACATTTTGTGAAACGAATACCTAGGTGAGCATAATAATTTGTTAAAAATAAAATATTAAATGTTATATCAGTCAAATATCAGTCGTTGTTGTTGTTATTACTCTCATTACAACAATGTTACATCCGATTCTGAGCCTCGAATATCCAAGTTCCGCACAGTTTCCAAAGCTACTTCATTATAATTAATTATGAGCAGCGTATCGAGCGCAGGCACGAAAGGCATGAAAAACTATGTATGACGGATCCGGGCGCGCGCAACGGCAATAACAAACGCACGATAGTAACGGTGCTCTCTCGCGGTACGAATGCAATGCTTTCGCATTCCATTAGCACGCTGTGGCGTACTCGGCAAAGTGCAAAATGAAAGACACTCCTCGCTATTTCGGTATCAACCGCGTAAAAGAGCCGCGACGAACGCGGCGTCGTTTTCTTCACTTGAGAATCTTCGAACGCAACGTTGTAAATTTATCCCGACACGTATGTACGTGAGGCGTTTACGCCTTACCGTCCCTTTGTGCCACAAGAATGAGTCCCAAGATTCGCGGAGACGACGGACGTCATTTTCGCGACCGACCGGTGCCGGGTAACTCGAGACCGACATGGAGAGAGCAAACGACCCGCGACGCCTGTGTATTCAGTTGCTCTCCTCGGCGTAAACCCGAAACGGACGTCGAACCGCCGAGGATGCTTCTATTTCGGCGATTCGACGTAGATCTATTGCCGCGAAACGTTAATGCTGTTGCTATGCACCTGTTACCGTGGAACGCTACAATTATCGACTGTACTGTATGGGCGCGGTTTGTTTCCCCTTTAGAACGAGATGCGTTGATTGATTGTGATGAATGGAATCATTATCTACCAAAAGGCGATGCTTTTTCTCTCGTCGCGAATATAAGGCACCGCCTTTAGCTCCGTAGTGTTTAACTACGACGTAGATAGAAATAGATGTCAATTCACGGATAGTGACGCATCATTCTGCGCCAAGAGATTTTGCTCGGGGCAAATTAATTCCTAAATTTCCTTGACTAACTCTTGAAAGATTATCTTTCATAAAAGTTGTACGAAACGAGGCGCGAGATGCGGTTACAAATATCCCTCTAGGAAAAATCCTCTGATTTCTTTTACAATTAATATATTCTAAATTATTAATTTACTCTCTATGTGGTCTGATTCATCAAAGCAAATTTCACCGAGGTTGCTTGATCGCTTCTTCGAAACGTTGCAAGATACTGAAATATTGTTTGCATAATGATTCGTCGCTTAAGATAGCAACATATAAAATATAGCGTTTAAGTGTGTCTCATTTGGCAAGTCTCCAAGTAACAATGTGATATTGTTTACCCAAGCTAAACTAATGCCTGCCCTCTCGAAAGAGGCAAGTCGATTGTACCTTAAAGTAATTATTCCAAGATATATTTATAAAGCTGAAACCAGCAATGATAATAAATCATGAGGCGAGTCTGTGTAGCGTAGCTGCAGACAAGAAATCGCGAGCAGTCGAAATGCACAGAGTTATAACGTAAGTTGCGACTTGCGTAATTTAATTTAAAGTTCAAGTTTTTACGGAATCACGTTTAACGATTAAGCCGTCAAATGTAGCGGGCGAGCGTAACGTGTGAAATTGACGGGTTAAGATCGATCTACGGTGCAGCATTTTTCCCCGGTCTCGCAGATTACGGAAACATCGTTACCCGGGCAAAAATGACGGCGCTTTCAGCGTTGAAGCGGAAACAAGGTTTTATTGGGAAACAGATACGAGAACTTTTGGTTCCGGATGGGGCATTTTCCGCGGTCACGCGAGCTCAACTCTGTAAATAAAAGCGCACTATGCAAATGCAAAAATAGCGTCATTATTCTCTTCGGCCGCACACCATGATACTCTCTTTCATCCCGAAGCGATAAATATTTCTGCGAGCTTCGCCGGGATTGGTACGACAAAAGCGCAGGCTTGTTATTCCCGCGAAAACGGTACGATATATGTAAATGTGTACATGCACGTGTGCGTATGTGTGGAAATGCAGACGAAATTAAAAAATGAAAGATCGCATCGGTCGCCTGCTCTCGATCCTCTCGTGTTTTCCGTGCACTGTCCGGATACGTCGACGTATCCTGTGCATCAGCAGAAAACAGCATAAATTCGAAATTTTCATCAAATGTTTTCGGCACTCTGGAAAATTATTTCCCGATCCGAATCGCGGAAAGGAAGGACCAGCCAGTTTCGCAAACGTTCATCGGTTAACCGCTAAACGATTAACGGAAATTAATCGATTCTCTTCTTACAATTAGATAATAACATAGAAAAGGACAAGGGGGGGTCGACTTGTCTCTGGTTAACAGTTAACCGACGTTTGTGAAACTGACCCGACGAGTGCAAAGCCGACAAGATGCAATTAGTATCAACAAGTCAGGTGTCTATAGAGTTACAGTCGTTCGGGCTGTGCTTCACGCGAAATGAAAAGCTGCCGCAATATGTTCACATTTTTCGAATTTCACTATCGATTGCCGATAGCCGATTAACGAAAAACCACAGACCGACGTGTAATTTTTCACATTGCAAACTGCTAAATTGTTTCATATCCGAATAATCGGTCCCGCTACGCGAATATCTCTCCCGTGAAAAATATTATTCGCCGGCATTGCATTCTTTATACCGGCGGTTTAATGTAAATCTTGCGATACGCGCACGCACACGCAATACTGATAGCTAATGGATGAGCTATGCCACTGGCGTAAATCACAATATAAATCTTGTTTCCCTTCGCTCCGGTGGAAACGCGATATTTAAAATTAACGTTTCGGCAACCTCGAAAGGGAGATATCGCGCACTCTCGATACGCGATAAACTAAACGCGGCGGGTAGAGAGGAAACGCGGCAAATCCGGATTTAAGCGATCACAATTCTGGGCGAAATAGACGGCGAGATAAATTAAAAATCTCACAATCAGTTAGCGGGCGGCCTGATACCGCTGGGATACGCGTAATATCGTATTTAACGTAATATCGACTAACAAGACGTGCTATCGACAATAAGCGATAACCGAGATTCGCCGGGGGCTGCGCTCCGCGAGGCAGATAATACATTCGGTTACGGGGAAATTTAATTGTTTCTTTTTTCAACAAACGGATTACGAGTCCTCGATACCGCGCATGCAATCTAGAAATGTTATAGCGCGTGAGAAGCTGATTGCGAGATCGATTGCGACAAGATGCCGCTGTAAATTGATTATCGTATACGTCGAACAAAGAAAGTCTCCCCCCACAAAATATCCAAATTTCAATCCGCTCGTGTGTGCTTTTGAAAAAGACTCGTCCGTGATCCAGGAAAGTTCGTTACGTTTGCTGCGAAACATTTAATTTCCCTATCCCATTTAATTCTCTCGTGTTAATCGGAACCCATTGAAATTGAAGCAGAACGGTTATTGTGTCGCTGCATTATACTGCGTCGTTTGACCGCGTAATACTGAAATTGTTACGGCGGGCGGCACAATAAGGGGCTGAACCGGTTTCAGCTTGTGTCAGCTATGTCTTTATCCTCTCTATTAGATAGAAAGCTCGCTTGCGTAATATCTCGCGAAACTCTCGAACCAGCTACTGTGTCGAAATACGATAGTGAATTACACAACAGCGACTAATATTCAAATATCTTTGCGCGCGATCGATAATGTTTAAAATTAAATACAATTTAATTTTATTAATTATCCGCTTCCATAAATCGTATTTTTATACGCGCGCTGGAATTCGAAAAATGATAGTATAATATATTTTTATATGCGTCACATCAATAAGAATCAAAAGATGTTTAATTAAGCTCGATTTTCCATCTCTCTTTTATTATGTTCGCAGAATAATTTGAATAAAAATAGTTTCCCCAATTAAATTCTCTCTACGAAATGCGTGCAATTTATTATTTACGCTGATTTCGTGCAAATATTAATTTTCTGTTGCGAAAAAAAAGAAAGAGAATTACTTGCACCACCCTCGCACTTCTATTCCGCTGCCATTAACTTCCAATTATACCGAGGGTCACTCGCTCTCTGCGACGCTCGCTCGTCCCAAAACGCTTCCGAGGGAAGCGTAATTCGATTCCGCATCCTAAATTTACAAGCAAGTGCACATGTCCCCGCTGACGCCGCAGGTCAGCATCCCGCTTCGATCGTCGGTTCGTGCCCGTCGTCGTCGTCGCCGTCGTCGATCGTCCGTCCGTGTTTTTCCCGCTCGTCTCCCGTCATTGACGTCAGCGGGAGACCCAATTTTCGAGTCGTAACCGGGATGGGCCACCCGCCGGGGTGATTTTACGAGATAGTGTAACGGAAAGGAAACTGTTCGCACAGGAGCGAATGAGAAACATCCTAGTTCTCGCGACTTAGGGACACGCGTGTGTTCCACGCGCGAGAAGTTAACTTTCCTGCGAGTCGCTCGTCCCGTTTTCCGCGCTCGTTGTAACTCGTCCCGAATAGGATTCCGTCGGACGTACGTCGGCATGACGTTCCGGAATACGACATTCCAGAATTTTTCCTTTTATACGGCGGAAACATTTTCCTAACGGAGAGAAAGAGGGCGAGAGAGTTACGCTCCGTGGATCGCTCGGACGAGCGATTATTTGGAACTTGGTCCGCGAGCCTGAGAATAGCCGTTCCCGAGTTCGAACGACATTGTTGTTTCAAGCAGATTCGAGACAAAGTTGGATCGAAGCGAACGTCGGAGGAATTTGAAGAACGCGAAAGAGGGTTAATTCGACACTCTGTAAGCAGTCACCGTACGCACGGGGGGAGGGCATCGAATTTTCCTCGTAAATTTACGTTACATTGTAATAGTATCGAAATTTTTCCGTCTACTCTTCAATGAGCTCTTTATGTCGCTACTCTGTGGTTATATGAACCATGAATTACAAAGGTTGAGGGGTTAGACATGTATCTTTAAACCCCAAAATCGAAGGGATTGAAAACTTCAATATTTATATGTACGTTTTGTTAAAAATTCAATGAAAAATTTTCATATCATTCTCAAATCGCTCTCGTGCATTTTCCAGTTTCAGTCTTGCAAAAATTTATAACCGTTATACTTTGTCTTCCTCGTGTATTAGGCGTGAAGCCTGTTTTATACAACCGCTACGATAATCTTAGCAAAAGTTTTCCCGAGGAATATATATTTAAATTGCGGTTCTTTATAAATAATCATTATAACCGGAATATACTTGACGCCGCGCGCTTCGTTACGGCAGAAATGGAAACGCTTGCGTATTACGCGATGCATAATACGCGGAAATGTGGAAGCTCGTTCGAGAAATGGAAACTGAAAATTGAAATAATAATAGTTCCGTTTCTTACTCTCGTAAAACTGGCATTTTATTTAATGAGAAAATCTGGAAAGTGCACTTGGAGATCCGCGTTAAACATATTTTATATCGCTAATATGCCCATAGAAAAAGAAATATATGTTTATTAATAGTTGCTACCGGTATAAAGTATTATTTATTTGTTATTTATTATCGTTATTATAGTCATCATTTACGTGCGGTTTTCTCGAGGCATTAATGCTTTGCCGAGACCGAGGTATGCAGAAATGAGTAAATCACATTAATGTTTATTTTGAGGTCGGAATATTATTATCGTAATGAGAATTATTATTATTGCATGCCTTCGCAATAAATGCACTACAAAGCTTTTGTAGTACAACAGTCGGAGATTGTTGGCGAGCCTTTACATTCCCATGAATATATGAGGCAAAGCAGTTATGTGATCGAAGTTCACAACATATTTAGCGAAATGAAATAATTCGTTGTTGTGAATACTCTCGTGATCAATACAATACATTCAAACAAAAGAAAATTCACGCGGGGCAGTTCACGCGCATAAAATAATAACATCTATTATATAAGGGATTGTTATTAATTACTATATAATGCTATCAGCCGTATGTCGCTCAATACCGTTGTTGCAATGCGTATAGTGGGTTAATTTAATTTTATCGGTTTTTAAAAATATTAAAAGTATCCTGCGCGAACGCTTAATATAATTTCTACAATCAGTGTGCAATAAATATATTCCGGTGATTTGATAACACAATCGCGAAATTAAAGTCCTAATAGGAAAATACTCGGTTCCGATAATCTTCGCGTTGTAAATGATTTAAAACGAATTCGTATAAGGTTCGAGACCGATTTTCATTCAGTTTGTTTCGTCTATTGGTTTCCTATGCGTAACAGAACACAAATAATTAATTACTACTAGACAGACGAATAGTTAAATAATAGCTAACCAAGTAATGCATTTATAAAACATGTGTTTCTGTAATATTCGTGTTACTATTAATTAGATAAGTATATACAACTACGAAAATCTTATGCGTGTCTGGTATAATTTTCATAGACCCATGACTTCAAATTAAAATATATTATATATTTTTTAAACTCGATTTAAAGCAGCGCCCGAGACTTTCCGTAAAATAAGCGTTGCGCATATAAAATAATTACAGAAAATCCATTCTATATGTAGAGAGTAATACATAAAATAATAAATAAAAATTACTTGGCTCCATCCGGTGCTTTCTCGACTTCCTCTTCCCCCTCAGATTCACTCACTCGCGAAAATACAGTTAATACGGTCGCGTGGTACCTCTATCACTCGCACGAATGATCCGCCCCGTAAAAGTTTTAGTTCTCAATTTGAAAATGATAAGGCAAATTACTTCGATAAACGGTTCGTCACTTTGCGCACTCACGAGTCGTTGTTCGCGAAAGTGATTCGATAGTGCCGACTAATAGCCACTTGTTCATAGAGAAAATGATCATGTCTACACGTCGTAGCGATTTGTCGCGATCACATTTCGAGAGATAATACGACACACACGCAACGGCACGCGCCACTATCCGCTCTGTCGAGCGTCGCA
>NW_011967243.1:3909930-3965180 GCF_000949405.1 Vollenhovia emeryi | reverse complement strand
GCGTCGGTGCGAGAGTGATAATGCGGTGACATTGTATACGCGGCATCGCGTACGTCGTGATACAAACACGAAGCTCGCGCACTCGACGAGCAGTTACCAAATATTTAACGCTTCCCAGCATATTCGTAATATTTTCGTTTCTTTCTTTCTAATACACGCGATACACATTACGTCCATTCTCGCGTTACACGTAATGCTTATTTGAAAAAATACAGTTCACTTTCACTTCGATCAAGAATTAGTTGCAATTTTGTCAGAGATTTCACATCTCGCGTGATTTTAATAAATTACGAATTATATAATAAATTAAGGTGCTGTGTGCAAACTTAAGAAAATAAAATCAAACCGTCGTGAGGAGGGTGGATTTTCTGATTTATTAGAATTGCAATCTTGCGCTTTCCAGAATATAAAAATTTGAAAAGAAATAATAGTAAAACCGCTTCCATTTTCCAATAAATTTTAATTCGTTAAATTTAAATTCATTGTTAAATTTACTAATTCTTCTCAATGATTAATTCCGATAACTAATTATTTGAATATTTAATAAAACAAATAATTAAAAAGTTTCTACACAGATGAGTGTCCATTAGTAATCAAATTATCATTGCTCCAGCGCACATAAGAAACCAAAAGACAAAATCAGCTGAGCGATAGAAATTGATACCACTTCGGCCGCGAAAATTAATAATGGATAATAAATCGGCACGCATATGAATTATGATTGCCGATACGTGTACATATTAGTGTGTACGATTCTAATTAATATGCAGCATGCGCTATTCAAATATTGTACGGTGAAACCTTCACATATCCGCGACATTAATCAATTCAAAGCAGATAGTAATAATAAGCGTACGAGTAATATTTATGAATAACAATAACGAATAACTATGTTAATTATTGGTAATACAATCGCCGCGCTATTTAGCAGTCTTCGGATCTAATTCCGGCCAGCGGAGCATCGTTGATAATCGAAATTTACCTCGATTCAAAAAGAAAAGCCGATACAACGTGCAGCATAATTCGCGCGCCCACAACTTCGCAATTACCGAGATCAATTGCGAGCCGGCGCGGTGCTCAATTGATCTAAATGCGAATACGCATCCGTGCACCCTTTATCAGATCGGACTGAACGCGAGAGATGCGCGGTCCATGCCAATCAACGTTTTCATCCGCGTTGTCAGTTGTCGTATCTTGATCCGGCAGAATTCCGGGACATTCGGAAGCTCGAGGCCCCTGACAGCGCGATCAAACTTCCCGATAATCCGCGAATTTATTCGCTCGCCGAGAAATGGCCACTGCCGCTAAATCCACGGCTCTGCGCACTAGACTACGAATTGATAAATTAATAAAAAGCCCAGGGTGCTCGAGATTAAACCGTTCGCGCCGTAAAACGTCAGGAGCGCCGCGATGCACCGTAATGATATAATTCGTTTATTTGTTATTCCCTTAAGCGAAAGTAAGGGATTTATAATTTAGAAAGTTAATGTAAAATCGGCAAAATATAATATAAACGTTTTGCTTAATTTTGTCGACAATTTGCAGCACCAAATACAAAGAACTACCGCACCGTCTTATCTACGGGCTCTGTTAACAAGGCGCCCATTAATTCGAGAGAGGGCTCGAGTAACGATAACACGTTATCGATGCACTCGGTGGGACATGCATGCACCGTCGGCGACTATGCGCGATCAGTCCTTTAACACAACAGGTGGTTCTGAGAACAGCGATTGATCGAAGGAACTAGTAATTAATGTAACGTATATATAACTTGCTTTATCTCCTACATGTCCTAAGTAATACATAAATCAGATACGTCGCCGTCCTGCCGCACACGCGTAAGCAACGCTTGAGTTTGGAACCTGTTCTATCCTCTCCCCTACTCCCCCTCTCTCTCTTATATGTAACATTTTTGACTCACCGAAAATAAAGGTACTTTTAATCAACCAGGTAAATTGAAAAATCACCTCAACACTCCCCGCAGTTTCGAAATGAAAATTATTTCATTCGAGACTGCTATTCTAAACTTCAAACATTTTTATGACACGTCAACAATGAATTTTTTTTTGTTTTAATATCCTGGCCGATATGAGAGAATAAAGCGCGTCATTCATATGGACGTGAATGCTGGAGCGTTCTATTAATTGGATTCTGAAAGTAAACGAATGAAACTTCTCGTATTTTAAAAGAGATCACTCGGCTAATATACGAAAACTGTGAAAACGATAATGCCAATAATAAACGCGTCGATCATTACGCACATTTTAATTAATGTTTTTCATCACTGTTGCATTATAAATTCTAAATTAAACATAGAGCTACTCATATCGGTCGATGGCATTCAATGCGGTATTCACGTTGCAGACCGAGTTGTAATAAAGTTCCTTCTTCTATATAGTTTGATATGTTCTCTTAGAAACCCGTAAAGCGCCCGTGAATGTCTTGCCGATATCGCACGGATACCGCAAAGACAACTGCGCGAAAAATCTTCGCGAGCACGTTGTAGAATGAAAGAGGTATGAAAAAGTAAAACGCTCCGAAAGAAATGTTCTTACGGGGACAATTTAAAAAAACGGCCGAGCGTAAAAATACACGAGTACGGTCGGGAATTAGCGATTCTTTATTTTTTAACTTTGCGGTGGATGCACTCCTGCCATCCGCGTTGTCGTTCAACGTCCACGGGAAAAACGGATTTCTCGCGGGAACATTATCATTTTAGTTGGCGGGGATTGCACCGGCAACGTGCCGATTATCGATTCGAGCCGCCCGCTCGTCAAGTAATCAAGAGTCAAGATCCGGCTGCACTTCTAGGATTCTGTCTGCACTTCGTTTTCCTTATTCCCCGGGGAGAAGGGGGAGAGGGCGGTCTTCCGGCGAGAAAACACCGCTAACGAAAGTAAATTCTCACGACCAATCACTTTTCGCCGGTGCGAAAGAGTGCCGACAGAAATTTTATCCACGAACTTCTGCCCCGTGTGGCCACATCGAAATTTCACGATAAATTTCAACGGTCTGAATTTTTTCGATTTTTTTTCAAAAAGGTCGTTTTCCTTTTCTAAAAAAGAGATGTTACCAGCGCGAATGTCGTTAATATCGAACGATTGAGGCCTCTTTTCCGCGATGCCGATTGATTTTCTCGAAGCGCGATGTGCTTTACTTCCCTTTTACGTACATTCATAGTAAATGAAGGTTTGCAATTTAGAAATACTAGAAATGACAGAACGCGCGCTTCGCGCACGCAGTTTGTGGTCGAGCATTGTATATTTTTAAGACTTTGCATACATGTAAAGAAGTAATTATATGCGCAACGCCAATTTAAATAAAAATTAATTCACTACTCACTGATACGATTTGCAACAGCAGAGTTGTACATCGTTAAATATATGTATATGCTAAACTGTAAAAATACAAATACGTATATTATTATTATAGAGTAATCATGTAAATTATTGTATTAAATACACTTTATATTTTATATTTTTTAAAATAAGTAATTATTAAGATAATTATAGAATACTCAGAAAAATTCTTCCTTTTAAATATAAACTCACAAAATTTTCTACGTATGATTTTGTCTCTAACACTTATTCATTTAAATAAATGACACAAAAACAGATAACAGATGCTTTATTTTGCACAAGTAGCAAATAATATAAAAATGTAAGACACTCACCTTACCATTTCTTCGCCTTTGCCCGATGCCTCTCGGGCCGCCTCCTCCTCTCAGATTTTCTTGTGGCACTCACACAACACTCACTCGCAAAGATCATCGATCGCGCGAAATTTCGGACACTCCCGTACGCGATGTGAAATACCGCGAAACTCACGAAATATTATTAACAAATGTCGCGTGACTTTCTATCATACAAATTACTCAAACTAACAACTTGTATTTTCGATTCGAAAGACTGGATAAATCACTAGATAATTAAAAGCGCGGTGCGTAAACGAGATGTAACCGCGACAAAGTACCACGGCTTACGTTCATATTTTAGATGAGTTGATCTCGTGAAATATCTATGTGAACGTTGATAAAGAGCCATCGCCTCAATATGCAATTCGTTTCTCATCACAAGTTGTAGAAACTTAATAATTAATCGCGGAACATTACTTGTCACTGATAAAGGTGTTCAGATCAATAGCGTTTTATCCATACTTTCTTCGCGATCGAGTCTTGGAAACCGATAACGGAAAAGAAATACCACGCACGGAGCGACTCTCGCCACTGCCTGCCGGCACGACGTTCGGCGAGCGAGTGATAGAGCGCGGCGACCTTCAGGTACACGAAAAACATCGTACGTCACCGCGCCGAGTGAAAAACAACAAAAAAACGTTAAGAATTCGTTGGCCTGCCTACGCAATGGAAAATTCCGTACTTAATATTCTACATTACTTTATTCCGTGACTGTTACTACGTTTTGCGTATCATTCTGCGGACTTATTGGTGTTGATTAAATTAACGATGAATTCTGTTCAATCGAGGAAATGTTTCGAAACAAAAATCGTTGTTACTTAAATTCTAATTACTATTAGAGATTTTTCATCAACGCAGATTTCACGAGACTAACTCATCTGTAGATGACAATTAGCTAATTGTAAAATATGAATGTAAACTGTGGTAATTTGTTGCGATGACATCTCGTTTACGCACCGCGCTTTTAAATTATCTGTCGATTTCGTACAATTTTATCCATTTTCGCCCGGAAAAGAGAAAGAAATTTGTGCGGCTCTGTCATTCTTTGCAACTTGAACACGCAGGAAGTAGAGAAAGTTGCTAATCGCGCGTTGTTACATTATGTAAATGTAATCGGAAATGATCTCGATTAACTATTGCAATTAAGAACAGCTATTTATCGCTGGAGGTTTCGTTCACATAATTCACTGCGGAGGATTAGATTGAATGATTGATTGATTTATCCATTTTTTAATTAAAAATCCAAGTTGTTAACTTGAGTAATTTGTATGATAGAAAGTCACGCGATATTTCTTAATAATATTTCGTGACTTTCGCGGTATTTCACATCACGTACGGGAGTGTTCGAAATTTTGCGCGATCGATGATTTTCGCGAGTGAGTGTTGTGTAAGACAAGAAGCAACAAGAAAATCTAAGAGGAGAAGGAGGCATCGAACAACAGCAGAGAAATCGTGATAAGTGTCTTACATTTTGATGTTATTTGCTACTTGTGCAAAATAAAGCATCTGTCATCTGCTTTTGTTTTATTTATTCAAATGATTCGAACGAGGATTCAAATAAGTGTTACAAAACGAAAGTATAAAATTTTGTGAGTTTATATTTAAAAGGAAGAATTTTTCTGAGTGTTCTATAATTATTTTAATAATTACCTATTTTGAAAAATATAAAATATATTTAATCAAATAATTTTGTACGTAATTATTCTATAATAATTATATACATATTTATATTTTTACAGTTTAACGTCTATAGTTAACAATGTACAACTCTGCTCTTGCGAATCGTATCAGTGAGTGATGAATTACTTTTTATTTTAAATTGACGTTGCGCATACAATTACTTCTTTGCATGTATGCAAATTCTTAAAAATATACAATGCTCGACAAACCACAAACTGCGAGCGTTCTGTAATTTCTATTTCAACTAAATAGATAATTGAATAATTGTACCGTTAATTTGTTGCGTATTTCAATTTTATTTTTTCTTCTACCTAAAGTCGTCGCGTTCTCTCATCAATGATTCTCGCACACGGATACCGAGACGTTTCTAGGATCAACTACCCTTGTGAAATTGCTGTTCAAAGGTAGACGGCTATCTCATTTTCAACGCCCGAGGAAAATTGGCATTCTCGCGTCACATTTCACATACATATTGCTCTCGTACATACGCAGCTTTAACGAGCCTGGTCGCAACACAACGCGATATTAGCATCGATTAACAAACGAGACTCAAAGTGTCCTGACTATGCGCTACACGCTCAACGCGGGCTTGCTTTTAATAAAGCAAGTACCGCTTTTAAAAACCTTTTCCCTCTCTCATTTCTTTCAAGTATCTGAGCAAAATATTATTTCACTTGACGTTGCAAGTTTCTCCAATAAAAAGTATCTCTGAAATAAAATAAATGCTATCGTTTCCTCTTTTTTTCCTTCAAAATTGTACACAATGTGAGGATATACATTCTTTATCGCCAAATATCTTTCCATTTTCAATCTCTCGCGTTAGGAAATTCCAAGAATAAAAAATTTCACCGGTTTTTCCGTTCCGCAGAAAAAAATGAGGAAAGACTGCAGAGATGACCGAATGCTAGGGAAGCCTAGACTTCCGCGTGCATTTAATGACTCTATCGGAAAACGTGGGGGTTTTAAAGCAAGAGAGGAACCATTTGTTCTCATTTGCGACAAATTCGCAGATCTTAGAAAAGAGTTGCGCGAGTGACGGCGACGACGACGACGACGATGACTGTAGATAAACGGCCGCAGCTCGCGACACTCCATTATGCAACGTAATGTCAGCAGATGCTGCATAATACAGCGACGGGAGGAAACAAGACGGAGATCGGAATAAGGAGGTAGGGCGATTATTAATTCATGCTTTATCGTTGCTTTCCGCTTCGGGATAGTAAAACGGAAAGAGAGAAAGAGACGGATGTTAGGTCGGTCGGCGGAGCTAAAGGAAAATCCGTCGTAATCGCGTGTTTCCGCCGTTTACAAAAGCCAGAAGCGGGGCGCGATTTTCAATGATAAATGGATTTTAATCAAACGCGTTCCGGAAGAAATAGTGCGCGCGTTACGGCTTCGCGCGCGATATGCATTAACGATGAACTTAATTAGGTCATCGCCATTCGTTCGCGAGCGACCGGGCCGATTTCATCGCCGAGATCTGCCCTTCGGGGGGAACCGATCTATCAGGGAATTTATCAGGACTGTCGGGATAACGAATCGAATCGCTGTCATCGGCAAGAGAAGAAACTGAGTCGTGCAAACGTGCTCGTTGCGACTTTTCTATAAAACACGCACGCCATCGAACATTTCCGTTAATAGAACACAACGAAAACGATTCGTTGTCGTCTTCGACGTCGACGTGGAAAAATGTCAACGAGTTCGTTTTCGCGAAGCCTATATGTGCGTTTCGTAGCGATAAGATAAGCGTTGAACTAGGCTACAGCTGATGCAATTTCTAACAGGCGAATGTAAGTCATCGCGGAGAAGAAGATCACTATTTTCGCCTCATAAATATATTGCAAATTACCTGCGAATTATTCATGAGAAGAACGTAAGCTCGCAGCGTCCTATTTTTCGCGTTGTGTTTTAAGATTCTTCAAAAAAAAATTAATCTTCCAGAAAACAAAAGTTTTTAGCATAAGCAAGCAAATTGGGAAAAGAGGCTTATTGGTAGCGCCAGCCTCCGCACTTTTCTATTTTACGATTCTAGTTTACCGTGCGGCTTGAAATATCTAAAAATGTAACGAGTTAGATTTATCAGGCAAAATATATACGTGAGATTAACATTATATACTGGCCATTTTCGAGAGAGTTTCGCAGAATTATTACTGGGAAAGCGCGCAATATCTTTCGCGGCGAGTGTTTGCGGACTATACATTCGCAGCTTTATCGCGACAGTATTTAAGGCAATATGTCATGCCGGCGAGAATCTTTCTGTCGAAAGGTTGGCGAACGTAGCTCGACTCGCGTAAATTAAGACATCTTTGACAAACGAGCACACGTCGGTGTGAAATATAGAGAATTAAAATAAAATTCGCACGATAATATGCGTCCCAGTGGAATTTAGCGAGCGATGGGAGCGTTAATTTCCGGCTTATAAAAGATCTCGCCGGCTTTGTTACGATAAAGCGCCATCAATCTGCTTCCTTCGTTGACATAGTTTGATTGATTCCTAAAATACTCATTCCAGAAGCGGGTTTGCGAGAATAGATAACTTCCAGCAATTGACTCGCGATCGAAAAATTCCGAACTCCGCGAATCAAGCTATCGTTTGACGGAATTCTTTTTAACAAACAATATTGCCTTGTCACAATTTGCTCTAGAAATAGGAAAATTTTTACACAATTTATTAACTGTATTACAAAGTGATACAGTTAATAAATCAACCAATGAGAGTTTAACACTCAACAATTATATCGTTATAGTCAAAAACGTTTAATTAATATTATAATAAAAAATAATCTTCTTCGGGATGCGAAGTTTTACTTGTTTAGAAATTTTCAAAATTATTAAAATGTATAAATATTTGCGTTTGTCTTCTGTAAGAAAACTAAATTTTCACTTTTCTTTTTGAGAGTACGCTTGATTAACTTATTACTAATCATCCGAAGTGTTTACGCGTCCTTTGCAAGTTAGCCTTTTCTTCTGTTATAAAAGAAAACGATTCTCTCGTCGAAAAGGAAAAAAAACCAGTGGTGTCGATAATCTCGCTTTGCTGGACCAATTATCGCGCTTTATCTGTGAGAAACGAGAGCTCAACCGAGCTCAGATCAAGACACACGTACCCAGGTATATTCCTCATTAAGCCGTCAAAGTAGCGAGCGTAATTACGGGAGTAAATCCCAGCTGGTGGTTATCCCGCCCGTATGCACGCTCATTAATCGGAGGATAATTACGTGCGGACCTCATCAAAGTCATCTTGCGAGCGGGCGCGCGACGTCTCTCAACTTTCGTGTCGCCGGGATAAATCGATTTATGCCGTTTCGCCAGTCGGCGCTCGGTGCTCTCTGCACTTGACACATGTATATCGCCGATTAAGGGATCATCTCCGCCAACTCGAACACGGCGGAGTTTAATTGGATCGTCTTGTGCCTGCGCTTGAGCACTAAGGGAGACGCGCGTGCGATTTACGCGACGAGAACGAGCCTCGCCTCGCGTATTGCAAATTACATTGCGAGCTCCGAATCTTCGCTTCGGCTCGCCTTTAAGTGCCGACAAAGCCGAGGGGAGGGAAACATAGTCGGGAGAGAATTTCGACTCGATTGCGGGATGACAATAGCGACATTGAAATTCCTCGGAACTGCCTTTCTTAATTATGTCTTATCATTTTCATTATTTAGTACTGTAG
Organism: Vollenhovia emeryi; assembly: GCF_000949405.1. Classification (NCBI taxonomy): domain Eukaryota; kingdom Metazoa; phylum Arthropoda; class Insecta; order Hymenoptera; family Formicidae; genus Vollenhovia; species Vollenhovia emeryi. The sequence continues at coordinate 3,956,136 of NW_011967243.1, read as the reverse complement.
TTAATTGCGTATGTAATAACGAATAGAAAATTACGATTAGAGAATTACGGTAAACGTTTTGCGACGTTTTAAGTGTCCTCCGTGATCTTCCTTGAGAAGAAATCAAGCTTCCAAGGTGTCGTATAACGATTTAATTACAAAATAACGTATGTATGTCGCATATTTAAATTGATTAAAAACTTTACCGCTACTCCCCATTTTTCTCCCCATTTTTCTCTTCTCTGCTATATAACCAAAGTGTCTGTGTAACAGGCATAAAGAGGAACTTTGAGAACATTTTATAGTTCGTCGCGGCGGCCGACCATGTTAATTACGCGTCGAAAAGCGCCGCTTGAAGACTGTCGCGTCGCGCAGCTTCCGCGGCAAAAAGTAAAAGCGTCTAAGTGAAAGAAGTTAACGGTCGGTATATCGAGGTGCGCGCACGAGACTCCATTGACTCTAATTGGATCGTTCCTCTTGCCCGGTTGCAGTACACGTGAAAATCTGGTAGCAACGCGCGCATGTTGATATACCCTCTACCCGATGCGCAAATATAGACGAGTCGGCTTCTCTTTGCGTTTATTCGCGAGACGCAAAGCTCCAGGATGACACACAGAGCGGGACGACTAATTAAGCAGAGCGGCTCAAAGAGTGGCGAGGCGGAAAGAGAATCTTTGTGCGAGGTATCTTGTCAAAAAGGAGTATCAGATATAACGCGCGCGCGCGTCAACCTACGAATTTCTTTACGCGTATCCATATTTCTTACACACCCGATAACGCGAGGCTAATTGAAATTTTATTAAAGTTGGAAATTCAGCTTCACATTTTCATGTCAAGTGAAAATGGCACGCCTCGCGAAGCAAGTTCGCTTCCTCCTTCCTTTGCCATCTTGTGCATATTATTCCCCAGGACACAGAACTTTCAATCTCCAAACAAAAAGTTGGCTGTAACAAATTCCGTTACCCGAATCAATTACGTGCCCCAACTTAGCGGCGGTACTTTCTGGAGCGAGGAAATTAATGATGCATCCCGACGGTCGGAATTATCTGGCGTGGGGAAACGACCGCGAATCGCGTGACCCACGGGTGATAAAACTCTTTCATTTTGGGGGAGAATCGTGGACGACGATGAAAAAGAGATGAACCGCGATATCCGGCTCTAATATCCCGAAGTAGAATGGCGCTTTTATGTCCCGCATCATCGTACATCGTTTGCCGGACAGATTTCAGGCCTGGTTTCGTTGCCTGCAAGCGATGTTGCATACGAGGACGTACACGGGGGACAACAGACATCCAGCCAGCTTGACGAGAGTCATTCTTTCGTTCATCACACTCCGAAATGAACATCCGCCCCGTCACTTTGTCCCACGTGACGCACCGCGTGAAACAATGGTTATTTCCGCACACACCGAAAGGAGCGACATAAATGTCATCGTGTCATTTTATCGAGGCAACCATTACCTTTGATAAACTCACCGATATTATTTACAATGTATTTCTACGATGTATCTCGCGATGTTACACTATTAATTTTATTGCACAAGAATATTGTACTGATATTATTTTCCTTATTATTTACTAATTATACTATTATTATCCTGCAATTGTATTGCAGGATTTAACTATATCATAATCATGACGAATATTCTTACTCGCACGCCCCCTTTTTCTTGAAGCTGTTAAACAAAAACTTTACACCGTTTGTTCGCGTAATAAAAATATTAAAATAAATGGAGATGACTCATTAAGTCAAATTTTTTAATTAAAGTCCAATTTATATTCCATCTTCTTTTTATCCTACAAGCTTAATTCATGCACGTTGCAACCCGGGATAATATCGATGCAATTATGCGAGTCGACTCTCATTATTGAAAGAAGGTAAATGCATATTAGGAAACGTGTTGCATCGGACAGACGCGCGATGGGGATATTGTGCGTGATACATAGTGAGATATGAATGGTAATGCGTACACGCGTGGTAAACTAGGCACGGGCGTTTAGACTAGCAAGAATTTAGCTTTCGACGATTTATACGTATGTATATGTACGTATAATAAATTCATATTTATCCAGCCCCCCTACCGATCATGCAAAATGCATGCTTGCAAAGCCGGTATCGTACATATTACAACGAAATATTTATTAATACAAGTCGCTATAATATGTGGAGGTTAAAAGCGGTTAAAACTTTATGATCCGCCCGAAAAACGATCGATTATATTTTACATATTTTCTGACAAACAAAAAATATGAACTCTCTATTTGGATGATATCGTTTCACGATGTGAGATCTCGAAATTCGCTCGTTTAATTAATTTAATCGATTATGTATAATTGATTCATGTAATTGAGATTAAATGGAAAGCATAGGCCCCGCGAAAGAGAGCATTCGTGGATAATAGCACTAATAGACTATTCTTCGTAAAGTCGACTGCGCGAATTATAAACCAGTGACCAAGTGAATTATAAGCCCCGTATTAAAACGTCAAAGATTTATGCTCGGTGATATAACCGCGTCTTTCGCGCGTTAGCGCGTACACAAAAGATGTCGTCCGTAAAACTTTCGCCGTATTGTATGCGTGTGCTCGCGAAAAGAGCCAGACTTAAAATTTTTACCGTCCAGCTCTCGACAATTTCTCGAGATTCAGCAAGCGCACTCGAGTTTCTGCAGGCAACGCGCGCTATTTTAATAGTTTCTGTCAACTTATTGTTAGTTACACGCCGCGCGGACGGACATGCCGCTTTCGTGTTTCGTTTATGTTTTATTTGCAGAATTTTATTTATCCAATCTCAGGAAAGAGACGTCAACAACGTACCGACCGTCGTTCTCCAGCAAACAACGAAATCAACGAATCTATGTAACGTTACATACGATAAAGTATAACTGTATGTGCCAAATTAATTGAACTATATGAAAATCGGAAGATTTTATATTAAACTTTGAACAAACGCTTGGTATTATCAAAGAAAGGGAATATGAATTCGAAAACTAATAGTTTTTTAATAGTCAAATACTTTCTGGATATAAATTCAGCAATTTCTTGTAATTCGATAATAAATATGTGAAAGATACCATTTTCTAGAAATTTTCTTTAACTAGGTAACTCTTATCTTTGTAGAAACATACCATTATCTTTGTAGAGATATACAACGTTTGAAATAGAGAATATATTATGACTTCGCTGATTTTATTTAGGAGATGCGATATGTCATTGTCGAATCCGCTTTTGCTCTAGTTTCGAGCGTGGGTCTCGCGTGACTCATTCCAAGATATATATTCAATTGTCGCGAAAAATTGCCGGAGGAAGAGGTCGGGTGAGGAAAGTCGGTAATCCGTCTTAAAGGGTACACAAACCCGCGAGTTATTGCGACACCGCGATAAATTCAGTTTACAGATCCGGGGGTCGCGTCAAAGTCTTCGTCGCGGCGGAAAGAAAACTACGAGCGGGTTTTCGCGGTCAGGCTGCGCGAGGTAATCCAAATTCAGGCGCGATAAGTCAATCCCTGCCCGCGATGTGGAAGCGAAGGAGAAAGGGTTGAGAGCTCGGCCGCCCACTTTGGTCGAGGACGTTTCCTCGGGTGCCCGGGGCCATTACGATAATCAACGGTTAGGGACTGCGTGCCGAGTACAGTGGGTCGTAATTTTGTACTCTTTCCTACCGATGGTGCATTTTTAGGAACCGCCTGGGAACATTATCCGTACAACAGGGCGAAAGGTAGCAGAGCTACCTTGGTGAAAAAACGTTGGATACGTAAACGCCGAACGTTATTAAATGCAGGCTTTTGGCAAGCACTTGGTGACGCAATTGCAGCAATAATAACTGTAATAAGTGACTTTAACGTGCGAGTATAATGGTTCTAAGAATATTTCAGAGTCGTAATTTTTGTTTGAAAAGAAAAGACGCTCTGCCTGATATATTTGCAGCCCTGTATGAGAAGCTATCTCAATTAATTTAACCTCAATGTAGAGATGATATTTAAGAGATTGTTCGCATAAGTTATTATAGAAATTTGATGTACGTAATTTTAGCGTGTGCACACAGTGTTTCGAAGACACTGGCCGTTCTTAAAAATATTTAGCTCAACGTTGAAGGTGCATTAAATGATTAGCGCGAGACACGACAACGACACGACACCAAGACTCACCAAGAACTCGCCACTGCCGAGGCTCTGCTGAGATCCATCCGGTGTAACGGCGAGATCCGCGACGATCGACGTGGAGAAGCTTCTGCGTGCTTGATGGTGGCACTTGTGCGGGCCGAGATTCCTCTGCGTAGCGTAGCCGGAAACTACAGCGCTCTCGTTTAGCTTGGACGTCCAGATCTCCTGCTCGCGTTGCGGCGACTGACTGATCGTGCGGTGCTTGGTGAACCTGGAGATACGCTCGGTCTTCACCCAGTCGTGGTTCGGACGAGGCTGCCGCGTGATCGTCTGCAGCGACTTCATGGCGTTGAAGCGCGAGAAACCGTCTTCCATCGCGGCCGCCCAGAGGTGATCCGGTAGATCCCTGGAGCCACAATGCGTCTCCACGGATTGCCGGTCCGAAGATGAGCCCAGGCCGGAAGTGGTCGGCGTGGTTGGGTAGAATCTTCGATAGGTGTCCTTGGAATCCTCGATATCCGTGGAGTAGAAATCGCCGTCGCGCGACTCCAATGAGCGATTGTTCTCGTGTAGGTTCAGGGACGAGCCGATGCCAGTCGAGGTGGTCGAGGTGCGGCAGAATCGCCGCTCGTTCGCCGACGTCCATATCTCATCCGTGATCGAGGAACCGATCCCCGTGGAGGTCGTAGGCGTTCTGCGCGAACGAGCCTTTCTATAGTCGCTATCGTTCGAATGTAGCAAAATATTCGGGGGACTTTGTATCCTCAACAACGGTAAACATGCTCGAAACGAAAAGAAATGTATCGATAACGAAATAGTCTTCTCTTGAAGAGAGTTTAATTCGAGTTTGAAATTATAATAAATTGTGCTTTTCTGTCCGAGAAAAAAACGCAAAGCAAATTGATTGCAATTAGTACGAAGCTGTATAGTAAGCGCATGATATTTCGCGGCATTCGCTAACCTACAAAATTAATCAAGCTCCCTTGCTGCGATTATGTTAAAAAGAACAACGGACAATTTAAAACTTGATTAATTCACTTCATAAATAACTGTATATACCTATGAGGGAAATTTCTCTCTCTCCAGAGCTCGTCGGGGTTCGCGGGGGATGTGTGGCTCGTAGAAGAGGACGCGGCGAGAGTGGTATGTTGATTCGCGTAGGAGCATCTCTGCGGAAACCCCATCCCCTCGTCCAGGCCGGCCGCCCAGAGCGATTCGAGGGGTAGGTCGTGGGCACCCACGGGGGTGTCGTCGGCGCCCTTGCCGCTTCCCGTTCCCGTTCCGTGTTTCCCCCCGCTCCCGACGGAGGGGAACACTCTCTCGGCACCCTGAAGGACGCAGCACATAATCGTGCCGCCTCCCTCGCTGCCCTCGACGCCACCACCCTCCTCCTCCGCCTCCGACCCCCTGGAACCGACGCTTTGCAGGCAACCTATTGTGACCGAGCTTTTGACCTGGTGCCAGGCCTCGACCCCTTTTTTTAGGAGGGGGTGACGACCCTCCCGGTGGTCGGTTCCTCTCCGGCTCCTTCTCCTCCGCTAGGCCCTCCAGGCCCGACCAGTTCTTCAAGGCCGGCCCTTCATCCCCCTCGCCTTTCTGTGCGTTTGCAAACGCTTCTTCGGTTGCTGGGTCTAATAGTCAACGAACCGCTGACGGTCGACGTAATGCACCAGCGTACGTCTTCCTTAGGTAGAAATTTGTTGAGAGGACTTGAGTACACTGAAAGTTGATTCCGCTGTTGTAGTTCGCAAACAGAGTAACGTAATGTCATCATTGCGGACTTCTCGTGAGGTTTGCGAAGGGATATGGAAAGATTGTGGAAAAGATTTACTGGAAATTGCGTAATATTCTGTAATAGATATTACGTGACTCCGAATCTCTCGGTAGCGTAGAATTTCGTATAAACACGTGACACGTCGTCGATACTTTCCCTCTAATTTTCCCTCGCCGGGCTTAGAGTTTCCGAAACATGGAAACTCACCAATTTCTCGTAACTGCATTTGGCATACCAATTATAGATATACTTCATTCGATTTTCTACGTGCCGTGTGTAAATGTAACTGTGTGCTCTAACACTGGCAATGTAATGGCACACATAAAGAAGTTTTTAAAAATTTAATTTAAAATTTACTTGAAATATTATTAAACTTTAAATACAAACTTTTTAGACTGTAAAAATTACAATTGTATTCATTCACTTTTTGGACTTTTATTGCAGCCATATGACGTCAATAAAATATACAATATATCTATAAAAATTTTTATATCTATGAAAATTCAATAAAATTCAAGAAAATTCAATAAAAAGTTTAAATAACAATTTTTGTTTCAAATTCAAGTTACTAAACTGCTCTGCACCGATGGTATAATACAATATTTCTTTCATTAAATTCGTTGCTAATTAATTACTTAAACGTTACAAAAGCTTACCGAAATATGTTATTAATAATATCAATTATTTAAGGTGGCATTAACCGACCAAAAATGGAAAAAATGGAAATTTATGTATATTATAGTCGTAAATATTATCTAGCGGTACGCGAAATTTCAGACCCGGTCGCCGATGAAATAAAATAAACAAAAAATATTAAACTTGTATTTTTAATATTCCAGTAAACACCAAGTAACAGTTACATAACATCAATGTTATAATTTCCTACTCAGCCGAATAAATGTATTATAACACCCGTGTTATAATTACATTTTCATTGTTAAGTAGGAAATTATAATAGTGATATTATGTAACTATTACTTGGTGTTCACTGGGATAGGAATTATGGGCCGATCGCTCGCGGAAGCACTTTGAGGGTTAATATTATTTTATAGAAAAAGTAGATCTTAACAAAAAACGAGATAAACGTAATAAATGTCACACGGATTCAAGTGTGCTATTAAGTATACGAGGTCACCGACCTCTGCAGGCAAATACTTATTAGTCGAGTCAAAAGAAACAATGTTTTGAGAAAATTCGACAGCTCTTCGAGACTTGACAATATCACATACTTTTAAATATGTTTTTAAATGTGCATATATAACCTAGCATTTCAATGCATTTGGTCAATAATGCATCAAGTGATATTTTTTATGAAAAAAGCCATATGAATTTATAAAAATTAAATGTGGCCCCACCAAACGAAGGCACGGAGATAGTCAACGATATTTATATCTCTGATCGAACAATCTATCATAACTTTATAAATTGCAGTAGCAAACTTTATGCAGCGTGGCAGATTATCGGGAACGTAGACGATGCGAAGTCAAAATTTAGTCTATTCCGCCTGTCATAGCTTCCGTGCAATTTTTTTTTTTTCATTCATTCGCGTCCTACGCGGCGCGACGTTAATTAGCTAATGAAGACTAACGAGAACGAGAAAGCTGCGGTGTGAAGTCTGGTCGAACCGCGTGCGAATACACACGCAGATCGATCCCGGGGGGAATCCATAAAGCTTTCGATGCCGAGGAAATTCGATGGAATGGCCATTATACTGCACGGGTAAATTGAAAGCCGCGTAATTCGTTATTTACCGACGCAGCTTTGTAATTGACCGGGGCACGGCGGACCCGATGATTTATCGCGATCGTCGGGACCCTTTTCGCCGGGACCGATCTGTCCCGCTCGTGTCGACTGTCCCCGACAGAGATTTACGAGCCATACGGCCGCTGAAACATATGGCGGTGACGATTCCGGATGATGTAGCCTCGCGTCTGAGAAAAAAAAACCCTGGCTTTTAAGAGTTCATTGAATTATCAAGATAATACGTCTCGTTGGGCAATTTGACTAAAAGAATTCGTCTGGGGTTTAATTTCACAAATCTTATTAAGATAAACTGCGGCAAACGTTGCGACGTTTCGCAGTAACGTAATTTCGTGCGTCAAATTCAGTCAATAGATCTCTCCCCTTTAATGTGATATTGCTAGTTAATGATAAATGAACCAATCACATTCTGATTTTACTTCAGGAATATTGCAACGGTAGCGTAATATTTGCGCAATCAAATTAGTATCTTGTTTACCCTTTAAACGTGCTAGTCTAACTCGCCAAATTAAACTCGACACGTTTTCCCAAAATTCCCGGCGCACCAGACGGAAATAGATTGGCGAATTACGGAGTTGCATATCATGCACGTTGATTGCATGAAGTTCGCATTAATTCGCGGCTGAACGCGTAGATACAACGAAAAGATATTAAATCTTAACCGCGAGCGAAAGATGACGTTTTTGCCATTTAAGAACTCCTTATCGAAAGGAGTCACAATTTCAGCTCAGCGCGGCGATGATAAGATTTGCGATAAAAATGTAATAAAATGCACGAGGAAATTTGTGATGCACGATGAAATCTCTGATATGAATCAATGATAAAATTTTTCGCAGCTCCGATACGACGCGACGCGACCTATTTTATTTAATCCTTCCATTCACGTACGTGTCGAATATGCGCGAGAGTCGCTCGCGATATAACTCTTTGCAAAAGAAGCTCTTCTTTAACGGATTTACTGACGGAAACCCGCGATGGATGCGAAACTTCGTCTGGACGAAAACGTGGCTGCCGCAGCAGCTTCGATGGAAATCTCTCAACGAATTTTCTTTCGCGTCTCTCTCTCTCAAGACCGGGTTCCTCGCTTCGCAATTTTCATATTTGAAAATGTAACAAAAGAAAATCCCCACCACTCCCTGTATCTCGAAAAAACCGACACACTTTTCAACGTATCCCTTCATTCGGAATATATTGTAAAATTCATCAGGTTGTGACCGTAGAATGTTCGATGTTAAAAGTATTCACACATGTTTCTGAATGAAATTTCTAAACTAAATTTTTTGTTCTCACACAAAAACTTCCTGAATATTAGCCAATACATGTAAACCTCTTTTGTTAAGATTTTGTCGTCGGTAAGTAATTACTTTAATTAAGAAATAATTTTAATAAATATGTTTCGAAAAAATGTAGTATCTACATATAACGGGCAAATTTTTATAAAAGTGTACAAATATTAATATTAAAACGTTATTTCAAGCCAATAAAAAATTGTTTTCTCAGAAAAGTAACAGAAATTAGTTTCCTGAATACATCGCTATTTACGTATTAAAAAGCACTTATGAGCAAGTACTGTAAATCACATACAAATATATTTTATTATTGAAAGAATTTGGAATGAGACGAGTCAAGGAAAGAATCTCTCTAATTTTTGCGGAAATGCTTTTAAATTCCGTTTGCGCGTGAACGAGCGCGACCGCGGCTTTCAGAATTAATAAGAAAAGTAATAATGAAAAAGATTCGAGTATCGCGCCAGCGAGAGGAACAAGAAAATAAGAGCCACTAAATATTTATAGAATACTTTACCGGCGCAAGACGATTCAACGCGATACGCGATGTGCTTGCAAAAAGGTGGATGCATAAATAAGCGGGCGTCTAAGAAGCCGATGTAACGTCCGACGAGGTGCGAACGAATATGCGGGCGGGTCGAGAGGATAAGAAAGAACACGTATTCCCTTCGAGTGGTTACGAAATGAGCATGATCCATCATTACGATGCATAATAACGCGGACAGCGGGCGCGCCACTAGAATAAACACGGAATTTAATATCGCCATGCTACTGCGATGCGCGCATGCAACATTACCGATATGAAATTTCCGCGCAGCACTGCGGAATTTCCGCGCACACGTAACCGTATGCAAATTACCACGTACGTGGAAAATGCTGTTACGCTCGCGATCGGCGTATCTCGATCTCGTTCGATTGGGTTAAAAAAAAAATTACGCGCAAAAAGACATCAAAGCGCCGAGCAGTACCCTCGTTAACCCACACGAACTGAATTACACATTAACAGTATCGCGAGAAGTACGTTATCGCGTCATTAACATCGATCGATATTTAAATAGAGTCATTTTTGCTGTAATAAAAGTGATATATGCATAAGTAAGTATGGATATTATCGAATGATACGTGCCTCGGAACGTATCATTGATAATGGGCGTTTTTTAATTTGAATGTAAGAAAAAAGGAATTTTAATGATCTACTTTCTTTGCAAATTAAACAGCGTCGTTTTCCTCACGTCACATTATCGTGCGAAACATAAATAATTTATAGCGGGACATACATTGTGCTTTAAAGGTAGTTCTCCAATACGGAATATCCTAGATGCGACTAGTATCCATAAAATATATTATGATTAAGTATGACAGTGCCGGTAAAAAGGAAAAATTATCTCCGGCCAATGCAGTATGCGAGAGTGAGAGAGAGAACACGAGGGGAAAAAAAACTTAAATTTACAAAGACGGTCGAAGGGAGACAGAGTGCACACCACGGTGAAGAATACGTTGAAGTATGGTCGCCATTAAATATTTATAAAATGGCTGTGAGTTATATAAGAGCAAAACGTATCGGGCGGGTCGCCTCCATGTATCTCGTAGCAGGCTCGCGCGTAAAACTATGATTTCCATTTAATATCTTCATGAATATACTGTCTCCCGTGCGCGCCGGGGAAAAGCGACAAAGCGACCAGGAAGAAAGAATGGCCGCGCATGCACTCCCGCGAATCCACCGGCTTTTATATGCCTTATTCTCGGGTGTATCGCCCGCGGGTACACGCGGGTACGTAATACACGCAACGTATTGCATTATTTTGACATCGTAAAACCGACGTCTAGACTCGCGAAACGGCGGACACTCGTAAAAGCAGGGCGATCTGCGGTGAAAAAAAATTATACTTAATGGAGGTGCAAGTGCCCCCTGGAAGCTGCATCGCAATTTCCGATTTGCGGGATAAATAAAAGTCGTACAAACTGTATAAAAATACGCCAAGTCTCGGATATATGGTAAATATATCGCGCATGTTTCGTCACTTTCAACTCGATATAAGTGAAAATACAGAGATATACTGAATTCATCATTGACGCCGTATCTATGTACGTAATTGCTATGTGAGGTGTTAAATAAAAAATTTTTCAACAGATACGAAAAAGACAAAAGGGTATCTAGACTTTCCGGAATTTTAACTTTGCATACAACGTTAATATATTATATTTTTACATTGAACAGTAGTAATTTTATATTACTTAATAGTGCAGAAAAGTCTCTTTAAGAAGAGACCTAAAACTTGAGCCAAGAAAAAGTGAAAAATGACATAAAGCAATTGATAAATTATCTATAAACTCAAGGGGTTGGTCACTGAGGTAATCTTTGTACACGGGCTAGGTAATTAATCTTGGGTAATCCAATATATTTGGGATAATTTTACATATTCTAACGTAATCTTGAGTAATCTGAGGTAATTTAAGGGTAATCCGTATAAAAAATAATCTTTGTACACTATAACCGCCAGTGACCAACCCCTCGTATAAACTTGATGGTGGCGAATGTATAAACGGATAATCGAAAAAAGAAAATGTAGTGAAAGACGGGAAAACGCGGGGTATACACCTGAAGCACGATGGCGAATCTAGCATGTTGTCAATGAAATTACGAGACGCGGAGCCTGCGATCGGCAGTACGTTTCATCTTCGCAGTCAATATCAACAGCGCTTCGCGTTTTCAATTTTGGCGGATTTGTTCGGCCCATTCTTTTTTTTCCCCCGCAGTGCCAGTCATTAATTGTCTGCAAAATATGATTGGTCTACTTGTGCCAGGGACAGGCGGCTTACCATAAAAAAAAAACGTCACTCACGATCGGTTTATGATCGACGCGGGAGAGCTCGCAACGAATATCGAGGATTTTTATTTATCGTTTATCTTGACAGCTTAATAATACGCATTTCATTCACGCGACGCCGATGAGTATTATACAAAACGGCTTTCAACGTAAAATTATTATATCCTGTCACTTGCGATTCCAGCTCATAATTAGTTAATTGCACCATACAGCGTGCCCTGTGGCACATTAAAATTATGACAAACACAAAGTTGTTAATTGCATCTCATTATCTCGGGAGCAATGTAGCAAACATGAGTGTACATACGCGTATATATTTATACATGTCAGTGATGTATAAAATAATTAAATATATACCTAAAAGTTGTAATACAAAGTCCGTATAATTTCTTTAGCTGTAACATAATCGTTTCCTCTTCTCTTTGAGAGCGCAAGACCTTTCAGGTTCATTAACTCGAATTACTCTCGTTCTCGAACGAAATATCTATCGAGATACAATTGGTAACAGAATCACGGCGTGATATCGATTGAAACGAGGAGGAAAGACGCGGCACTACGGCATGTAATAAAAGTAATTTCCATGGAATTTCGTAGGATGGGCCGCATAGAAGAGAATTGCGTAATTTAAGTCCCGCTGCTCCATGCCCTTCTGTGCATAATATTCCAAGAGAAGGAAAAATGCCGCGCCCTGGGAAATCCTGCATCTCGTGAAGACGAGTGAGCTTTCGACTCCGGTTATTTTATTTTTTTTTCAACCGTTGGCATTTCTATTGCATTAAACGTTTTAATACATAAAAAGATAATATGTCATACTGAAATTACCTTGACTGCAACAACAACAGCAATGTTTGCGTCATATTTTCTATCACGAGTGCGCTACTTTTTATCATTTATTTCTAGGAAGTGCATTACGTAGGCGATCACTGCGTCTATTGACATTAATTCGTTCGGCTTCGAATATTTTTTTATCCATGTGTGCGTCGCCAAAACTACGAATTTTTATATTAATTCTCTACGGAGGGGACTAAAAGAAATTCGGGGGAATTTTATGAAGTTTTTTTTTAAAGAGATCCACCCGCGAGCATCTGGCGACGTTGCGGTCCTGGGTTTCTTTTTGATGGCGACGGCGCGGACGAGGAGGACATTTGTTTTCGCGTTAGAGCCGATGGAAAATTGTCGTGGTCACGGCGCCGTGAAAAATACGGCTGAATATCCCGCTCACGTCTTCTCGTCTCCCACGAGCTGCTCGTCGCCACCTTTTTATGGCTTGTCAAGTGTAAATCCCCGATGCCTCCTCACGGCGACGCGATGAATGGGAATAGTGTTTAACGCCAAGACGGGAAACTCTGTCCCGTCGTGTGACACTCGTATCATTCCCGCACTTATTTTCCTAGCATCGCAGAATAAGATGAATGTCTGACGCTTTTGCTGCTGCGCGGGTAACGATAAGTCCTGTCTATTCAGGGGGGGCCTTTTTATTCCGAGCCCTGAGAGCGACTCTGCACGGCAAATCGAGAATGCGACGATAATTTCCTACCGGTGACATTTACGATGCGAGATAAACCTCACTTAGCACCTGACGCATTGTCAATTTACGTATAATACACGTTCGAAACTGTACTTGGAAGTTAACAGATTGGATAACATTCTAAACAGTGAAACAGTGGCCCTCCACGATAAAAAGAGTTTGACTGCTAATATACCTACTTCCCTTTTACGTCGCGTTAAATAAATATAGATAGTTGCGCCCATCGCTAATGCGCTTTTAATCCAATAAACTGCGTTTACGTATAGCACCGTATTCAATATTGTTTACCGGCGTTAGTTGCCGAATTTCGTGGATTTCCGCGGGCCCACATCGATCAAACAGTCGTCGCGCCGACAGTGAATAATGAAAACGCGCTCGGGAAAAAAAATGCGACGATAAAATCGTGTAAACCCGCCGCCGTTGTTTCACAGCCGACCGGTGCGGCACGGGTTTGCTCTAACGCGCTCTTTAATTCGCCCGGGCGTTTAGCTCACCGTTGGGAAAACAGTTGTTTCAATTTATTCGGTCGGCGCGGCGCGGCGCGGCGATTCGCCACCTACGACGTTCGTCCGCATTGCGGCACGCGCGCGGCCGCTGCAAAATGGAAGCAATTGAAACCCTTTAAATCGCTTTAATTGTACGTATCCGTCGCCCGCAAACGGAAATAACGACAGCGCGCGACACCTCGGGGAACTGCACGGCGCGCCGAAATTGCGATAACGCGTACCGCGGCGTGTATGACTGTTAAATTTTCCATCCGTGCGAAAGGCGCGACCCGCGAATTATGTAAATTCGCGAATCGAGTCAATACACCGGGCTGAATTTTTACCGCGTCAAAATATCTAAAGGCTCGTTTCGGCGATATGGAACGTAAAATCTAGTATACGGGGATGGCAACGTTTCCAGCTTCGTTTAACGCAAATCGTGGCAAATCATCGCACGAAATCCCGGTTCTATTTGATTTCAACTTTCGGAAATTACGAATAAACTCCAATCTTGACTGTTATCCAATATCCCGTTATACCAAAGATCATCAAAATACAAAACGATAGAGTTAAAGTGGGACCCTCAATAAAATTAAACATATAGAAAACGGCTAGTGCGGGTCTAAGGCAAGATGCAGGTAGCCAATACTTGTAATTTTTATTAAAATGTGAATTCATACACCGTTTCTTTCCACCTTTGTCCTGCCAGTTTCTTTTCGGACATAACGCAGTTTTCTTACGGGTGGCGAGTTATTATCGTCAGCAAATTCACGTGTTGAAATCGATAAACGATTTGTAATTATATTTTAAATGCTACGTTTAGCATTTTTAGATGCTACCTTTAGTATTCAATACCCCCCTTCCCCGTATTGTAAATTATTCTTATTGCGAAAAATTACCTCAGCCACACTGAGAAAAATGCTTTGATTGTATCAACAAGACATGTGTGATAGAATGTATTTTGGCTGAACCAAAGAGAATTTCTAGTTAGCACGATATTTCATAACCAGAAGTTGGCTAAACTTCACTACACATCTGGTGAATCCTAAAGGAATTCCGATTCGTCCATTTTCTAACAGACGACTGGTTGAATCTATCAGATTTTTTTACAGTGCAGGATTCGAACCTGGGACCTCCGTCAAACCACGACGGGCGTCTCAGCCAAGAGTACGGTCAAAATAAAAAAAAATACGGCAGGTTGATAGACCGCGTGGGTATATCTTCGTTAAAATTATGATCGCACACTCGCGAGAAAAATGAGATCGCGCAGAGAAGAGGTGGCCGGCGCTCGCTTATCTGCGGGGCGATAAATGGCACAGGAGGCGATCTCGTTACCAGTTTTCCGGCTATCCTGGCATATCCGGAGTGGAGTGGTCTTGTGCTTTACGAGTCACTTCAGGAGTCCCGATAGCGCGGCACGGCACGGCGCGCTTCGTCGAAGGCAAGGCGAAAACCATAACTTTCGGTCCGCTGCTCGCGCCTGCCCGCTATGGTCTACGACCGTAAAATCCCGGCTCGGTCTCCTCCCCAGATCGCTCGTGTCCGTCCCCCCCCTTGCCCTCTCAACCCTCTCACGCACCTGTACACGTAATTGAAAACGAATTGCCCGCGGCCGGTTAATTTAGCCGTTTTTCCGCTCGCAACTTTCCTTCCCCTTCGCCTCGTTGTGCTTTACCGCGTTTCATTGTTCTCTCGTGATTCCTCGTTAACCGGCACAGAGCTACCGGTTACAGCCGTCGCGTGTAATTCGCGACCAACTGCGACTTGTTCCAAGTTGAGCTCATTTCGTTTCCGCCTAGCGGCGTTTCGCCAATATCGGCAATGACGGTATTTGCGTGCTTATTTGTTTTGTGAATATGCATATTGTTTTCATGCATATCGTATATGCCCTATTTTTATACGATATTTATTATTTTTAAAAATTGACGATTCAATCAATGTCAAACAGGTCAAACTGTTCGTTGTAGAACGTCAAAACGCAAAGTGTACACGTATTATTCGTTAAAAAATATAGCTTCATATTTGTATTCAAATTTATTTATTATTTAACCGTAATACAATTCCCCATGTTATCTGCTATCTTTTATCTATGTTAAATTTTTGTTAAAATTGCTTTAGATCTTTAGGCGGTGTTTAGTGTTTAATATGATTTGTCTACAATTGTTTAAATCGTTAAACGCATACGCGAGGAACGTTCGCCTAAACGGGGATTGTCAAATTTTATTCTACCGTCGAACGAAGAACAAACTTTCGGGCGAGGTCGAAATAAGAAAGCGTGTGAAGTCGTTCTTGTTTCACGGAGAAGATAACACCTACACGATTTCAGCTCAAAAGGGACAAGTTACGTCCCAGTCATTGCACACGATTGTTATCGCCGCTATTCTCAAGCTGCAGTTACCATCAATTGCAATAGTCAGCACTCTCGATACTGGTGCAAGCACGAGATGCACCAACGGCATCTTCGCGAAGGAATTCTCACTTCTCGCAGAATTTTGTTATTAACAACAAATTGCTTTAAATCGATTTAGAGACCAGTAACGTTTTAACGATCGCTAAGATTATGAAAAATTATCAACAAGGAAAAGAATATTTGGGAAACCTTATTTCGGTCGAAACTAACAGGTTGATTAAAGCAAGCATTCGAATTGGAATCGCAGCTGAAAAGTGTTACTGGTGGAAGCACAAGATGCACCAACGACATCCTCGCGAAGGAATTCTCTCGTTCGCAGAATTTCGTTATTAACAACAAATTGCTTGAAATCAATTAGAGATTAATAGCGTTTTAACGATCGCTAAGGTTATTAAAAATTATCAACAAGGAAAAGAATATTTGGGAAACCTTATTTTAGTCGAAACGAACGGGTTGATTATTAAAGCAAGCATTCGAATTGGAATCGCAGCTGAAAAGTGTTAATCTTCTCGTCTGGAATCGAATAGTCGCGTATAAAACGAGTTTACAAATCTTACGCAAATTACATAAAGAATTCCATTGTATATTTTCTCTTACGCTTTTACAAACGTATACAAAATTAAGGCAATTAGCATAGTTGCGTAACGCCGAGTCACCCCGCCGATTGCAATTGCTAATTAGAATTATAATTTACATTTGCAACTCCACGAATGTAAATTCCACTTAAAAAAAAGGGGGGGAAAACGTAGAGATTACGTGATAGAATGCGAATAGAGTAACAAGACAAAAACGCGCGGGGTATCACTTTTCGCGTACACGGAAATGTTATTCTGGCAAATGCGCGTGTTTTTGAATGCAATCAAGTCGTTCGCACACGGTTCACGTTGAGTAAATATGATCCAAAGCTCGTTTGCGCGGCGGCGCAGTTGCAGTTTGCACAGCGTTGAGAGGAAATTTTTTTCCAATAATATCGATGCTCACCGACGGCGGAGCATTATCACGCTTAACTGAAAATTTTTTTTTATTTAATCTGCTTCTCGCCCGAGATGCGATCGACTACCGTGAAGTCTGCGATACCTCATTTTAATAACGCTACTCTCGAGTGCTCTCTTATAAACACTCTGTAAAAAACGCGAGACCTGAGGTGCGAAACGAAAATGTTCGGTCGCTCGCTAAATAATTCCGTTAATAATTCGACGAACTTCTAACATTTCGCCGTTCTAGCGCGTTTTCCATTGTTTTCTCGTTAAAAAAAAAGTGCAGCTGCACCTCTTTTATTTATATTTTCGGTAGGCCATTATAGCCGCCGGTTTTGGTTGCAATAACACGAGGATGAAGAGGAGGTTGGACGAGGGAAACATACGTAGACGTGCAATCGCGAAGTGGGCCTGGAAAATTTATAAACCTCCCTGCTTCCAGAAGAGGATCCGGCGAACGTGACCACGTTGAGCAAGCTGCTGCTCCATTAGGATTAGACCCGGCTATACCGGAAAAAGAAAGACGACGGAAGACACTAATGCCAGCGAGGATTTAGACACATACCGCGAGAAACCCTTCTCTCGCATTCCTTCCGTTCTACGGCAAGTGGGGAATTTTCTACGAGAGAAACGATAAATTGATAAGGAATGCTTTAATACGACAGATTGCTCCTACAGTCCCCTTTAAATTACTGACAGGCATTTTATCTTGAGCTGTTCTTTCGTAACGCGCAAACCCATTAGATCTTAGTGGCACTTGATAAAAAAATTGTAATTACATCAATGTTTCAGGGGACGCAGAGATTTTCACTGTCAAATAAAGTGCAAGAGTGGCGTAATGACTTTTCTGTTTACGCACACTCGTTGCGTTCGTAACGTTGTGCTCGATGTTGCGCTTCTAATGGAAACGAGAAAATGCACAGGCTTAAATTTTTCAGCGCGAATAATGTACGAACTCTGAAGTGAAGAAAACGTGCAACAAACATTACGATGAATATTACGCGAATGGACGGGAAAAACGGTAAGAGTAGAAGAAAAATGAACCCTCGGATTCCACCTCATTTAAAATCCTAATTGGTTTGGCCACGGAATTAGTAATCGTTAGCGGTTAATGCAAGGGAGGATTACAAATTACCGAGCACTAGCTCACGAATTATCGTCGGCACGCAAGATATCTCGGCGATTTTTCGTCTGTCGGAATAATCATGAATTTCACATTCACTCATGCTACTCATATTATCATGTAGTTATCATAAATTAATTCCCTTATCATTTTACGAAGCTAATTAGTTTCCTGTGATAAAGGATTATTAAAATGCACTCGTTATTCATTCTTTAATAATCTTTTCGGGTCCTAAATAAAATTGCGACGGTGAAAACTGAGAAGAAGAGTAACATCCATTTTCGAGAAAGAGGTTTTTTTCTACAAGTCTACAGTATTCCCGCCAATCTATATACATATATTTCGAGCGCATCGATCGGTCGCATATGCTACTGCAGTATAAATTGATACGACGTAAAAATAGCATATCAAATACATTTTATGTATTTTTGATGTTCGCCGCGAAAGCTCCAAGTTAAAATGTATTCGCGTACTTTTCCTTTCCTAACTGGAGTAAGAGTCAATATTATATAACCCAGACATTCCAATTCCATGCGGTCCAATCAAGCCCTGCCTCTCGTATTTTTCTAATATTTACGCCGGATGTTCGGATAGTAGTTCCCGCAGCATCTTTCTCGAGGGCGGAAGGCTAAACGTTTATACCTTGTTTTCTTTTCACCTTGCTCGTGTTCAACAATTGCCAATGGAATTGTCCGGAAGAGAAGACGATTAGGGAACCAATCTCCCGGTCAAAATCCCCGAATTATCGTCCCTCGCAAAGTAACAGTCGCGCGCTCTCACGGGCGTTCTCCCCCGGGATATTAATCGGTGACGGTAAATGCGTAACAATATTGCCCCACGGAGATTCGAAACGGTGTTAAGCGAAGCCGTGTCACCGTCGCCCGGCGCAAACGTCGCAACGCGCCCCCGTTGTTAATGTCGATAACCGATACTAACGAGTTGTCCGTTGCGGCCCCCTGGCTCGCGCGGCGCATTATAAACGGTTTCTCGTGACAGTCGACATTGAATAATGACAGTTGTTGTTCGGAACGCAGGAAATCGAGCGTTGTTGCGGCGGCGGCGGCTGCTGCATCCGTGCTCTGCCGTAACGCCAATGTTACTTTAATTTGACGGAGAAACGCAAGCACGTAGCGCGACGTTGCGGGTTACGGGTCTCTTTCTCTCTCTCTCTCTCTCTTTCTCCCTCTTTCGGAGGGAAGGCTGCCGTAAACGTCGGGACGCGAGTTTCGTGCGTTAAACTGAAAAGTAATAACTCGACCGAGACATGCAAATCCCGAGCAATTTCCACGCATTTTACCGCGTATTTTACTGTCTTTATATCTGGAGAAAAATTACTCTCCACAGAGAGATGTCACCTTCGAAATGGCAATAAAAAAGCATTTCACCGCAGTCAAGACTCGCGTTATATAGACTCTAATTTCCTTGCATCGCGGCGGGGCGTGTAATGTCACTCGTCGATACGTTTTAAATCTGTGTTCCCCTGAGCGACAAGTGTGTATTAAGTTCATTTCTTTTATATTCGCTCCGATAAATTGCGTGCCGCGGTCTCGGTATCTTCGTTCTTCGGAAACCTGTAGCGCAAAGAGAGTTACGGAATAGCGAGATAACCGAAATTGTGTTTAAAGGGACACGGCTTTACTGAAACGCTATTGTTTGATCTGTAAATGACTTTTATTGATTCGCGTTTTTCTCTGGCGTTTACTTTGTCACTCACAAATAGGTCCATAAAGCGAAAATGGAAATCGTAACATACGAGAGCATTGTAACGCGCTGAGTGACTAGATAAAAAAGTGGATCAGGCCATAATGGTATCGGTGTAACAAAGTCGCGCGTCTAAAAAACTAGAAACTTGAAAGCTTCTACAAACTTAACGTTTATCGTGTAATATCTATTACATTTAACGTAAATGGTTCCATAAAGATTAAGTTACGGGTATCTTTAGAAAAATTTATACGTTTAAACTTAATACCTTATCATAAGTTACGACTCGGGACATCAAATTTATCGAATACAATGTTTTAACAAGATATTGTATATTAAAAAATTTCCATGATTACTTGACCATGTCTGGCAAATTTCTATGTTTAAGCTCACAACGTTTCGACCACGGTTTGTGGTCCTTTTCACGTGATAATTGTATCAAAGGTTCAATGTGGTAAATGGAAGGAAAAGATCTTGATTTAACGAAAGGCAAAACGTGACCGATTCTATATTAAATTGTTGTCCCATGCAAACCCCCTTTCGAATGTTTCATCAAGCACCCAATCCTTTTTATAAACTCCCGCAAGATTCGGGAAACGAAACTCGATCGCTCCTCCGGAAACTCTTTCGATTAGGAAAGTTGTAATTCTTCGCGTCCTCGTGCAAAATGGCAGACGATCCAAGGAAATCGCTAGAGATTGCCGTATTGGTGCACATACGCACATTTCCCCCCCGCTCTATGGATTTCGAATGAGGAAACGAACTGTTTTCCTATTTGAGTCAGGATGTAGAAATCTCGTTTCCGGTCTGTTTCCACTGAATCTCAGGGGATAGCTTCTCGCGGGGTGAGAACTCGAGCGAAAAGGGTCCTGTATCGGTCGATAGGAAAGCAAGCTTCTACCCCTTTCTCTTCCTCATCCTTGAAAGCCGTCGCCTTTTCCGCTATTGTCTCCATTACGATACGAGCGTCATTGATGCGCTGCTATTTCTCTCCGATATCAATGACTGGCTAATTACTACTTATCCGTAGCAGTCAAACTGCACAATAATATATCCTGCCAATCGTACACCCACAGAAACGATTTCTGTTACCGAGACAACAAATATTCTTGACGCATTTGTATTTCTCACAATCTCGTTTAGTACAAAAATAAGACAATATAATCATTTTATTCTAGATTTTGGAATTTTTCATTTAAGATTAAGATATTCCTGTCTCTGTAATAAATATAATTGGCGCTACATCTTTTATGATACATTGAAGTGTAATAGCATTGGATCCGGAAATTTTTTTTCTATGGGCGTAATATCGAGACGAATGTAATTCTGCAAAATTTTCAAGTAGCAAATATCTCATTTTCTCGATACCATTGAGTAAATTGCTGAGCAGGCAGTTAAACTTTGTACGATTTTCTGACTGAGGCTCGAAGAACGGTATTTGCCACGGTACTGCAGAAACCGCGTATCAACATTGCAAATGACGGCAATAAATAACTAATGCACGCGATTCGATCAAAGCTGATAAATTTAGCCGATTTGTATTGCCATTTCGATAGAGTGATATAGAGCTCTTCGTTAACAATTACAATGTATATTAACACGCACGTATGCATGCTCGTTAACGAATTTCATCTCTAATTGCGAACCGTATCGTTTGACATCCGTACGCAACATCATTCTGTAGCGCTGCATTCCACAGCTGCAAATTGAAAAGCATTAATGCGGCGGCGAGCTTTTACGAGCAGAGTGTTTCGCAAACGTGCTTAATACGGACATTTGCAACCGCGAAAATGGCACGCGGACTTTTTCGAGAATGCACAAGCCGCGAGGAAAACCCACCAATAGTCTCCATTGATAAAAATATCTATTAAAAAAAAACAACCCTGCAAGTTTTCAATTTCACAGATTTGCGAGAGAAAACGAGGTTGTCCCGGCAGATTTGTGAACGATACACGCAGCACACCTTACGTACACTGAGAAAAATGCTTCGATTGTATCAACAAGACATGTGTGATAGAATGTGTTTTAGCTAAACCAAACGGAATTTCTAGTTGGCGCGATAGGGCTCGATATTTCATAACCAGAAGTTTGCTAGACTTCACTACACATCTGGTGAATCATAAAGGAATTCTGATTCGTCCATTTTCTAACAGACAACTGGTTGGATCTATCAGATTTTTTCTTCAGCGTAGCTGCCCACGGATATAGAAGCACGCACGTCGCCTATTTTTGCGATATCGTCGTCAAGCGTTTCGACGATAGAACCGTTAAATAACTCCCGCGCGTAGAAACACGCACGCACGCACGCGGATATCGGTTCAACGATATAATGACGCGGATACATCCGATAGATGCTCCGTTCGCCGTCCAATCTCCAGAGAAGCGAGCGTTTACGTGGCGAACTCGCTGAGTAATGACGAGAACGTACTCGAGTTAGATTAGATGGAGTATGCCACCCCGAAGGGGGGGGAGCTCCATCCCCTTAGTGAATCATTTGTCGCGAGCGGAGGAAACTCCATCGAACGTCCGCTCGCTTCCACGCTAATTTTAATCGTTCGCGGTCCCCGCGGAACGTACTCCGATACAACCCGCTCGCGCGTCCCACGACGGGGAGAATTAGATCGTGGCGCGAAACTACGAGCGACGAAACGCCGGTGTTGCTGGGTGATACATGACTGACGGCTCCCAAAGAAATTGCTCGTCGTTCGCGCAACGTTCAGACACGGGTCGTCACGCGGACGAACCTGGACTTTTTCACGCCGTCGCGCGGTTGACGGGCGTTTTCTCGACTCAGCCGTTTCAACGTTTCCGAATTTTGGAAAAAGCGCTTCTGCGGCGCGCAATAAATAAACTCGCGGCGGGGCAAGCGAAGGGCTTCAAGGAAGATTCACTTTACACACCGTGATGTACAAATGCGTGACGAATAAAAGGAGGGACAGCTACGCGGTGAAGGATTTGGAAGAGAAATAAGTCATCTGTGTCTGTAAAAATGTATACAGTCGCGAAAATCCTTTGAACTTCACCTTGTTTTTAGTCCTAGTTTACCGCGCAGCTTTCGAAAAGCCTTCGCCCTTTATCGCATCGTACATTTATTACATACATAGCGGAAAGCGCTGCCCACACGCGTATACCTATATTTTATTTCGCTTTCAACGTTGCCGGGAATCACCACTCGGATCATCTCCGGTGAAACTGTAAATATTTATAAGCGTACCCGATGCATCAAATCGGCGAAACGGTTCTCGATTTCCCGAAATAAAAAAAAAGGGGAGGGTAATTGAAGAGCAGCCCGTCATTTCTCGCAGTCCCGAGCGATCGTTCGGAAAGTCCCGCCGATATTTTTATGGGGGCCGCGGCAATCGCAGCTTAGTATAATCCAAATCTCTCGCGCTCTGCTGTACGTATACACCGCCCGGTACGTATAATACGTACGTACGTACGTACATACCGACGTCGCTCGAGAGGAAGCTCCTGGGGGCGGATAACTGTTGCTTTAGCATTTTCACCACCGTAGAATATCTCGTAAATTCGGTGCAGCGCGTCTTGCCACGATAACATCGGGAAACCATTCTATTATCCGGGCACGACGACGTGTGTATGCATGCGTGTGCCTGATATGCATCGCGTGCGAATGTGTGTACGCGGATGTGTACACATTCATGAAGCTGTAGCTGCTGCATGATCCAAATATTTCTCTTAATGTTCCGTTGATCTTACGCGTTCTACCTCGCGCTGATACCGCGCACGATAATGGACATTTAAACAAACACAGGGCATCGGAATAAATTTGAAATAAGTTTCGGCGGGTCTAAAGTGTTTTACGAATCGTCGCTCCCTCCGCGAGATTGCACGTGCGATGTTAACTTCGCGTCTTACGGTGTATGTAGTTTGAAACTGCGCGGCTTTCCGGATCTCAGGGATTTCCAATTTTTGTGCCGATCCTAAGCGCCGTCGCGATATTTATTTTCCACCGCTCCGATGCACTTAGAAATAATTTAACAATATCCGACACAAATCCCTGACGTTCTAAAATCGACTCCCCTGACGCGACGGTTGATCTCTCGAGAGGCGCATTCGTACATTTTAAAAGGCTCGATTGTTTTCTCGTTGACTTCACTCTAATCCGATTGTTTTTTATCTCGATCACTCTACGTTGCAGCCTACAAATTAAACGGTGACATAGTACAGAATTCGTCACCCCCTCCTGCCCTTTCAACCTCTCGTCCTCTTTACTCGATACGCGCGATCCTCTTTACCGTTAAATGAACGCTTTATTGCGAGTCTGCGCCGCCAATGACGGCACCAAAGCAAATTAAATGCCCGCCGATCCACGCCCGGCTTTTCCGCAAGTTTTCCCCCGTTCGCAAGTAATTTTCCGCGTCTTTATCGCAACGCGCGACGGCAAATACTTGGTATTCACGCGAGGTGCGATTGGTCGATTAGGATTAATAGCCGATGCAAGTCGAGTGCGCGAGGAAGAAGAAAAAGACAAGGCGTGCAAGAGTTTCCCCAGTCGAGGCTTCTAACCGGTACGCGGACGTGAAGTGTTCAGAGAAGAATAATAGAAATGTTAAAACTTATTTCGATATCGCGTTAGCACGAGATTACGTGAAGCTACTCTGAGAAAAATTTCCATCGGATAAACCGATTAAACAGTGTTGCCGATGGTTAATTTTTCCGATTACGTTTTCCGATTAAATTATGGATATGTCCGATGAAGTGCAGTTACCGCTGAAATGCGATTGAAAAACCGATCGTATTTTTCGTCGGACATACAATTTAATCAGATACATCCGTTATTGAGCGATTATATGTAATCGGACATTTTTCTCAGTGTACGTGAAAAGGATAATTTATTTGCAGCGCCACAATGTATTCCGAAAATAGTTTCACGCGCTATTCTTTTTGTTTACGAAGAATGAGGTGCATTAAAACCTATAAATCTCTCTAAGTTGCCAGTAATAGATAACAATAATCAAGCTTTTTAGTCGACATTAACCGGCTAGAAAACGAATTGCGAAAGATATTACCTCAGCCAAGGTTTAAACCTGAACTTCTCTTCTCTCTAGACGGGCGTCTCTCACCAATTCGACCACCGAGGCATGTGGTAATATTTGTCGCGATAACAGTACAAAGATGACATCTTCGCGTCTATTTTTCAACTTTTTTAAATATCCCTGTCCCCTTCCCCCCTTCATGGACGCAATTGCCAAGTCCAGATCTTCCAGAGGTCGATTGAGACACCATTTTTCAGTCGTAAATTCGAACGTACAAATCTCTTTACGTTGCCAGCCAGTTGCTCAGCATGGCTGAGATAATATTCCTTGCAACAAACCTTCTGCATTAAAACACCAGCCGGCCGATGTCGACCAAAAAACTTGATCAAAGTGCATTAAACAATACGAGCACAGAGAAAACATTGAGTTCGGCTTCTGCCATTACTTTGCTCATTAAATGCGAAACGAATAAGATAAAATGTTGTTTCGCGTCATCAATTAAGGTCGTCGTTTATAATATTCGAACGACATTTCTCTCATGCCTTAATGCGCGACGTAGTAGCGACCATAAATTCGCCGCAATAGCGATCTACGAAATCACTCCGCCGTCGCCGTGTCAACAAGGGACGGCCGGAGGGGGTCTCGGGGGAGGCAGAGCCATTAACGGAATACCGAAATTCCATCGAAAACTTCGGCGCCGCTAACTCGCTCGATTATGAATGAGTTCCTCGTTTCGTCTCCCGCCGGACAAGAAGCGATGAATTTCCCGCTCGCCCGCAGTAGCCCGGTAACCATACGTAACGCCATCCCCCCACGTAGTTCGAAACTGTCGCGCGTTTCCGCGCGGCGGGACAATGATACGTTAATCCGGTACGGTACGACCGGAGAAACCGGAGAAACCGGAGAAACCGTCTCGGATTACTCGCGCGACTCCCGAACCATTTGCAAATGCGCTCGATGTAACGAACTGCCCGCCGCCGGATTTTTGCAATGCAAATACGCGACGTCGAGATTTCCACGCGACGTTCCGGTTAGCGAAATGATGCGCTACGGAGTCCCTGTCCCCTCCCCATGAATATTCTCGGTAATTTCAATTATTCAGTCGTACTCATGACTTCCTTCGAGCAGCAACAGCGAAACCGTAGGACAGCGAGATTTTTCCGGTCTATTAATCCGACGTTCGTGTCGTGAGAAGCGATAATTTCATGACCGTGGAGTGCGACTCGAGGGAAGGAACCGTGTAATTTGCCTGATCCAAGTTGAAAGAGTGGCCGCGCATATTTTCTTCCCAGCATTGCGAAGCTGTCGCGTATGTGAAAATTATTCAAAAAAAAAATGCAGAATGTCAACGATATGCGCTAATCGAGTTACACGCCAAATCAATTAGGTCTCTCCGCATTTTATCTGACAATGAAAATTGCAGGAGTAATTTTTCATCTTTACAATTTCGAAAAAATGAGCGGCGCACGCTGTTCGTTGCGTACAATAAATTCGTTTCGTTGGCTAGTGATTGCGTGGCACGCTTTGTTCAAATTACGCTGAATAATTTGAGACAAAATGTTCAAGTTATGACAATATATCATATCGTTGTAAAAATTCTAAATTTATGTCTGAACGGACGTATGCGTGTAGCTTTTATGTGACAGGTAAACTTTTATATTTGCAAAGTAAGATCACAGAGGATTACGAGCGAGCTTTGAAATAACCTGGTGTGATCTGCATTCTTTACGATCGTCATACAAGCAACGAAAAATTTGCTTTTTTTAACAACGGTGTTCCCTTTTTTTAACAACATTTTAGTACAACATTAAAGCGACGTATGCTCTACAGACAGATGCGTACACATCGACGGGCACGTGTACTTTCCCGAGACATGAATATTCCTGCTAACATTTCTTGAAACAGTAAAATGTGTAAAACAGTAAAAACGGACACAAATGAATTTAAGAAGTTCCTTTAAAAACTAATAAATATTTAAAACAGGCCACGTAAACGCAGAAAATGCAACTTTATTTCAAATTAACTCGACGATAAAAACCACAATGCATTTGCGCGCAGCCATAAATTTTACTCCTCTTTTTTTTTTGTACTTCACCGGCGACGTCAACGACGGCGTAGCATTAAAAGCAAAGGCGATTTCGTCGCGAAAATTAATTTAGCATTCGTCGCGATGTTTCTGGAAGCAGAAGTTGTGTCGAGAAAATCCGCAATGCTCTCTAATTTTAATTACCACTATAAGCGTCGACAACAGTCGGATCTTGAAGAGTAAAACTTAGAATTCCCATTTTCACGTAGAAATGGCACTCATAAACGCACCAAGTCTCATATTTGCTATTATAAAATTACAAGGTGAATTATCAAATTTACCTTGTGGCGAGTCAACCTGTGCCTGTATACATTCTTATTTATCGATTCGCGCGTAACAAAAAGTTAATCTGAAACGTCAGTTATTTCCATACACGATAGATATACGCGTAACACACACATACATCGGCACGCCATTCGATCGACGAGTGCTTAGTTGCGACGACTGTTTAATATCATGTCATTAAATGAGCGAGAAGCTACGATACAGACGCGCTCAACCTGCCTGTGCACCGTCGTAATAACTCGACGGGCTAACGAACCGGCACTAACGCGGATGTAAAAAGCGCGCTGAACTTCGTTGCCTTCATTGCCTTCGAGGGAGTAAAAGTTCCACTCGCGGTCCGTGGAGAAAAATATAAAATGGACCGGAGGCGGAAGAAGCGAAGGGTTGAGGGCGGAGGAGGAAAGGGCGACGGCGGATCCGTCGCCGAGCGCACCTGAGGCACTGCCCGATCTCGTGAATTTCGGAGTGAATCGCGGAGACTTAAGGGAATCCCGGGCAATATACCGTCAAGAGATGGAAAAGTGAGTGCCGCTATAGATGTGTATATTCCGCTTATCCTTGATGCCTATCACGCGGAAGACGAGGGAGTGCGACTCAAGTGTAGCCGGAAAATCGTCTCTACTTAATGACAAACTTTATCCACTTTTTGCTAATTTTATTTCTTTCGTAGTATTAACAGCTATAACGTAATATTAATAATTCGTTTCCGATTATTATTTTCTTAATATGCTTGATAGGAAAGGTCTGATAATAAACGAGCAATCGATCTCGTCTCGGTCAATTATTTACTTCGCGTGAGTCGATGTGTGTATATTTTTCGATGCGAGAACTTTGCAGAAATATCCGAACCGTGAAGAGCGCATCCGTAAAACTTGGAGCGGGATTTCTGCCAGCTGATTATGCCAACGGAATCGCATCTCCTCGTCGCCAGCCGTGGCTCTTTAAATTCGGATCGCAAAGTTTCGACACGGCGTGTAATTCGTCAGCTGGAAACTCGCCTTTTTTTACTTTCATTGGCCACTCTGTTATTATTTGTCAAAGCAACTGTCCGAGGAAGAGCGATATTAATGTCACATGAATTATAATTACGCGCCTTCTACGAGGGGCTAAATTTTTCATCGTAACAACGCATCGTACAAAATGCACACAACGGAATAAATTATGACGTGATATTTATCGTGTAGTCTTTTAATTGCGTATCAGATGAGACGTTTAACACGAGCTACGATCTAATTAAGAAACGATCAATTAACGATCTCCTCGTTAATTTCGCGCAACCGCAAAATATTCCGCGCACACGTGCCTTGAGAAACCTTGCAAAATCTTTAGGAAGCGTTTGGCCAAAGCAAATTCGCTTTTCCAGCTTGTTCATTAATCTACGGTAATTAATACACGTAGTGGCGCTATAACGTGACGAAAAATTTTGACAGAGCTTGCGGAGCGACTTCGTCTAACGGGGCAAAATGTTCTTCCGAGTCAATTGATTATATTCAAAGTTCAAAGCTTGTTTGTCGACATAAGCAAATAAAATCCATTGATTCGCGGAGTTCAAATCTTATCAAGATTTCGAGCTCATCTTATTTGACGAGATGTTTAACTTTCGGAAAGAAGATGTCTACGAAAGTACTCAACTTCGAGTGGCAAACACGCATAATGTGCAACATCCGACAGCGTCTTCCACTTCGTCCTCTAACTTCCGTTCGTACATTTTGTATGCATCGCGGCGACTTCGATATATACATAGACATGTATATATACGTGTATATATGTATTTATTGTATATATATGTACCAACAACGAGAGCATAAAACATCGTGATCTTCTATCACATGTGCGAGTGCGTGTTTCTTCGACAGTATCTTTTTACGTTTTCTTTCGAAAATCGATAGGGCGAGCAGAGCAACGTAGAGATTTACATTACAAACCTTTGCGATTCAACCCAAGTGATTCGCGAAACGATAGGAGCGCGCCGTACTGCAAAACTAATGCGTAAATCACGAGAGAGAGAGAGAGGACGTATGTATGTACGAACAGTGCGAGAAAATTTATATCGCGCGTGCCTTTAAACCCCGAAAGATAAGTTTCGTACGCAATCGGAGAAATAGAAACTGCACGCTCGCCCCAGCGCAAATTATCAACGATAAGAAAGCCTTGTTATTCCGTGCAAATTTAAATACAGTAACTGTTTTAATTACGACCTTGTTATGTGAATTATTTTTTTTTGTTTATGCGTCAGAGTCTAGCTAACTCATATTTACTTTACTACACGCTTTTATTGTTCTTTCAAAGTACACAAGTGCAGCAGACGGGGGGCGGCGGGAAATGTCAAAGTGCACTCTCTCGATGTTTTTGTTAACGACCATACTTACATAGCGAAATTTGAAAATATTGCCGAAAATTTTAATTAAAGCAGCTGCATCTGGAAACATGTCGCTGCGCGACATTTAATATTTAATTAAAATCAAATTCGTCCGCTGTTTATACGCGGAATTTAAACGAATACTATGCGGCTCACAACCCCTTCCCCGCCCCCCCCCCCCCCCGAATAAAATCTCATAACTTTTAGTCGCTCTTCCGAGTGTTTCGCGGGATCAATAGCAATTCGTTGTATTTACGATTGCGGCTCGTAAACCCAGTTTTTCATCGTCGCAAACTGTCGGCAACGGCGCGCCGGGTGAATAAGGGGCGTAAACTCGCGGCGAGAAAGTTTATCCCTTTGCCCAAAGTTCCGTTATTCGTTAATCACCTCTGCGGGATCATATTGAAACCAGAAACGCCGCCGACCCGGAAAATCGGTCGCCATCAGACTTTTGTTCGGCCGAGAGCATCGGACAACCGGTCATCGCGATTAGCCGGCTGAAAATCGCCTTCCGGAAAAATGGAAAATCCACGGTAAACTTTTCCACGTAGACTAATCTCACTCCTAATTGAATTTCTTTGGACTCCTGTCTGGAAGATACGCGGGGAAGTCTTGATAGTTATAGAT
The DNA here is from genome assembly GCF_000949405.1 of Vollenhovia emeryi. Classification (NCBI taxonomy): domain Eukaryota; kingdom Metazoa; phylum Arthropoda; class Insecta; order Hymenoptera; family Formicidae; genus Vollenhovia; species Vollenhovia emeryi. The sequence continues at coordinate 3,925,830 of NW_011967243.1, read as the reverse complement.
TTCCGCGGCGAAAGAAAAGGCGGCGTCCGCGAAAAGAAATCGATATCCGAATGGACGGGGGAAATGGGAGATAGTTACAGAGAGAGAGAGAGAGAGAGAAAAAAAAGCGGCGTGAGAAGATTCCATTCGCGTCCGTCTACAAGGTGAACTTTGGCGATTTAAATTCCACCTGGTTGGATTGCTCTGATAGCAACTTCCCTTCGGTATTAAATCCTCTCGGCGTTCGATATCTACTTCCAGTTAAACTCTGATTTCGCAAAACGTGTTAAGAAACAATTGATTTCTTGTAATTTAATATTTTCTATCTGTTCGCGATTTAATTCACGAATAGCTTACTGGGAACATTCCAAGTCGATTCTGTAATAAATGTCCTAAACGATATCGTGGAAACGTCTTTCTCTCACGATAAAACAAGCGCGCATTGCCTCGATCGTATCTGTCAAGAGTCCACGTTTGTGAATGAATCGATTAGAACGGAAAGGGTACGCGTGACAAAATCGTATACATACTTGAGAGAAACAAGACTATTTTACAATCTGAATTTTTCAGTAGGTTTTATGCGAGGGGGAAATCGCTGACCAAAATGTACACCAATGCCCACTAATGCCCAGTGGGCATTAGTGAAAAATGCCCAGTAATGCCCAGTGTAGAACAAAAATCCATCGTTAATCCAATTTCGGTGAAAATGTCGTATGTCTCCTTCCCGTTCTCGCTGGTTCAATTGTTAACGCACTTATATACGCCTGGCGTATAAAAATTACTGAAAACACACGAGTATTGCTTTCAAGATTGCAATGTACGAGCTGTCAGTCGTAAAAGTCTATCGCAATTTCGAAAGTACAGTGCTCGTACAATCTACGCGCGGTCAGGGGTGTAGATCGAAAAACGTCGAAAAGTCGAAACGCCGAACGCGCCCCAACGGTAACGATTTCGGTGGCACTCGTGTCAAATGTTCTGGCAGCTGTTCGGCCAAAGCGTTTCGCTATTGGCAAACGATAATCACGTTTCACGAGCAGTCACGCGCGATATATTCATTCCTGCGCTGCGTTTTGAGATTACTCGATTTCACCATTGCGCGAGAGGGCTCGTCCGATTCTGTAATTTTCCCGCGTTTATAACACACAAAATCCAAATCCGAGAAGCATGAGAACTCTATCGGCCTTTTCCCGAAAGGGAATGCACGAGTTAAAATTGTAATTTCGCGTAATTTCCACAGTAACGAGTTTTGCGAAATTATGAAAATCGGAATAGAAAGATAGAATCTCAATTTTAATTTAATAACAGGGATTGCGAGATTTTCTTTTTTTTTTTTACGAAGCTAAACTATAAATATAATTCTCGAACAAATTTTCCATAGATAACAGTTATTAAAAAATATTATTTTAACGTTGTTCAATTTAAAAAATGCAATTTAAATTACGTCGAAAACGTAGAAACATTCGGCGCACGTGAAAGTTAAGTATACGATTATTATCATTTATTTATTCCTTCAACCACGATATCTCCAGAAGCTAATCCTATTTTCGTTTTCACGCTGCACGCGTGGCTTTATAGTTGCCACTAAAAGTTCGAGTGCGTTTAACGGCCGACAAACGACAATTACAGTCTGCGCCCGACCGAAATGTTCGATCTCGTGTGAATTTGCACATACGCGCAGCGCGGTGGCGAAAAAAAATAGAAATACGCAGAACCCCCGCTGCTATGGGAATGGAGTCGCGATAAAAATCATTAACCTCGACAACCGACATTCGTGCCCGGGATTTCGAATTAGCGCGACAAATTTGTGACATTCATCGAAAAACATCGAGAGCAACGATATGCTCATTTAAAATTAAAAAAAAAGATAATAAAAATATAGCAAGATCGAAGCAGCGAGCAAAATTCTACTGTCACTTAACCAAATTAAATTTTGGTGCATTAACGTACGGGATGAAAATTGATAAAAATTTCCGATTACCGGTTCTCAGATTATTGATCAGAAAAATGTGTTCGGATCTCCTGAAATTTTCCTTGAATTCGAAATCCCGGAAACTGGGATGCAGCCTATTGCAAAGCGTCTGTGTGTCGCGGAACTTGCGCACCACGAACGGCCACGTGCGAGATGAGCAATCTCGGGACACGAGATTGCTAGATTATTTAACTAGCGAGACAAAGGAAGGGTGCCGGCATACCGCCTGTTCGAACCCAATCGTGACGCGACCGCTGGAGATTAACCAATTTCGAGGCCGGTGCGTGAACTCGGTGCGACGCGAGGGATTTGGCACTGTCTGTGGCACGCGGAAAATTACAAATTATCACAGGAATTGTCACAGGAATATTAATCGACGTGTTTGCTCCAATTTGCCCTTTGCACCAATTTTACGATGAGCGATTACACGCAACACGAACGAGCGAGAGCCATTAAAGACAGCGAGAACTAAAAAGCTCGCGAATGATAAAACTTGATAGAATACAAAACCAATTGCTTATTAAAATATGTAAACAAGCGACAATTCGAAATGCATACATTGTATATATAATTTTCTTTCTCTTAACAGAATAAAATTCAATTTCTCTCACGATGCTATGCATCACGCGACAGGAACATTTTGCTAGACGTTCCCGACTGTCAGCGTCACGTTTCGCGTGTGTCCTTCGTAAATAGAAAAAAACTATCGTACACTCGAGCTAATTATTTCGCGAATATATTTCGATGCAAAAAATAGAGAGAGATATGTATAAATGTATGTTAATGATGCTCTAATTCAATAGCCAGGGCGTTTCAATACATGCAAATTGTCTGGGGTATGAAATATTTCGCATTCGAATTTTTCCACACGCTACTGTGATTACATTTGCCTATCTAGCTAAATCAAACACACGGACAATGTATCTAAACGCGATAGCGCAAAACAAGAATAACAAATGTCCAGTGTTTCGGTATTCCAGATTGCTTGGAACACGTGCAGCGTCCAGCAGCTACTGCGTCGAAAGAACGTAATTAACTCTGTCATCGTCCGAGCGCAATCTCGCGTAGCAACCATATCGATCGCTGGCGTGATGAAATTATTGAAGACCGCGTGACGAATCCGCGAATCGTGGGCAAATACAGGCTCGTTTCAAAAACAGATCTCTATCGAGATCCCCACGCGATTTTCGCTGTATCAATTTAATCGTCGTTCTTGCCATTATGGTCAGCGATTCAAGGAATATAATTGATTTAGTATAAAAGGCCCAGAGGTTTGAAAAGGAATTGAAAATTTTTATTTCCACGATCAGTCGAGGCGCGATAAATTTTGCAAATTTCAACTACTTGGCTATGCTACCGGAAGCATGCGGACGCTTCTACGATATACCGTAATCAGTCGTGCTTACTCAGAATACACGAGTATCGAGATACGAATATGTGATACGGCAGGCCAACAAGTAACGTCCAATCGTAAATATTAGGAATGCATTTCGTGTTGGCTTGATTCAATTACCTCGTTTAACGCTGTTTACAGCCGTGTGACGTCGACTACCAACATCGTGGATAAGGTTTCTCTGATGTACGCGAGCACAAATAATTAATCGATGACTATTAATAGGCTCTATTACGAAATTATTATCGTCAATCGGAGACTTGGCTTGAGAGCGATATTAAATGCAAAACCGTTCAAAGGGCGTATCAATAAAATTATGCAAATATTACCTAAAACACCAACGCGTTATTTGTCGTATTTGAATTTTATAAATATACACATGATAATTTTATTGAATTTGACTAATTAATGTTACTAATAAAATCATTTATATGAAATTTATATAAAATTGATTCGGAATACTATTAATAATATCGAGTAACTTTAAATTCTAAAGTGCTAGAAATTATTTATTATTATTGGATAATAATTTTTTGCGATAATTTGTTATGTGCCGTAAAATTTGTCGCGTACACAAATATGTTTTGTTTTTCAACAAAGGAATAAATTTCGCGCATAAAATTCGAATTTACAAAATTAATTTATTTAAAAATATGAAGAATTAAACCCAATAAATGAGCAAGTTATTATATAAAAAAAAACATGCAGGTGACAAATCCGTTCGGTCGGAAACAGACATCGCGAAAATTGCCTATTAAATCTTTTCATGTAATTCCAATGGAATTGCTAATTTAACCGTCTCTGAAGGAGAGCTTTGGTCAATATTTACCGACGTGCCCAAATTGCGTTTACTCCACGTCGTTAATTTCCGTCCGTTGCGCAATCGTTTTCCAATTTAGGAAGGCAACAATCTAAATATGGCACACGAGAGAAACCGCTTTGTAAGAGGTGCGCATCTAATGCCGTAAAAGGTTAATTAACGTTCAAAGATTCCAATAGGAATTGAAAGTTACACGAAGTGATTTATGTTGTTAATAATAATAGATTGGTGAGAATATCCTACTTTAATAAAATATCCATCATAAATGCAGTTATAGTAAACCCGAGTTGCTGAATAACGTGCGTCACAATTCAAATAAAAGACAGTTCATAAAAGAGTCTCAAAAAGAAAGTCCACCCGTGAGAATTGCACGTGTAAATTGTTTTTTTTAATTTTACAATAAAGCTATCTGCTCTATCTCAGCTTTAAGATCGCCAAGTCTTTAATTATTCAAGCGCATCCACGCCATTGGCGATATTAACAGGAATATTTCTTGTTCCCTTCGGGCCAGGCGATATCTCGCGGATGCTTTTATCGTAAAAACCGCGAAAGACGCACGGAGATATTTTTCGCAAGACTCGCCGACTTTTAACAAATTCACGCCATTACATTTGCGAGACGTGCAAATATCGTCCTTTACCATTCCCTCTGCGGGAAACGCAATTCTCACGAGTCTGCAATTTCTAATTTTAAAGAGAATAATTGCCGGATTTCTCGAAATGACAACGAGTATAGAATAAAAGTGTTGATTGCGGCTTGCAGATAATATTTTCAGCATTTGTTCTTTCAGAGATAGAACAGCTATGCGACTATGTTCGTACTACGAAGAATTTTGATAGAATTGAAATCTTCTATTAGGGCAAATTTGAAACAGGTTCGAGATAAGTGTAAAATTATAACTTGAGCTGTCGATAAAGTAATAAAGGTATCATTAATCTTAAAAATAATTCTACAGTAACTAAACCCGGAACTCAAGTGACTCGATAAAACGACTTAAGAAAAATTAACCGATTAAAATTCCATCTGTACCTAAAATTAATGAAGCGATTGACTAACAATTTCAAATATATTTTATATAATACTTTACGATATATATTTTCGAAAACATCGCCCAGCTAAATCTCTCTTTTTTTCTCTCTTCATAATGGAAGCTCAACCGTTCTACGAAAAAGCGAGGAGGGTAAACAGCCGGACGCGGCTCGGTGCAAAAAGTAATCTGGAATCTCCGTTCGTCGAAGATCGTCTACTGACGAGCGAAAAACCGACGATGGATATGAGGGTGCAGAAAGTGCATATAAGAATTCCGGAAGCGTTTCTCCGTCCGCCATCGCCTTCCACCAATCGCTACGCGGGGGAAACGCGCCAGAAAACATGCCGGAAACTCGGTCGGTGCTTTTTGCGATCGTTCGTGAGATCCGCGGGTCGCGAGAAAAATCGCGGCGGCAAATCTATCGGACTTGGACACGATAGATTCATGATTCGAAATAATGACACGTGTCGTTCTCATACGATCTCACGCGAAGCATAATTTCGAAATTCTGCGCCAGCTTTTGCATCGAAAGACACGATTCGAGAAGTACCTCTCGGCCGCAGACTTGAAATAGAGCTTTCTAGCCTGAGCGGAGAAAGTTGCTCAGTGGAGCGCTTTGTGTCAGCTGAATTATATTTTTAGGCCCGTGCTATAATAGAACTAAGTATTTCTCTGGATCTAAAAATATACCTGGCGCAAAGCGGTGTTGTGCACGAATCTTACTGCAGAATACACTCGTTATGGTGATACGACGGTAAAATAATAATTGAGCTAATGCCTATAACTACTTGTCTTACTTAGCTCGTTCATAAAGAGACTGCAAATCCGCGTTACATTCCGGCGATAAAAGCGGTAAAAATTAGATAATCCCGTGCTATTTTCGCGTATAATTGTACCGTCATGAATGCGACTAAATCGCCAAGGATACTTAATAAAGTAATAATCCCCGTGAGTTACGCCTGCAATGAATTATCTCCGATTATCTCGCTGGTAAAGCAAAATGTTGCGTAAAACAGATCCGGCTTTGCGTTCCCGTTTTCAAAGTCGCGGCACCGCGTTACTCCTGGTAACGCGCCCCGGTCCGAAAAGTACGATGTAATCCGCAAAATACGGTGCAGCGGTTTTAACAAATGTACCACTCGCCGAAGAGTCCGTGTACAGACTAAACGACCGGCTTAACCGGACCTTTGGAGAGTGTACCGGCTTTATTCAAGGATTCGACGTTAAGCCGATTCGAAGATTCGGAGTCCCGCCTCCGCCGCCATTCCGCCTCGACTCGATGATCTAATTTCAAAAGCTAGCCCTTTGTGCTACGCGCGCATGTGTGCGCGCGCGACGATAAATCCGCGTTTGAGTTTACCGTCGATTGTAAACGTCGTTCGGCAAAACGACGACCCTAATCGTTACGTATGGCGAGGGCGAGTCCACCGTGCCGAATGCGCTCGTCGAAAGATTACGAGGCTACTCGGTTAAGTCGTTATTATTATCGAGAAAAATGTGCCGCGATTCGTGCAAGAATCCATCCGATGGCATCTATCGACTGCGCCAATTTATGGGAATAAGATTCGCATTTTCTCACGTCCCGCGCTCAACATAAATTATAATATGCCTCATTCCGAATCCATTGATTAATTAGAAATTCGCGTCTACCAAGATTGCCTTTCTTTTACATTTCTTTGCAAAAAGCCAACGTTTCCGCGCCTCGCAATGAACGCTGGATTCCTATTTCCTGTATCGATCCAAGATTATGCAAATGTTAAATGCCACAATTTATCTTCGTTTTCATACGAAGCTTCAAGCATATTGTGCTATATCGCAGTCTTCATCAATTTAGATTCTGCTATCTCGTAAGAGTCATTAATTTGGTCTAACGAGCTGTGATTAATGAGAGTGCGTAATAATTGTTAGTTCACTACATCCAGAAGCATTACTTTAGGTAACACGGTAAACTTGCGAAGTAACATAAAATGAAAATTACGGATGCATATTGCAGATCAATATACAACCACACATTTGTCACTGTTTTATAATATATCGCAGCTGCCGGCAAAAATAATTTCTAAATAGCAGATAATTATTAAATTATCTGTATCAATCAAACGGTGACACTATTCCAAAAATGATTTATTAACTATATACTACACGACGCGAGTAAAATTCAATTCATTGGCGATTTACAATAACAGGGGGGAAATATTCTCTTCAACCGCTACCCGAAATGGCAATATTTTAGCAAGTCTCTGTCTTAGCTCCACATAAAACGCATATTTATTGACAGCGATTCATTCAGCGCTTTAATGGCCGTTTCATAAAAATTTCCTGCGGGACAATGGTATAAATAAACTGGCTTCTCGACAAAGCGCATGCATTACTCTTCCCCCGGCCTTCACTTTTGCATTCAGCGCGCTGCATTTTTCGGCTTTCTTACTGGTCCCCGCCCGCCATTCTTTCGCCTGTTGTGCCTTCCCGCCCTTCCGGCGTATCTACTCCGTTGTCCCCAGACAGTGAAAAAAAGCACCACTCTCCTGTGTATCTGCAGCCAGCCAAAGTTTTGCCTCATACCTTATCTGCAGCTTACGGGCCATCGAGTCTCTTGCACCCTGCGAGATCCTCCACGCTCGCCTCTATCTCGCGTCTCGCCGCTTCACGCGCGCGCGCACGCACACGCGCACACGCGACGGAAGAACGCGGAAATTGCGATTTCGTCACCCGCGATGAACAACGACGGCGCGTCGGCCGTTTATCCGAGAAAAGCTGTATTCGTTCGCTTCATCGAGCACGCTCCGGGATTTATGGTATAATACAAGTGGAGACACCGCTGTGTGTGTGTGTGTGTATAGGTGCGCTTATCGGTAAAAGCAAAGCTTGCTTGTCAATGTGAACCTCGTGAAAAATTTGGTTCGGTACAATTGCATTCCCTAACAGTCGGAAAGATATCTGTAATTTATCCTAACGATAAATTTGTCCCATACAAAAATACCACGTATTTACTGTCGTTGCGCGATAATTTAGTACGTTTCAAATTTTTTTTTCTAAATACGTGGAAATAATCGAATACTACCGTTCTTTCATAAAAAGAATGCGTCTACGTATTAATATTCCGATTCGATGTTTCATTGATAATTGATTAAATTATACTAAAAATAATGGTTATGATTTTAAACCCACGTATGATCACGGTTAAATTGTCATAGCTAAATGCAGGATGCGAGTAGAGGTCATTTAATTTTACGAATGTCCCTGTTTTATGGGAGCTTCACAAAGCGACCACCTCGCCCTGCCTTTCCCTCCGTCTTAAATCGACCCTGCTCTGTATTCCCGATCGACGTCGGCGTCACGTATAGACTAAGAAATAGGCGATCGCGATCGGAATAATCGGAATAATTCGCAGTACGGTATGTAAAATTCGCCGAGTCGGCGTTAAAATGGAAATTCTATTAAACATATACTGTCTCTTTCCAAAACGGTAATTTCGATCGACATATTCGTTGTCCTACAAGCGATGTAACAACCGAAAGAGTGCGTTAATTTTATTATTAAGGTATTAATGATTTTTTAATTCCAAACAAAGAAACCGAAGAAAAATGCGGAAAGATGAAATTATCTTATAAACATCTTCAAGTGGTGCTTAAGAGAGTTTTATTTCGGAAGCTAACGCTTTGAAATGTATATCGATAATTTAAGGAGTCATTCCACTTTTTAATGGCCCAAAAACTATGCTTATCTTCAACAATTTGTTTCACAGTAATTACACGATACAATGAAATAAATCTTTTTTGGGATTTATTAGGACACTCTTAAATAACACTAAAAAATCTTTGTCATAATATAAACAATTTTTCAATTTGGACGGTGCAGAAAACGCTTAATTAAAAAATTGTTTAAATTATGACAAGATTTTTTTGGTGTTATTTAAGAGTGTCCTAATAAATTACAAAAAGATTTATTTCATTGTATGGTGTATTTGTAAGGCGAAATGCCTGCTACTGAAAATCTATTCCAAGCGGTTTGTATAGAGCCCGAGTAATCTAAATAATTTCTACTTTACTCCGTTAGTACATTAGTTGAAAGCCGCCGAGCGAAAATAGTTGTGCATCTTCATACGAGAGCACAAGCAACGTGGAAAGCAATGCCAATAAATTCAACGGTCAATGATCAGACAGCGTTGAATGGCCAGGAGAAGACCTGCAATAAGCAAACAATGCATACGCACATACGGCGCTTTCAGAGAGTTCGACTGCCCGGGTGAGAGCCACCGCGGGGCAGTTTAACGTGTGGTTAATTATGTGCAATTAATTCGTTGCTTGGCCTTTTAATCGAATTTTCTCTCGCGTTTGCCCGCACCGGTCTGTGTGTTCGATTGTGCGGCCGCAACTCTAGCGAGCGTCTGAATGAATGAAATTGCGCTTGTAGCGTCTACCTTAAACGTTCTCGCGTTCAATAGTATACATAACTGTAATAATTCTGTGTTGCAGAGACTCAGCGGATTCGTGTACGCAAAGAAAATGTAATATAATCCCTGATATAAAGAAGACTACTACGCAACGCTTATAAACTTTCCGAGATTATAAGTATATCAATGCACAACGATAAGACTTTATAATGCAAATCTCTCACTTTATTAATTCTTTTTTTTCAAGTGGATAAGACGCGAAAGCTCCTTAGTCGCAAAATACGCTTATTCGCGCCAAATTATCTTCCGCGTGGATTTTCCAAATGCGAAAGCAAATCGTGGCTTAATCGCATTAAAGATACTTTTCATAAGTATATTAACCCCCCAAAAAAACTATTTGCTTTATAAAGTGGAAAGTTGGATAAATCGGGGAAAAAGAGATATGGTTTGTTCATGGAGATCAAAAAGTCCGCAACGACTTCGTAATTACGATAACTTATTTAGACTTACGATCGCGGTCGCTGATGTGTGATCCAAATATCTTCTTTCTCTTGACAGCGAAGGTGAGGGAAAAGCACGCGCGATAATCACTTTTCACAGGAATCTCAATCACGGATGCTCATGATCGGTTGTTTCATAATGATTTCGTGGATGCGAGACTGATCGAGATGCATAACAAACGTATCGGTACGTCGCGTTAAACATTGATTTGAGAACTGAACTCTCCGGTTAATTTTCAATTCGGCATTCTAATACTAACGGCGATATAAAAGAAACGGTGTAATCTTCTATGAAAAAATAATTAGCGAAATTGGTGGCTTGTCGGTTGCGTTGTATCTTGATAATATTATTAATATCATATTCCTTTGCAAGCAAAAATTTCTCTTCCAAAGCGTAATTATATAACTCAGTGATAAGCAATCTTGTTTTAATTATATACTATTTTAATCTTACAATTTTTATGAAATCTGATTAAATAAAGATCTCGAAACGGCGAAAGGGAGTTTAATCGTAGAATTTTTTACTTCAATAAGGTATGCGCCGGTTTTTTCCTCCGTTTGTTACAACGAAAATCAATGTCATTATCATTCTTTAATTAATCGTCTCCGTTATAGGACGATCGTACCCATGGATTACAAATGAAATTGGATTGCGAACTTCGTGGTGCATCATTAATGGGATAACTTCCACTCTCGAAGGATATCTAGTTAGTTTAGATCGGACTTCGACAGTGTTCAACCATGATCGCTATTAATGCGACAAGTGATACGAAGTCGTATTATACGAGTTCTCTAATTGTTTCCATGCGCTGCAATATTTGAGAATACAACGTAACGCAGCGAATCAGTCGTGTCAAATATTCTTACGATTATAAAATTCTTTGGATTAGAAAGGTTTCGAGGAGAGACGTTTGTAACGTTTGGCACGATTAAAAATAATCCTCTGAAAATCACGATGAAGATTTTTAATTGAATATTCACGAGCTTTCAACTTTTTCTTACAACTCCTTATCAAATTGGCCGGCGATTCATAAAATATAGATCGGCCAGACTTAACGCGTCATTAGAGTTCTTAACTCGCAATTAATTTCCTCTAAACATCGCCGGCCAATCACAAACTTTCCTCACGTCGTTACACGACTAACTTCGATCCTCGGAGAACCACGCAATCTTCGCGAGAGTTCCCGAACGCTCAACAAGGATTATCATCAACGAATAGAGAATTATTCTGCAAAGTCGCGCTGCAGTTAGCGTTGATCGTCCGCGGAATAATCTCGCGCACAATCATTTACTCGCGCCAATTAATCGTTATCTACGACTTGTTGATTCCTCCCTCTTAATCTCACAATGACTTTATAGTTCCATTCTAGATCGGCACGTATTGCCGATCAGACCGCACTTGTTGATTGACCAATCCAGAATGAATTTCTCACTTACCAGTGATTTCTAATGTCTTTCACTTGGAATAATTTGTAATAACTTGCAAATCACATTTGTGTATATAATTGTGCAATAAATTTCAATACTTCTTCATGTATCGTGTTATCTTCACATTTCAAACGACTGTTTCCAGCATTTCCTTCTTGATTTCTCTGCACAATATTCTATTATAAAAACATTATCTTTTAACCAGTAATACTAATCTTCTCGACGATTGTTGGCAAATTAAAAATTTGATATGCAATTCAATGAAATTATTTACGAATCCGGAAGAGAATTTTCAACAAATTGCGATAATATTCACGATTTATGGATAATTCTTATTGTCTCCTCTCTTTTGACTTATCACAAATGATTTTACGACAAGCGTCATAATGCTTGAAATAAAATTTTAATCAAACGTAAAACCACCAACTTCTGCCCAATTTATTCTCTCGATCGCTGCATCTTCCCACCCTTTAATCCACTTGCCTCGACACTTTTCAGGGATACTCTCGCTCTCGAGTTGCGCGCCGTTGTTCGTTCGCCAATTAACTGATCCTGTTTCACCCCCGACACGACACTGCCGCGAATTTTCTCTTTCTCTATCACGCTCTCTCTCTATCTCTCTTATCAAATTCAGCTTATCACCGGCACTTGTTAACTCTCGACAAAGTTCTCTCGATCCTCAAATGCCCGCGAGATGCTGGATAGAGTCGAAATATGGAACTCGCGCGAGGATCTCGAGCCGAGATTTCGATCGCGTTGTACGACGACGCCGATCTCGTCGGTTTAATAGGGAAGAGAGAAAGAGAAAGAGAGAGAGAGAACGGGGAGGGAGGTCGTGGGATCGACGTCGCGTTGTACGTGGTCAGTTCGGCGTCGTGGAGCGCACTGAGAGAGTACAACAGCCCCGCCCGCTCGCTACGAGGAAACTCGACGCCCGGCGTCGCGTAGATTCATCCCCATCGGTTGCCCGGAGCAACGCCGGCGTACACGGGGAGCGACGCAACGCGAGCGCGACGCAAGCGTCCCAGACAGCCACCCCGGAGTCCCAGACGATGCGTCGCGTCGCGCCGCGCCGCGCCGCGGTGCGTGCCGGACGAGAGCGGAAGCGGAAAAATCTTACTGCCGAAACTACTGTCGAATCGAGCCTATAAATCGTTCTAGTTGTATCTCATTAGACGGACTACAAGGGGACGCGACAAAATCCAACTTTATTTCTATCTTCCGTCAGACCGCTTGCTACAATTCACGATTATCGAATTGTTTGTAGTTGTTTTCTAAAGATTTGATATTGTAAACTTTAAACGTAAAAATAATGTCCGATTCCGCGCCGTAAGATGAGAATCTTTATATACGTATTCTCTGAAAATTTGCAATAATACGTATTGTGTATAAATGTACAATAGCACCAGTTTATGTAATGTGATGTTAAAAGTTTGTAGAATTTCCAATACATAACGTGCATGGCACAAATTTTAGGTAAATATGTTACAGTAAAAATGATTAATTCGGTAATGCAATAAAATATCTTTTCGTTGATTACCTTATAAGAGTAAACATTAATCATTTTCATCTTTTAATCCACCTCGTGGTAATCTTAACGCCTCAAAAATTAAGTATCAATCGTATCTTTTCACACTGACCAACACTGAGAGACGAGTATTTATTATTTGCCTTAGAAGAATAGCTTGCAACTAACCCGAGTCGAAATTTTGCCCCTACGTTGAACCTTTAATTCTATTATATAGCAGGACCTAAGATAGTAAAAGTACAAAATTTGCAAGTACAAAATTTACTCCTACTTTAAAACTGATAGTGTTGGAAATTTCTACTTTTGCCAATTTAGCATTTTAAGTAAGAGCTAAAGTAAATTTTTAGAATTAAAGATTCAAGGGAGGAGTAAAAAAATATAGTATCATCAAAGTAGGTTATTGCTGGTCTACGTGGGTGTAAATTATCCTTAAAAGTGTCAAAGTAGTACCAAAATTTCGACTTGGGCAATCTAACAATATTGTATAATCTGAGCTAGCGATTATTGTATATCACTGGCTTGATTGACTCAACAAAATCGTGATTTTAGTCTCAAAAGAAAGCGACTGCGAAGCGTCATATACACGTAATATTGAAGCGCGACGGTGCAGTTTGTGTATGCATATCGCATCCAAGTATTCATTTTTACATCCATAACAAAGGCAGTAACCGTTACTGCAGCACCGCCGGCATTAAGGTCGGCGCGATAACATAAACTGAGACTCAGGACGATCCGCAGTACGCAGCGGGACAGAGATATTCTGAATCACTGATCGAGTTCCGCGAATTGCAAGGCGGTGAGCTCGCACACGCTTCGAGTGCATCGGCTTACCGCGGACACCTTGATGCAGATATGCGAATAATGCGCCTATCCTCTACCGTGTGTAGGATCCGTTTCTAGGATGCACGCCGAAAGAAATCCTCTGTCGCAGAATCCGTTTTTATTTTCAGACGATACCGCGAAAGTGCGCGTATGGAAACACGGAGAGGTCTTTATGGGCTGCACGGTAAAATATTGTACTATTTAAATAAGTAGCAAAAATATCCTAGCGAAAAACTCGTGTTTGGTTTCAAAAAGAGAGAATGCCACGTCCGCGACAAATATTTATCTGAAAATATCGTGGACATAGTAAATATAGACTGAGCGTCCCATTGAATGAGCTGAAGCTTGTGAAGAGAGAGACAGAGAAGATCTAAGAAGACTTTCTTTCTCTGTCTCACCAATGTACGCCTGTGCAGTACTGCGCAGGCACGATTCTTTTCTTTTACGATGGTGTAAGACAGAGAAAGGAAGTCTTCTTAAATCTTCTTTCTCTCTCTCTCTCTTCACAAGCTTCAGCTTATTCAATAGGACGCTCAGTCTATATTTACTATCAACTAATAAGAATTCTTATTTGTTGTATATTTACTATGTCTATGGAAAATGGAAAAAATTCACACTGGAAGGGAATTTTGTGTTCAACAAAACTCTGCACCGATTACAATCAAGCATTAGCAGATCGAACGGATCGTTTGCGCTTTCGGATCCACGGTCGATCGATTATTATTGACTTTCGACTTGGCTGGATCCCCCCCATTTGATTCCCACTGCGTTAGGATCTGAGCAATGTGTGTACAGCGCGCGTATCAGCCAACGCCTGAATTGAAACCCGATCGTCCCGTCATCTCCACCGTATCACAACGGCGGATGTCTTTGATCGCGTCTCGGTTCTACGCGCGGTTAGATTTCAAATATCGACTGTGCAACCAGTTATCGCGCGGCCGTGATCGATCCCGCGGGGAGCGTTCGGCAAACATTAATCTTCGGTCGTCTGACTATCGCTCGACACCGCGTCGTAACTTCGCCGCCGCGTAATTGAATTGCCAATTAAACGTTTCCAGCCGGTTTTAACTCGGATGTAAAAAGCGAGGGAGGTTGGCGGTCTATCGAGAGGACGTTAAACTCGGCACGCGAGTCGCGACATTATAAAACGGCATGACTATCCGATAGTCTCTCGCGACGATTCCCATAATTATCTGCGAATGTCGCGATATTTCCTCTTTCCCGGCCTTTAAAAGCGACTTCGCTATTTTCGCCCGCTTCGATACTTCGAACCGACTGGCGAGAATTAACCGTTACCACCTGCGAAACGGCATTAAGTAATGCGTTATAAATGTATTTCTTCACGGGGCGCGCTTCTCTTGTAGCCGAAGCAGCCAACGCACCGCATGCGAGCTGCAGATGCGGTTTACGCGGAATGACAGGATGATTGATGTTGCAATTGAAAAGGAGTAAATTCCGAATACACGCTGATGGGCGCGTTAATGGACATCTGCTAGTAGATGTGGAACGAAATCTCATTCACGAATCGTATTATCATAAATTCCGCACAGTCGCTCCCATTCTTTATTTTTGCATCTGTAACATTCGAAAAATCGTTTCGATCTTCTTTCCGCGGCTCGTTCCTCTTTTTTTTTTCTTTCTTCATTAAATCTAATGACTACATTTCCACGCAGGTCAACATAATTCAGCCGGCAACTTCATTAAACCCATCCCGCCCGTTCGGCGAAATTCATCATATTCTCCGATAGCTATCGATATCCGGCGCACTTCAATTCCGGCTAAGCGGCTGCGTGAATCCCGGCTCTTCCTACGTTCCCGTTCTTCTCTTTCTATACGCACACCGTTTCCGCGCCATTAACTACCCGTCCATCAGCGATTGTCTGATATCACAGCGTATCTGATACGAGTCGGCTCATAATCGAGTCCAAATCGTTTAACCTTCCGGCAATCGCGCTATTTCGCTAACCATCGTGCATTCTGTGTGCCACAATTAAAAGATAGGTAATTATTTAGATTAACACACCCACCTCCAATAACC
>NW_011967243.1:3879972-3908698 GCF_000949405.1 Vollenhovia emeryi | reverse complement strand
AACACTCGACGTCAATTAACATGTGCCTCGCATGCATACGTCTTCGTATACGATTACCGGAAAATTAATTTGCGACTGACACCAGTCGGATATCTCGAATGCGGAATAAATAAATATTTATCCGGGGTAAATGCTATTCCCATGATGACAAGCAGAAGCGGCTAAATTGGGTTCTGAAGAGGTGTTAAGTGACAATGTCGTCGAGAAGGAGAGAGTTTCTCATTATGGACCTGTCTAATTTTCTTTTCATCAACTCCGCCGTCTCCCGTATTCTTTCCATTAAAATCTACTCTAATTACAAGTATTCTATCGTACATTCCCTCGCAAGAAAGTGCCGAGCACACTTTGCGTGAACGACATACCGCTGGCGAAATGCGTTTTATTAAATATTCCTCCCCGGTCGTTTCTAGATTGCGCAGATAATATGCGGTATATGTAAAAAGATTCAAAAGGTATTCTTTTTTTTCTCTTACTTTTGTGCCTTAATGTATCTTGGATAATTGCTGGAGTCGACACATGAGGGCTCATAAAAAATATGCCACCATTGTAATTCATTCGAAACATATTTAAGAATTAAACCAAGTTCGGATCTGGCAATCCGCGCGATGCCGACGTGCCTTATCGGGCGTCAGCAAATGCAAATGCAAATCCACTATTGCGGAAAACGGGCCGCGAGAGAAAAGGGTGCCATCTGATAGTTGGACGATAAATGGACGGAACGTGGCGGCCAGCTCGCGAAAGTTCTGCAGCGCGGAGGAAGAAATGAGAAAGAGGAATCGCCGCCAGCCATTCGCCTAAATCTGGCCGAACTGCTTCGGTTTTTAATGCAACCTCCTAACTACCACCAATACTTAAATCTGTCTGTGGCTCCGCTTCTTAATGGCTCAGTTTATTACTGACGGTCATTAGCAAAAAGAGCTATTAGCCCGTGATTCTAACGGTTAGGAAATTATTGCCGGGGTATCGATTAATTTCGTTAAATTTCACGAAATCTAAAGCTCGAAAATAACGCGCGTGAAAAGAACTTGGTTTCTCGATACGTGTGCAAGATTCATAAAGACATTAGAGGCGAGTGAGAATCGAGTAACGCAATCATCTCGTATTAACAAACGTAACAATCACTTTATCACTTTAGAAAGTATCTATCCGTAATGTGTTCGAATTTAAAATGTATCGTAATAGCCGGACTTTGTAACGCTTCTCCAGCCAGCATGATGATAGCAAGAATGCGGCATTACATGATAGCATGATGCAGGATGCGCTACTTAGGCCTACATAAATGCATCGCATCGGATAATTAACGTGTATTGCCGGCCGTACCACGGGATGCACCTGCGCACCTGTTATTTATCTCATCCTCGCGAGTATGCGATTTCTTATGCCGCCACGACATCCGCTCGCAATTTGCTGATGGCGGAGCACCGGACATGACGGACGAATGTAGCTTATGTTTTTGCGAATCCCGTAGATTATCACGAGATAAGAACGTATAAATCGCGACTGGCAATAAAAGAGTTTACAAATTTATTTGGTCCGTTTGTTGCCTTTTCACCGAGAATATTCAAAACGATTTAAATATGTAACGTACATGACGCCTTTTAAAAGATTTTTACGGCATTTTCGATAAACGCTGTGCATAATTCCCTCGGTGCTTTATTCGAGTAATTCAATTTAAAAAAACAGAGTTGCATGGTCTGCGATTAAATTTGTTAAATTGTAATAAACAATAAAAATTTTACGCTATTGCTAGTAACGTTTATTCCATAAACAAACTAACGCCAAGTACGTTATTCCCATTTTTACAAATCTCCTCTTAATCCATTACAATCTTTCGAGGAGGAAACCGCTGAGGGCATTGTGGTGTACAGATTTGCGGCATTACTGGGCATTACTAGGGCATTTTTTGGGCATTAAGTCTTGCTGGGGTATTATAAAGATAAAATAAGATAAAGTAATGCATTAGTGGGCATTGGTGTACAAGATTTTTTGGTCAGCGGTTTTCCCCCTCGCGATCTTTTAAAAGAAAGAAACCTCCTCTCAAGACGTAACGTAATTTAAATTAATCCAATTCCGAATCTTACTCGTACGATATAAAGATAGCTGCCGGTGCGAAGTGAGAATCAGCAAATCATATTCGCCGCTAAACACACTCGTACGCCTTTATACTCGAGTGCACATGCGGGTGCATACGCACAGGCGCGCTGCATCGTAGCGCATTCTACGTTATAATAGAGAACTCGACGGCAACCAACTGCGCGCTTATTGTTTCGAGTTTCAAATTACTACTCCCAAACGTCTCGAAATACCACGCGGCCCCCGAATAAACCTGGTAATACCCGCGAGACTCGTAGCGTGAAATTCGCGCGATCGTCGAATTCGGGGCAAAAACGGCTATGGAAGACAAACTTGTTCGAGTATAGACCACTTCCTCCCTCGCGCTCCAGTTTCGTGGGTTATCGATGGCCCTCTCGAAAAACCGAGGCTGTCGAATCATATTATAACAATAACAGCTGACCGATCACGCTAGGAGAGTCTTGAGTTTGTCTTAATTCTTCAATGTGTCAAGTTTTATTTCTACGTGAGAAATATTCACCGACTTTACCACGTAGCTGTGCGGTATCAAAGAAGGTTGTTTCGGAAACACATGAAAATATGAATATACAAGATGAAGTGAAAACAGTGTGGAAATTAATTTCTCACTTAAAAATTGAAACAAGAGATGTGCGCATTACCAAATGGCACGAATGCAGTCATTGAGGATCGTGCCTCGAGAAATCTGAGAGATCCTGTTATCAGAAGCGATGCGTTATGCGCCTAGGGGTTAAAACGAACGCTGCTGGAAGACTGCTCATTTTCCTCCATCGTACTGGCCGTCATTATACGCGGATTATCTCCACCGGTAGTAAAATAAAAAAAACTTCGACGCGAGCGCGATCGTAAAGATTTATAGCCGAGTTTACCGGCGAGCGAGCAAAGTTTTAGCGAATTACAGAGGAAAGCGTGCGCACTAACTTGCACGACTTCCACAAGGGTATGCTGTTTGTTTCGGAATATCCTCTCGGTATTAAACCTCTCGGACTACTAATTAATTGAAAGCTGGCTAACATTTCCCTGCGAGTGCAAATATTTTCTTTTAAATTCCATCTGACAACACTTTCTCAAGCTTAACTTAAGACTTGCATGTGACATTTTTTTTTAAAAGGCAAATTAGAACATTAAAACTTTTTTATTTTAACATTTTTAAACCTATGCTGAATTGTGGTATTATTTTACTTTTCTTTAATGTCGAATAAACGATAATGCGCGTAAAACGAATAAATTTTATACTAAATATTTAATAAGTGTAATATTTAATTATATTATATAAAATATTATGTAAATATTTAATATTTAAAATTTAAAAATATTTAAAAAGAAATCAGTGATTTCTAAATACATTCGTTAAGTTGCTAGATAATATGATTATCTAACAAACTTAACATTTGCGTAAATAAGTTTTTTAAACAATTTATATTTCGAATCTTAATGTAACCGTAATAATATTTATAATTAATGTATTTGTGTGTCTATAAAATTGACGGTTTTTTCACTGTAATTTCAATCTTCTGCACAAATCCGAAAATCCCTATTTTTGATCAGCAATAATTGTGCGATAAACGAAACGTGTGCATCGGCCACAAAATCGTAATACGTTGCGGCAAGCAGATAAGCGCGGTAATGTCAAAATGATGTTCATGTTTTTCATCAGGCGGTTTATTTCAGTAGACGGTAGATGCGATGTATTACGTGCGAGCTGAATATTTTCCATTCGATCAGACAGGACGGCAAAATCAATTCAATGCACAATCGGTCGCGCGCGCGCGCGTGTGTGTAGTGTAAATAGCGATCGGAACAGCAACAATGGAGTGTCCCGCGCTGTATTCTCCTCTCGCAAGAAGGATTCTGGGACCTTACACTTTTATGACACCCAAGAGCGCTTTTCCGACCAACGATACCCAGTCGGGAGCTTACTTTTCGCGCGTGAAAATGGTTTTCATTCCGTCGTCAATTCAGACGACGGCGTACATCATGAATCATGTAAAGTGTTTGCTCTCTGGCGAGCGCGTTAATGAGCAATTAATGAATTCTTGCGGGATTATTAGGGACAGCTAGGATCCGAATTTTTCTCGTTACAAGATTCAGTGTGGGAAAATTGTCTACGTGCGAGCTTTAGCTTCGATTACGCAAGCAAATTCTCACCTCACTGTACAAAGTTTTCGAGGCTTTCCAAACGGAGGATCTATTTGCCATTGTAAGATGCCACTACGATTTTACGACGCGGTTAAGAAAACATCCTTCGAAAAAAAATGTTTCTCTTATAGAGTTCGAATGAAATTTTAGCTAATTCAGTTCCTTCTTTTTCCCCCTTTTGTCTCTCGAAATTAAAATCTGTCTCGCGGCAATCGGCGATTCTTCGTCAACACATTTACGTACGAAATACTTTAATTATAATTGAACTTTCCGTTTTCAGGCAAAATAAATGTGACTTGGAATGCTGCTGCCTCGACTGTTTTTGTCTTTTGCCAAGATTTGCTGTACCTTCTGTGTAAGTCAATGAGCCCCCGGAGAATCAAGGATCGGTAGACACCGCCGATCTTTGTCTCTCTTTCGGAAACCGGCAATCGCTCCTGAAATATCCCGGAGGGCGACGAAGACGACGGCGGATTATTGTTGTCGCTGGTTCGACGCTCGCGGTTTGATGCCGGCACCTAGACGCCGGTGTCTAGACATCGACGTTGCCGCCGTAGCCACTCCGTGGAATCTCCCGTGGGAAATGCGAAAGGTTTATTCCCGCATCGTCTCCTCTCGGCGAAATTCTCACCGGCACGTCGCGTCGCGTCGCGTCTACGGACGAATGGACCCGCGCGAAAACGAGAACATAGTAGAGTGGATAAAGCGCACCCAGTCGCATTATTAACTGCATACGGAAGAGAGAAGGAACACGTCATCCCTAGACCAGCGGAGACGTGCGAGAATTCTTGAAAACTTTGTAAACTTATTTATAGACTGCGCCACGAGAAACTGTAGCGAGGAAATAATGGAGTCTAAATTCTCACGTTCGCGTTTAATTACTGAAATGTGAATTTATTGTGTTTTAAAGTAATAGATTTAGCGTTTTAAATACTTTATTCGCGAAAAGACGTTAGATGCAAAATCAAGGCAACTCACGTTAAAAAAGGGTCAGCCATTTTTCTAAATTCTTACAAACCACGAGACTGGAAGTTAAATATTTATTACAGAAAATAACTTGGTCTTTTCATTTATATTCATCATCGATTGATTAAATTACTTTCCGTAGCTGGTCAACGCAGGACTGGATCAAAATCAGATTCGGAACCAAAGCGTAGCATGGCGAACAGCGCACGATGCTCGGATCGCTAAGCATTATTTGAAGCGTACGGAGATGCGACACGGTGCATCGAACAATGAAATCATCGCGATACGGGAAATAGCGTGTAAATCGCAAATGTTTATCCATCAACAAATCGTTCACTGAATATGATTTGCAAAGTTTCGGAGGGCAAAATAAGCGATAGCGCGATGCAAAAACAAAGGAAAAATTAAGTAACGGAATCTGCTCGCGCGAATATTACGGCACGACGATTTTTTTAAAGCTCAACCGTGAATTTAACAAATCGTCGATTTCGCTGAAGTGTTAGATATAGAGGGCTAAAAAGAATAATTAAAAAACACGCACGAATTAGCCAGAACTATAGGGCACCGCGAAATGAAAATACCGTCTCTTTATTTACACATGGTACACCGTTTTTTTGTTGGCAGAGCAATCCGCCCCGTTTCCAGCGAAAACCTCGACGTAGCTCAAAAACGCAGCGGGCCGCGCGTTTCGTTATTTCGCGAAAATCCGCGGAAACGCAGTCGACCGATGATTGCGTGCGAATCCGAAAGAAAGGGAGATTCCTCGTGGGAGTTAAAAAAAAAAGCCGTCATGGACAGCGCGAGGGACGTCGCGAGAGCCGGAAACGGAGGATCTCGCGAATGAAATGAGATTTGATAAAGCGCGCGAGCGGCAGCGCGCGAGCGATATAATGGCGGCTCGTTGAAAAAACGGAGCAACGCGAGCACGGTTTCGGCTCTACGACTACGTCGAGCTCGACAAATTAACTTTTTTGCGAAACAATGAAAGCCACGCCACGCGTGTTCGAACGTTGTCCTGGATATGTACACGTCGGGCAACGATCTGCTCTTTCATTTATGCCATTGTTGACGAAACCTCGTGAAAAGCGGAAATATGTATGCATACATATTGAAAAAATGTAGCCAAAAATTATACTTTGTTACTCCCCCCCTCTCTCTCTCTCTTTCTCTCACATACGTAGAACAATAACTGCAACGGAGAGAGAGGGGGGTGTTGAAATTATTAGAAATCGTTCATTGATTAACACGTGGATTTGCTGACGGCAATATCTCATCTAACGAAACTGTGTTCTAAAAGAAACGGGCGCACAAGACAGATGGACAAAACGGTATATGCATTGACAAAATAACAACTATTGGGCCACCTACATCTTGCTCGGACCTACATTTTTTTCAGTAACGTAATATACGAGCAACTCGTGTCACGATTTTTATTTACGACTCGATTGAAAATTACTCTGTGCTCTCGTTCTTGCTCTTATATATTATTATGGATTAATAATTTACCGTAACACCGATAACAATGATGCTTAATTCAGACCTCAATTAAGCTCGATTTAACTCTGTTCTGCTCGCTGAGATCGTCGAGCGCGCCAGAGAAAAACCGCGTAAAATCTAGCGGAGGAAAAGTAGACGACTGCAATTAATCGATCCACTAAGGCAAATGCGCGTGCAACGAGCCGGCGAATAATTCACGCACTTTCGGGTCATGCCTCTCCAGCCGTGTACACGCGGTTTCGTGTTGCCGTGTGTGCACCGATGAACACAGCCGCGTGATGATCCCGTATATCCACCGTGTGTCGCATAACAGGCCGCGCATGACATACGTTACGGTTTCGCGAAATGTGTAATTGCGTGCGACTTCCATCGTCTGTCGTTCGCACACGTGGTGACGTTATAACGTGCACATGTGTCGTGCAATGGAGCGAGTGGCCGAGCTCGCGGAAAAAAAAGTTTAATTGCCGACGCATCAGTCGGACAGCTTGGAGAGCGTAATTTCCAAAAATTGAGAACCGTCAAAAAATATGTCCTAAAAATGTAGCTTAGGGTACGCGCGAGTGTACAGACTCGATGGCAAATGGACGCGCGGTGTTATTTTTGGTGCAACAGCTAGAGAAGCGAGAGGGGAAAAACATTGTGAATATGAAATAATCTAAGTTTTCAAACTCAACACCTCGTGCCGAACGAATTAGACGGACATGATGTACCGCCGTTCGAAATAAAACATAATCCGCGAAGAAAAGAGGAATCGTACAGCCGCGATATTGGCATCGAAAAGCCTTCTTACGGTTATTCCGTAAGGTTATTAGTCGAGATTATAAAAGTCCCTTGAAACATAACTTTCAAGTTTCCAGTACTAATGCATAATTTCGTATCTCCATAAAGCTTACACTTTTCCCAGATACGTTTTATCGCGAACGACGGCGATATTCGAACAACCAACGTGAACAATTTTATTGTTGTTTCCAACAAAATCCCAATTTAATTTCAATCGTAGCGCAACGAATTATAAATGTATGCGTGATAAAACTCTCAATGATAATTTAATTTACGCCGATCGTGTGCTTGAACGAGTTAAGACAAACGAAAAATAGGATGTAGAAACGTTCGGTTTCACAGTGTCAGAATAAATTTTAGAACGCGCTGAAATGCACCTTGAAATTTATCCGGCGTGAAGAATTTTGTCGGGCGAGTTGTCAAACTTAATTAATTTTTGTTTTCGCCCCGCGCAATGTTGCGCATTCAATTTTTCGCGCGAGCTGCTATTCGCGATTATTAATGAAATACGTTCATATTACGAATCGAATCGTGATATCTTGCATAAGCAGAGACCGAGCGACTGGTCGTGACTGATACTATGTTCATGGGAACGACAGTAATATGATTATGGATATCAACGGCCGGACCGCATTACGCGTTATAGATAGGAATGGAAGCAATCTCTTCGTAAATTTCGGGACATTAGGTTGCTTATTGCAGCTATCGGCAGCTTTGCAAACGTAGCAAAATTTACCTCATCGCACACCAATTATTTATATACGCTGAGAAAAGTGTCCGATTAAATACAATCGGATAATCCAATTACATAATAACAAACGGATGTATCCAATTGAATTGTATATCCGATGAAAAATATGATCGGTTTTTCAATCAAATTTCATCGGTAACTGCATTTCATCGGATGTATCCATAATTTAATCGGAAAACGTTATCGGAAAAATTAACCATCGGAAACACTATTTAATAGATTAAGTGTATTTTCTTATTTGACCATATCTGGCAAAAATTTTTCCTTCCGTATTTAAAAACGCTACGTTTCGACCATGGTTTTTGGTCCTTTTCAAGCAATCTGGGAATTTTTGCCAGTTATGGTCAAATAATAAAATATACTTAATTTGTTTATTATTACTAGCGACCTAGACAATTTCATATTTGGACTATTTAATGGGTTTATCCGATGAAAAGTTTTCTCAGTGTAGCAATAAATAAAAATATACTTCATTTATATATATTTCAATAAGCAACAAATATCCATGTGCCTGATAGCATCACTTCTGTCGTATTTATTGAATACTCCCTCCATTTTCATAATTTAGTATGTGGATAAATAATTTTAAGTTAATATTTAATTACTATACCAAATTTAATTAGCCGGTCAATCTAAATTAATTCGTTAGTATTGACGGAAAGTTTATATAAATTAAATTAATATTGAAAATGCACAGATTGATTACTATATATGTGAGAAATACAATGTTCCGTATGTTTGAACAGATAATGTTGCCGAATCTTGTCAACATTGGCGGTATTGCTATTCCAATAACAAAATTATCATCGATATCAAAACATATTTGTTAGGCTCCGTCACATTTATTGTGTGCCAATATTTCTGCTTTTATCAATATTGTAACTAATGGAAATGCATAATTGTACAACGATGCATTGAACTGTGCACGTATATTCCCCATTTATTTATTCTCGATAGCCAGAAGTCGAAAACTTCGGGTATAAAATAGTTTGATTACGTAATTGTCGTAAGATTACGCGAATGTGATTTCGTCGGAGTTTTGTTTGTCCAAAGTGGATATTCGAGAGTGCGCTTGTGCCGTGATACTCTTCGCAATGATTGTGATATTTTTAATAAAATGTAGACTCCGTTGTCTCTTTGTCAATATAAATTAAAGTGACATTTTCTATATTAAATTCTTAAAGTAGTCATACAAAAAGTTATTCGAATTCCTTCAAATTACAATACATATCGAACAAAGAATATTCTGTGAAGAAAGAACTTGACGAAGAAAAAGCAATTTTAACACTTAAATAATTTATAATAAACCGGCACTCGTTGTATCTTTTGGTCAAACAATATTCGTGTGTTACGAACGAAACTGATATATTTAAATGTTTCTTAAATAAATAAACGTATATATAAGTGCACGTATTTTTTAGACAAAATAGAGTGTCAAACTCGAATATATTCAATTGTAACCGTGTTTCTAAGCTGAACTAAACAGGTCAAAATAGTTTCCATGCTTTCGCTTGCTAAATCAACGAGATGCAACGAAGTGCTCGTGTAGGCGATTAATAAAATTGCACCCACAACTGCTCGCGCACATACAAACGGGACTCATATGGAAAATCCGACAATCCGCTCACGTTTTCCTCCGTTAATTCGAGGCGCGGGATTAAATTGCTACAAGATTGTCTTTGAAGTTGAAAATGACTGACGAAAAAGCTGCTCGCAGTTTCAGTTTATTCAAAAACTAAATTTCACTGAGGAGGATGTTAATTACCCGGAATTTTTATGAAAATTTTATGCCCGAGCGGCAAAAAAATCCCTCATCGCTGTTTAAAGAATACACCGGTATATAATTGCAGTAAAGATAGCGAAGCGTACAAAGAACATTCCAAGTCTCATTTATCATATTTCTAAATACTTTGCATTATTTGTGATTAATAATTAAAAAAATCCTTATAAACATAGATTATCGGAGTGAAACAATTTTTATAAACTCTTACTCGGAATGTATACATCGCGAAAGTTCAATTTAAATAAATCCCTAAAAATAATTTGATTACAAGTGAATTAATAAACTGCAATGGGGCACGCCGGACGATGCAGAAACGATTAAGCTGCGTGTTACACGCGCGGCAATCTGACGCGAAATTCAATAATCTCACTTCAAACATTAATTTTCCTTCTGCTTCTTGCTCTCCTCCCTTCCCCCCCCCCTCCCCGCCGGTATCAAAATCCGCCGATGCGTTCAACGCAATAATCGGGGTGCAAACCGCTCATATCGCGCCGGAAATCATATTTTTATTTATCGTTGTTACGGAACGTGTCAGCCGGAATGCCGCGGCTCAGCTCGTAAGCTCGTTACGATGCGGAAGCTCACGTTGCGGGGAGAAGCTTCGACAAATTTCCACGGGCACGTGCTCGCGATGCGACGCGACGCGAAGCTTAACGTACAGGTGCGGGGTAAGCGGGTAGGTGAGCTCGACGCGATACCATGCGTGCGACAAACACCGCTATTGCGTTATAATCATCGTTAGACTGCATCGGAATTGCGTCTGTATTTATCATTTCGCGTACAGCCCCGCGGAAATTACCCGCGACGCAATTACGGGCTAATGTCGATTGAGAATCTTTGATAATTCGGATAAGAATTAGCTCCGACGGAAACGCGCTGTCTTCGCCCGTGCAATTTCTCTCGCAAAATGAAAAAAAAACTTTAAATTGCTCTTAACTAAATCCCGGGACAGCTTTCAGATTATCGCGATAGACAATATTTTTTTACATAAATGTTGATGTAAAACGGATAGTTTATTACGATGGTAAAAGCTTTCCTCGCTGTCCGCGTCGAAATTAAAAATTATTTGTACTTTAACTTTATGCGGCAGGTCTAACAGGCTTATAATATTTGTCTAATGAAAGAAGATATTCAAACTTTTTAAATAAGTATGAAAACGACCCTACTGGTAATTCTAAAATAAAATACGTTTCGGTGAGTAATGCTGGTCCTCTTCAGGCAACAAATTTACAAGAGCGCCTACAAATGTAAGATTCGTCAGATTAGAGATGCGAAAATTAAGTTAGAAGTCAGAAATCTCGTTGTGCAATGTGTCTAGTCGTCAACGAAATTTCTCACTTCCAACTTAATTTTCACATCTCTAATCTGACGATTATAAAACAGAATCTGTTTTCTAACGTTGGTCGTTTCCATACTTATTAAAATTCTCGATTTCTTGACTGGCGTCGCTAAGCTGCTATTTAACTGATATTCAGACTGTTCAAGAATCATCTTTATACACCCCTCATCTTTTCTAACAAATATTTTGCAAATAAAGACTGAACTCCAAATCTACTGAGGCAGCAACGTCACGTAATTTTAACTTAACTCACTCTTCGTCACTTTATAACCATTTCCCTTGGAAAGTGACAGAAATTTAGTTAATAAGGTCAAAGTTACGCGACGTTGGTGCAACCGGGCCTTGAAACGTGCTTTTTCCCCTGCGAAGTCTTTCGATTCCTTTCAAAACGACACCCGACGTAAGTTCTGTGCGAACGCGTCCTTAATTAGGAAGTCAGAGAGGAGGAAAAGGCGAGGACAGGTCCAGTCGGAACGTGACTCGAGAATGACCAGGCCGCTCCGGGCGTAAACGGGGCTATTGTTGCATCCCGCAGCGAGAGAATGCAAGATGAGAGAGAGAGACACATGCCGCGCGTAGGAGAGCTAATTAAGTCGGCTCCAGAAACCGCCGTCGCGGATGCTTTATTAAGCTAACGCCAGATGTTCGGGTCGTAAATTGTCCGCGCGGTCACGTTCCAATTTCCGAATTGATCTGCCACGCGCGCAGGACAACGGGCAGGATAAGCAGCAAGTGCAACTAGTGCGAGATGCTTCTGTCCGCGCGACTCCGACCCCCTTTACCCCGCGTAAATAACGCGACGTCCTTTTTTGGATTAAGATAATTTGTTTGTCAGTGTAGGGGTCTTGTTAAACTTTAATGTTGAAAAATTAGACGACTCGGTTAAAAATCCGTTTGCGCGATTTTTACTCCGGGAGGAAGAAAATACAGCAAGCCATTTCGGGGCCCACAATTACTTATCGGCTTATTTGGATTCTTCGTAACTCCAATCTTTTACGAATTTTACCCCGCGTAACTAAAAAACGCAGTTAGCTATTCTATCTATATCCCAGAATTTTAAGTGGTACTAATCAATTCTCTCAATTAGTTCTGTCGATATTCAGTAACGCAAAGATAATTTTCACTTAAGAGGCACTAGCCGAAATGTTAAGTTGCTTAATTACCAAAAAAAACGGTCAAAATTGTTCCCAGAGTAGAGTCGCGAACAGTCCAAACAATTCGATTACTAATTGTGGGCCCCAAAGTGGGTTGCTAACTGTCTTCATTTTCCCAGAGTGACAACGGACCCTTTGCCTTTTCGCCTCTTGAATTCTCGGGACATGTAGATCTTCGTATCGCGACGGAAAATATGTCGGACTCTTTATTCCACGAATCAACGATGTAAATTGCACAAAGACGTAACGTCGCGCGAGAGGAATCTGTCCGAGACAGCTCGAAAGGTGCGCGTATACTTGTTATTTAAAAATTAAACTGAAATAATACGCGAACGAGAATTTTCATCTGGCTGCTCTGCAGACCTTAATGCTTTCGAATTTTCATCATTTTCCTTTTATAAAAAATTCATTATATCCGAACAAAATGCCTGGTAACATGTTCTTTCGGAAAACGACGATAAAAATTATTTATCCCAGAGGAGGATATAAGATAATTGCAATTAATCTGAATAGAGCAAATCTTCCCTTTCTCTTCCTTGCTTTTTGGAAGGGAAGAGAAAAGCTTTTATGTTAAAAATTGAGAACGTTGTCATTTTGAGCCGAAACGTTGGAAATGAGCTTCTAAAGCTCAAAGTATTTCGTCGAATAATTATTAATCGATGCTATCGATCGATCGCTATATCGAATCCACCATTATTTATTTAAGCTGAAGAGATTTTTCTGTAAAAACGAGGCATTACCAGGGTAGAATCTATATTTTCATCTCTATGTCGTTTCTGCCGTGTCTCGTACGCATAACATATTCTCTATCCGCTCGTTCTCGGGCAATAAAATGTCCAAAAAAATTACCAAGTATCTGTCGCGGGTAGAAACTGCGACGTCGCGCTAGCAAATTTACGCGGGACGTCATCGCGACAGGGAATAATTTCGTAGTCGACGCTGCAAAGTAAACGTTGAAAAGTAAAAGTGAGTCTCGAAATAGGCAATAAAGAGAAGCGGGAGGACATATTTTTCAACGAGCGTAAACTACGCTGATATTCAAACACTTCAACTGTTTGTAACCAACGATATTACGTGCAAAATTCGGTGTGCTAAAAAAATAAAACTAATGCAGACGCGCGAGACGATTTCGAGATAAGCGAGATCGAGAGCCTCGCAGTAAGCGCGAATCGAGATATAGCACAGTTTCGCCATTTTCCCCCGCGTCATAAAAATCCCCCCCCCCCCGTCGTTTGTCTCACCTTTATCAGCCCGCGAACATTCGCGTCTCTTCGAGGGACGGCTTCGTCGATTATCCGCCGCGTGCGCGACGCCACGGGAAATCACGTGTCTCTGGCGTCTCCCTTTTCGCACCCTTTTTGCCAATTCGAAAACACCCGCGCGAAAAACTTAAATGCGGTCAAATAAATGTTATCTGCACGGAAGTTGTATCTTGTGCAAACGATACCGTGTATGTACAACAAAATTAGATATGATACGTAAACGTAATAATCGATAATTACAGAATTAACCAAGTAATTACGAGGGGGAAAACCGCTGACCAAAATCTTGTACACCAATGCCCACTGATGGCCAGTGGCCATTACTTTATGTTATTTTATCTTGTTTTATCCTATTTTATCTTTATAATGCGCCAGCAAGACCTAATGCCCAAACTAATGCTCAAAAAATGCCTAGCAATGCCCAGCAATGCCCAGCAATGCCGCAACTCTGTACACCACAAGGCCCACAGCGATCTCCCCTTCGAGTAATTATTTAAATTTAAATGGCGAAATAAAAAATTAGCTATTCTCAATGACCAAAAAAAAACAATATTTCCGCTTTGCATTGGCTGTGTTAGCTTTTTCAGCGACACAATAAAATATTTCACCTTTTTCCGAAGCGAACTCTTCAGATATTTCGCAACTTCACGACAATACATTTTATCGATCGTCGATTTGACTTCGCACTTATCTCATATCATTTTTTTTCACAACAATTCACACAAAGTAGCTCATGATCTTATCAAAACGACAGCGATCGCCATTAATAAATTATAACAGCGCGATGTCGAGTCGCGTGGAAACAAATGAAACGATTGGGCTCGCAACAAACTCACCGGCCGATGCGTCGTCGCCGTCTCGCCATCGCCGTCCCGCAGCTCCGAAATTCCGGACGTTCCATCCGCGGGCGCGAGCTGCTGCTCGCGGGAAGATACGAAGGTCCGCTAATCACCGCGTTCTCCTCGCCACCTTGCACAGCACTCCCGATCTTCGCGCGCGCACCGAGCGGTAAGTGGCGCGAAAACGCGCGCGAAACGACGTATCGTCCCCGTGACGTAGGCGACCGACGCGCAGGCAACTTCGCGCCGCTACGCGATCGCTCGCCCGCCGCGTCGAGCACTGCCGGCGAACGTCGCCGTCGAACAGTCTCGAACGCTCTGAAAAAATGCCTCGCCCGATGCTCCGACGCTCGCGGTACGCTCGTACAACTCGTACAACTCGAGTAGGAAAAGCGAGACGAAGCGAGTCGCCGCGAGATCACCCGGCGTCCTCGCGGCACACGCGAAGCGACTACGCCGTCGGTCACCGAGCAACACAGATTTTACCTCGTCGCGCGACCGCGGGATACGCGCCGTCCGTCGTACTGAACTCGGCGCTTCCGATCGTCACTTGCTCGCGCGCGAAACTCACCCTCGACCGGGAAGGATACTTCGGAAACGCGAGCGGGGTACAGTGACCCGTGCACACGACGGCGTGACTGGCGAGCGACTGACGCGAGCGAGCGAGCGAGCGAGCGACTGCGTTAGTCAAATCAAAAGCAACATGGCGGCGCAGCGATTTCGCGCCGCGATCTTCGACGCGGACGCGTCGCTCGTCAATTCGAGCACGAGTGTCGCGTCGTATATTGCTAGCGCGTAGCTCACCGCTCGCTCCGAGACGTTCAATGCTCGACACACGCGCGAAAACGCACTCTTCTTGACGAATCGCCCCCGCGGGTCGGCGGGACGAAATCGACGCGCGATCGCGGGGACTCGGACGCGAGTCACCTCGGCGGTACGCGTCGTCCGTTACCGAATTCGACTGAACTCCCGTTCGCGCACGAAACTCACTCTCGACTCGGGACGATGCTTCGGAAACGCCGCGAGTGGTAGTCGCGCGCGCGCGCGATCGCGCCGGTCAAGATGGAGGTAACATGGCGGCGCCGCTACCTTCGCGAATCGTCGACGCGAACGCGTCGCTCCGGGATCGCGTGTCGGCCGTCGATCCGAGTATCGCGCCGACGTTATGTACCGCGTAACGTAACTCACCGCTCGCTCCGAGATGCACGGATGTTCGATGCGCGATCGTACGCACGAAAATACACCCTTGACGAAATCGCTCCGTGAACCGGCGGGACGAGGGACGCTGCGCGCGAGCGATGCCGGGACCGCGTTCCGAAACACACTCATTTGTATCTTAAGGCTGGTTTTCTGCAACGCCGTAACTGTCAAGGCCCGGTTTCACCAATTCGCTATTAGTTTTTCATTCACGTTCGTCTCTTTCTGAAGTAAAGTCTTTCTAACAGTTGGAAAGAGACGAAGAACGGATTGCACTAAGCTTAAAGTTAAGTCGGCGAAACCGGGCCTCAATCATACCGGAATCGGTAAAAATTGTCCAATCACCGTTAAAAGCGAGGGGAGCAGTTGACTAAAGCTCGACTTTTGAATTCGTTCGATAGAGAAACGTGTGCGAAAATTGTACTCCGACGGAAAAGTTGAAAGTCGATTGATTGAAAGCTACGCGAATAGCCAATACAACTCGGAACTTTTCCGCAAGAGCAGAATATTCGCATGCGTTTCGTCTTCGACTGAAATTCAAGAATCGAGCCCCTGTAATCGGTTAATTTTTACCGATTCCGGCATAAATTACGGCCTTGCGTAAACCAGCCTTTACCGTGCATACGTTGAACAGCAGCGCTCGGGTGATGTTTACGAACTGAGCCCAAAACGGTCGCGGTAGCGCGCGGAGGTATACAACGGATAAGCAGAGGGGACATTGTAAACAAAGTCGCGAGACGCGAAGTCACGTACAAAAACAACATACGTCGCTCGGAGCGGAACGGCGGTTGCCCCGTCTGTCGACCCCCTCCATTGATCCCGTCGAGCTCGACTCGGGACGATACACGCATTCCTGTCTCCCGCTTCGACACGGCTACGCGCGTTCGCTCGCTACGCGATTCATTCCCGATCGTTTTCGATATCCAATGGCCACTTTGAATTAGAATAAATGGCTGCATTCAGCGGAAAAACAGCTGCTTTACAACTGTTGCAAAATTCTGATCGACGTACGCTCCTAAATTCACTCAAGAACTTGACCAATCGAAGGTAAAGCGTCGTTTACAATAACCGGCGTAAGCGTGGAGTAAGAAGTAAGAGTAGGCGTAAGAGAGCTACTTCCGGTTTAATAGAGCTGGAGTAAGGGCGTAAGCGAAATGAATTATTTTTATTTCTTACGCCTACTCTTACTCTTACGCCTTTTCACGCGTGCCTACAACACCTACTTCACCGTATTGTAGATTGAGTCGGCGTAAACAGCTTACGCCAAAAACGTTACTCCTACTCTTACTTCTTACTCCACGCTTACGCCGGTTATTGTAGACGACGCTTAAGAGTGAGGAGAATAAATTCCTCTGATTGGTTAATTTCTTACGGCTTAAGGCTTACAGCATACTTAAAGCATGATTGTGGACCAGGGGTTAAGTGCCCATCTACAATAGAGATTTAAACCCTAAGCCTTAAGAAATTGACTAAAGCCTCGTCTACATAGAAGTCGTAACGTCGTAGTCGTAAGAATAGTCGATTGTGATTGGTCAATTCTTGTGTCTGACGAAATTGACCAATTGCTGTCGATTATTCTTACGACTACGACTCTGCGACTCGCATTGTAGACCACGCATAAGTCCCAGTCTACAATAGATGATTTAAGCCCTAAGCTTTAAGAAATTGGCCAATCACGGTCAAGTATGAGTAGAATGCGCGACTGTGATTAGTCAATTTCTTAAGGCTTAGGGCTTAAATCTCTATTGTAGACTGGGACTAAAGCCTCCGCTACAATGATTCTCGGTTCTGTCTACAATGGTCGTAGTCGTAGTCGCTCGATAAGAATTGACCAATCGCAGTCGATTATTCTTACGACTACGACCATTGTAGACAGAACCGAGAATCATTGTAGCGGAGGCTTTAACGTACTCGCGGACGACGCGTATCGAACCGCGCGAATGTAATCCGACGAAATATCGTTCGCATCGCCGAAGACGTTAATGCTCGAGGTAAGCTAGTCGCTTATTCTCATCATTGATGATTGTTAACATCGATATTCGTGGCGTCAGTACTCGTGTACCATGAATCTTTTCCGTGGCGGATTTGAACGACAACGCGATTTCGAGGCGACCGGGGCCAATCGCGACGCCCGACGCAACCTTCGTCGCGGTCGACGAGCCAATCGTCGCGCGCGTTTCTCTCGCTCGCGCACAGCCGCAACGGACGCGTCCAGTCGCGTCGTGCAGGACAGACTCGCGATTGCTCGCGGTTTTTCGCCCGTTTTCACGCGCCAAACGCTTGTCGCAGTGCTGAATCGCGATCTCGCGGCCGCTTCCCGTCGCGGTGAACCGACACGGACGATCGCCCGTCCATCCGCGTCCGTCGATACTCTGCGAGCGTCGTCTCGCGCCGGCGACGCAGCTCGAGGCCGTAAGTACGCAAATCCACCATGTTCGACGCCGTGATTTTCCGCGAGTCGCGTCTTCCACGTAGCCGTGCGCGTCTTCTACGCGCGAGAAACAACGATCGCCGCGAGTTTCTCGGAAGACGAACGCTCGCGTTCGCCTCGTCGCCCAAAGGAAGAAAGACGCCGCGTCGGTGCGAAGTGAGCCGCGTGCGCGGGAATCGAGGACCGACGCTACGGGCGCGAAGTGGTCGCGGAGCGGAGGCGCTTCCCAAATTTATTTCGCGTTCGTGTACCCGTCGATCGGGAGTGCTGGGCGAAGATTCTCCCGTTTTCGGGCGCGAGACGCTTTCCGCGGCCGCTTCCCGTCGCGGTGAACCGACGCGGACGATCGGCGTCCATCCGCGTCCGCCGAGCGTCGTCTCGCCCGCTCGGACTCGCGCCGGCTGCGCAGTTTGAAGCTAAATCGCCGCAAGTACGCAAATTCAACGCCGCGATATTCCGCGAGTCGCGTAGCCGTACGTGTCCTCCGCGCGCGAGAAACGACGATCGCCGCGAGTGTCCCGAAAGACCAACGCTCGGGTTCGCCTCTTCATCCAAAGAAAAAAAAAAGGCATGGCGTCGGTGTGAAGTGAGCTGCGTGCGCGGGGAATAGAAGACCGACGCCACGGGCGCAAAGTTGTCGCGGAGCGGAGCGTTTCCCACCTTTATTTCGCGCTCGCGATACTCGTCGACCGGGAGTGCCGGACGATTTTTGTGTTAATGCGCGAATGTGCGTCTTGTCGAGTGCTCGGAGCAACGACGAGGCCCGGCGAGGCAGAGCGGCGAGGCAGAGCGGCGACGTTACGTCGTCGCTGGTGAGTAAATCCATGCACGTTCGATCTACAGACACTTTTCTACGCTCGTAGAATCGTAGAAGAGTGAGGTAGCCTATGTTTCTCTCTCACTCGCAGGGAATTTGACGAACTCTCTTATGGCCAGTCTCTGATTGCAGGGTCTAATAGTTCAACCCGTGGACCCACTCGAGCTGGAAGTCGCTGAGGGCATTGCGGTGTACAGACTTGCGGCATTACTGGACATTACTAGGCATTTTTTGGGCATTGGACCTTATTGGAGCATTATAAAGGTAAAATAAGATAATAAGATAAAGTAGTGCCCGCTGGGCATTAGTGGGCATTGGTGTACAAGATTTTGGTCGACGGTTTCCTCCTCGGTTCAACTCGTCGGCCCACTTATACAGGATGAGGAAAAAGTAGGGCACGCCCTAGATTTTTCGAAAACTATGCATTTTCGAAACAAATGTTTGAGGCAAAAGTTGTATGTTTTCAAGGGGGTCATAAGGTGGTATTATTGGTTTGAAGGTAATCTCGGATTTTTTAAATGAAAACCTGCATTTTTTTATTATATCTTTTTCGATTAATTAGTTGGAACAAATTTTGTCTGAAATATTGTTCTATTTGTCTAATAATTTTTGAGATATTCAAAGAAAACTTGGCAACTTTCTCAATATTCATCATACGATATCTCGATAACTGTTTATCGCGAGGAAAAATGATACAGGACTTTGTCACTTGATTTGGTGTTCAATTTTTATAAACATTTGTGCATACATGACTTGAGATTAGTAAACTTTACTCCGAATTAAATTTCAATCCAATCTCAGTCTCAATCCGTAGCCGGACACGGGCTTAACGATCGTCCGAGTGATCTGTTGGGAAATTTCCATGCGTCACGGCGCAGAAAAAAAAGATTCGCGAGAACAACGCGGGTGATCGCGAAGGAAATCGTAAGCGACGGATTGACGAGATCGTTTGCTCGACTCGCTCGCCGACGAGTGAAATGATAAAAAGCGCGAGGGTTGATTGGCTCCAGCTCGTGCCGAGGTGAATTTTTCATTTTGCTTCGCGACTGAACGGGCGAACAAAAAGCGACGACAAATGGCAATTATTAAACGAGAATGGAAATTGGATGCTGTAAAAGCTACAGTCCTGTTATTAAATGTCTTCTTAATTGTTTTTCATATTTCCGTCTTTTATCCCGTTTCAAAAAATTATTATATATGCATGTATGTATAAAATCGTTTGTATATACGCACGGATGTCCGTGGAATTTCGTAATTTTCCGCCGATTTGACAGTGGCACGGTTTTCCAAATAGTTTTACTTTCTTTTTGCAGGGACGAGCCTTCCAGTTACGCAGTTCCGTCGTACTTCGTCATGGTGAGCCACTAAAATTGCTGTTGCATTCTCAATATAACCGATACAAAACCGCAACTGTAGGAAACAAATAGGCCTCCCTCTCTAATTAAAATATCGAAGGAACAATGCGCAAAAAGGGGGGCTGCGCGCATTTCTGCTGATATTTCGCCAAGTATCCGCGCCGACGAAGTGTATAATTTAACATAAAATCGCGCGAGGCAAAAAGCGGTGGTCCTTGCTGATTAAAATATCGGAAAAAGCAACGTGCGTCGCATGCGAAACGAGCCGCGCCTTCCCCTCCCCGATTCTGTCAATGTTTCGTAAATATTGACGATAACGTTGTAAAATTGGCAGGTAAGCTTGCCAAGACTCGGGCCCGCTTCCTAGCATTGGTTCATTTTTAAGATCGCCAGGCTAGATTACGCTCGTTTCACGCGACCCGCTTTTATAAGCTCGCTCGTGCGCAAAGTTAAATTGTAAGCTCAACTATGCGCCGCGCGCGGTTTCAGTCTATTCCCGTAGATAACATCCCGCGAACGACTGTTCCGCGTGAACCTTGTTAAAGTCTTCACGCAGCCACGACATCGTCTTCAAGCTTATCTTCCCCGGCACCGCGGCGCGCGCCTTCTTCCCACCGAAAGAAATTAAAACCAAGTTAAACGAGTGAGAAGCTACTTTTCATAGATTAAAACGCGACGTTTGGGATCGCGGTTGGCATGACGACTAAAAATTTACGAAAAACCAGACAATTGAGATTTCCCGCCGAGAAAATCTACAGCGCGACTAATCGCGCACCTGTTTGTCGGTAAAAATCTTGTCAGTTTTTTCATGCGTGCAGCAAGTTGGAAATTGGAGAATCTTTTCGACGAGACGGTGAATTTCCTCTCCGGACCTTCAAAGTGATCGTTCAGATCTTAGATTCTTTTCGCGGATTTTCAGGTAACTTTAAATAAATGCACGCATAATCTTATCAGACACGGCCGCAGCGACGTTAGACGTGCGACAGAAACGTAAACTCACGATTCGGTGGTCTTCAAGATGGAAATAAAAAGGGAAACGCGAGGACCCCTTTGCTAATCGGCCGCGTTCGCGTCCGCTCGATGCTCTTATTTCGTGCTTTATGACGGAGTATGAAGATTAATAGCCGGCCATTGTTTGCGGTAGCCGCGTCCCCCGCTCCGTTTCCGCGAGGCGACGAAGCGCGCGAGGGTGGGTCGGCGGGGATGAAGAGGGTCGTGGGCTGTTGAGCTTAAGCTAACTCACTTGTCTTGGCTGCGTGAAGGATATACACCGAACGACCCTCTAAGCACCGTCGCGGATATTTCACTGGGCTCGAAGATTAAAGGACTCCCGACGTACCCTCCGGCAGGGGTGGACGGGCGTAGGCGACACCTGGGAGGGCCGGGGGGAGGGTTGGACGCTGCGGTTCAGGATGGACAGCCTGTCCGCCGCGACGCGACCGGGAAAACGGCGCTGATGAATTCGCGAGAAAAGCGCTCTCGAGGCGTCAACCTTTGTGCCGGCCGACCTTTATCTTCCCGACAAAATATTCCCGACCAGCGGCGTAACCTAGGCGGGTCTTGCGTGGCAAAAAAGGCAAGGCCTCTCTCCCTTTCGATATCGGGGGGAGCATTCGAGATCGGTGAGTTAGTCGGGAGGGATATCGAATTTGCGGCGGTCTCGCCGACACTGTAGGAAGAAAGGAATTTACATGGCGAGGATTGACAAAGCTCTCTACGACATGGATAATATTTATGGAATATATATATTGTCGGTTTTCTTTTTAAGATCAAATTTCAAAGGTACA
This sequence comes from Vollenhovia emeryi, assembly GCF_000949405.1. NCBI lineage: Eukaryota > Metazoa > Arthropoda > Insecta > Hymenoptera > Formicidae > Vollenhovia > Vollenhovia emeryi. Next base: position 3,886,510 of record NW_011967243.1, on the reverse strand, counting down.
CACTGTGTGTAATAGGCGCAAAGAGGAGACTGTAGGGAGAGAAAGATTTGTTCGTCTTCTGTTAAGTTTTCTTTGTACGGATCACCTCTTTTGAGATTTCACTTTTGAAATATGAGCTTCGAGAGCTTTACTTTTACTTGCTGGTATTACTGCTGGATGTCGTAGGAATTCTTGTCGATAAATGAAAAGAGGAACTATCGAAATTTATTAACCGTTTAAGATAAAATTCGAGAGATTGGTCGAGTTTCCTCGAGAACGGAGCTTCGCGAGTTGTTAGTTACGCCACTGATTCCTTCGAGGGATATAGACGGACTTCTCGTGGTAGCGACATTTGTTCCTGGGAATCACTTTAGCTTCATCAGGAAAGCGACGCGTTTGGCCTCTGCAATGAACAATCGCGCTCGTGTCCTCTCTTTCCGGTTCCGTGCAATTTCTTGCAGCGCGTATAGAAATATCCGCAGAAATTAAATTGTTGAACGTGAAACAAGGAGACGATACCCCGCAAAATTGTCTACTTTAGACTGAAGATATTGTCAGGGTAATCCCATGGGCGCTAACTCCTGTACATGTTTCCAAGTTTTATGAGACGAGACATTTTATGAAACGTATATAAAAATTTTTAGTAACTATAACTAAAATTCAATTCTCTTTGTGTAAAGATCGACCGAGGAAAAAAATGACAATCGGCACAATCCTCTTGCATGAAAAGAAACTTTCATGTTAAACGATCGTACTTTACAAATTTTAAAACGTATAAAACATTCAGAATTGGCAAAACTCCACATTTTTTTTATAAAGTCCACGCCGGTGGCAAAAACTGGTCTTCTCTATTGAAAACGATAATATAATATAAGTAGAAAACTTGTAGAAAGCACTGCAGAAAAGTATTGTTTCCCGCATAAACCAAAAATTAATATAAAATTCAGTATCTCCGAAGTTCTCGTTTTAAAAACATTTCAATAAAACATTTTTTTTAATTACAAACTTATTATATTGGTTCCTTTTTAAAATATGATTAATATCCGTGATTTAGTATTTAAAACAAACATCTTTTTGCATAACGACTATAAAAATGACTTATATTCATATAAATATATTTTAATTACGTATTAGTTATTCTTCTAATTTTTGCCAATTTATTCCAACGGATAAAGTCCGGGCAAAGACTGGAATTTACCATGGTTTCTTCCACCCCCTGGATTTTTCCAGCCAACCCCGAACATTTTAGGTATCTATAACTAAAAATTCAACTGTTTATATAAAGATCTACCGAGGAAAAAACTGACAATTGGCATAATCTTCTTGCACGAAAAGGAATTTTTGTGTTAAACAACCGCGATCTACAAATTCAAATGCTATTTTTAGATATTTTTCTGCGTGTAGCGTGGGAATTATGAAAAGTGCTAGTGGTATGTTCTGAAATGACGAGAAGATACGTGTTGCAAAGCAGCTCGACTGAATTGTTAAATAGAGAATGCCGTCGTTGTAAATACCGGAAATGGATTGCGGTGTCATAAACTTGCGCGATCTGTGAAAAGCACGAGTTACAGCCGGGCATCTGTCTATCCGCCACTTTCGCCGGCTAGAGGCAACTTTTCCAATTTCCACAGACAAAGCAAGTTTCCTTCGTAAGACCACGCATCGTGCGCTTTTTGCATATTTTATAATCAGCAATCTCGCTCTTTCCCGCTATGGATTTAGCGCAGCTTGTTTCGAGATACCTTCGATTCCCCGACAATCTTTTTCAAAATTCTCCATTCAACAGCGCAATTCAATTCTCCGCGCGATTCAGTCAAGTCTCTTTGAAACGCCGCGCGTTGTGTTTTAATTTTCGCAAATAATGCGAAACGCCGAGATTCGAAATTACTTGGAGCAGGCGCGGCCAACCTACGGCCCGCGACATTTCGAAAAGAAAAAGGGAAAGAAAGAAAAACTTCTGAAACTAATTTTAAATTATTAATGTTTAAATTTAACATGAAAAATAGCTTTGGTATTTTTTCTTCTCGAACATAGAAAACTTTTAACATTTTTAAGATTGTTTCGGCCCGCGGGAAGTTTGAAAATTGTGGATGTGGCCCGCGAATCGAAAAAGACTGGCCATGCCTGACTCAGAAGAGTGCGTAATTAAAATTAAATGTCATTTAAGGTAAAGTTTCGTGAAAAAATCGCGTAGAAATTTTTTTTTAATCCTTTTATGCCTCTACCCTTTTAGTGGACCGCGAAACTTTTTCCGCGATTCACCGTCCGATTCCCGTTCGAGTTCCGTTTAAAAACGAGACACTCTCTCGTATTTAAAAAAAAACAGAAACGTACGCCGCGATAGAATGTTATAGGTGGAAGTTAACTTTTCGCGACCGGAAACTTGAGCGATAAAATTTACCTCCGATCTCACTCGAGGGAGATATCCGATTCTTCTGCACTCGCTGTTGGTCGATCCGCGCGCCGAGCGTACTCGCGATAAATACTAATTAACCTGCCGTTAGCCCGCGCCGCCGCGATAAGGCGCAGCGTTCTTTGTTCTCACACTTCGACTTACGGAATCACGATCGAAGATCCCGCGGTAGGATTTCGCGGCACGGAATTGTATGCACGCGCCATCGCCGGGAATAACGTAAAAATGTAGAATTTAAATCAGGCCGTAACAAGATTCATGAGATTCAATCTACGGGGGAGAAATATTGTAGAACAAAAAAAGAAAGAATCACGAGGGAAATGGGACTCTGGAACTATATATTTGGGCGCGTACGACGCGCGTTTATAAGAAATCCGCGCCCTTTTAATGTACGGCAGTATCGCTCGATATTGATTGAAAAGGGTGAGTTTCAAAGTCTAGACGGTTATTTTCCGCTCGATAATTAAACGAACGCATAATTGCCTCCACCAACGAGACTATTTTGCCTGGCATTAAAGCGTTTCGCGGATTTTCCTAGCTGCTCTGGGTTACCCTTCCGGGATAAAATCCGCTTTCTAGTAAAGCTCGGTGAAACAAGCGTGCACCGAGGCGTGCACCTGCACGGCCGTGCGATGCTCGAGAGGCGAACGCCACTTTGGGAAATTGCTAGCCCTCCCTAAACTGCCCTTTCATGGTCATCGCTTCTTCCTCTGATCTATTGCACTCGATACATAATTCATTGTCAAGGAAGCTTCTACGTAGAAGCTGTTTGGTTTTACTAACAGGCGGTCTCCTGTTTGACTTAATAATACGTCTGAAAAATCATTAGTATTGTCCTTTCAAATAATATCTTTGAATAATATCTTCTTCTCAAGCTAAATTCAGAGAGATCTTTCGCAAAAAGTTTAATGTTATGTAAATCAATCCTTTTTTTAAAAAGATATGTTACCAGCGCGAATGTCGTTAATATCGAACAGTTGAGGCCTTTCTTCTGCGATGCCGATTGGTTTTCTCGAGGCGCGTTGTGCTTCACTTCTCTTTTATTATAGATACGTAGTAAAGGAAGATTTGCAATTTAGAAATATACATTTGTATACACCAACTATTGAGGTAAACTCTCTAATCTTAGTAATTAGGAAATTAAGTAACAACGATTTTTGTTCCGATACATTTTCTCGATTGAACAGAATTAATCGTTTATCTAATCAATACCAATAAGTCCGGAGAACAATACACAAAACGTAGTTAACAGTCACGGAACAAAGTAATGTAAAATATTAAGTACGGAATTTTCCACTACGTAGACGGGACAACGAAATCTCAACGGTTTTTTTGGTGTTAGTCTCTCGGCGCGGTGACGTACGATGTTTTTGCGTGTCATCGTGTACCTGAAGGTCGCCGCGCTCTATCACTCGCTCGCCGAACGTCGTGCCGGCAGGCAGTGGTGAGAGTCGCTCCGTGTGTGGTATTTCTTTTCCGTTATCGGTTTCCTAAGACTCGATCGCGAAGAAAGTATGGATAAAACGCTATTGATCTGAACACCTTTATCAGTGACAAGTAATGTTCCGCGATTAATTATTAAGTTTCTACGCAACTTGTGATGAGAAACGAATTGCATATTGAGGCGATGGCTCTTTATCAACGTACACATAGATATTTCACGAGATCAACTCATCTAAAATATGAACGTAAACCGTGGTACTTTGTCGCGGTTACATCTCGTTTACGCACCGCGTTTTTAATTATCTAGTGATTTATCCAATCTTTTGAATCGAAAATACAAGTTGTTAGTTTGAATAATTTATATGATAGAAAGTCACGCGACATTTGTTAATAATATTTCGTGAGTTTCGCGGTATTTCACATCGCGTACGGGAGTGTCCGAAATTTCGCGCGATCGATGATTTTCGCGAGTGAGTGTCGTGTGAGTGCCACAAGGAAATCTGAGAGGAGGAGGAGGCCCAGGAGGCATCGGGCAACAGCAGAGAAATCGGTGAGGTGAGTGTCTTACATTTAAAAGGGATTTTATATTTAAAAGGGATATATAATTATTATATAAATAATAACTATTTTTTAAAAAATATAAAATATAAAGTATATTTAATACAATAATTTCGATTTTACATAATTACTCTATAATAATCATATACATATTTGTATTTTTACAGTTTAACATATATAGTTAACGATGTACAATACAACTCTGCTGCTGCGAATCGTATCAGTGAGTGTTAAATCACTTTTTATTTTAAATTGACGTTGTGCATACAAATACTTCTTTGCTTGGATACAAATTCTTAAAATTACCATATACGAGTACAACGCTCAACCACAAACTGCGCGCGCGAAGCGCGCGTTTTGTCATTTCTAGTATTATAAGATTAGTATTAAGATCTATCTTGATTTAATATAGAATTTTGTCTCAAAATACATAGCGATGTTAGGTATCTCCAGTGATTTTAGCAGAGTGTATTAACAAACTTTGGAAAAAAGAAAGAAGTCTTAGCCAGCGTTAGCTTTGCCTAGTTTATTTGGTCTCACCCTCGATTGTACTTTCTTGGTTATGTTAAACTTCCGTTCGAAAGTTTCATTTTGTTAGGGACCACCTAGAGACCAAGTTTTATCTCGTGAAATCTTGATTGTATAGATTTTTCCACGCAAGATGGTCCCGTGAAAAACGCACGGCGTAATCATGAGGTTATACAAGAGACGTTCGCGTCGCATGAGATTACATTTCGTGCGGTGCAACGCGTTATGCATAAATGTTTTTGCAAATCCGCTAAGAAATGCATTCTTTATTACGTTCTGAAATAATACTTTTGTTACTTAACTCCCCGTCGTCGCGTGTCGGAGTCTGAATAAATATGATTTCCAGAATAAGTTTTCGCTTTCTGCATTCTGCATGAATTCGGAAGCCTAATTAAACGAAGGAAATCGTTTAGTTAAAGGTGTAAATTAATTTTTTTTTATACTATGATCTCTCCAGATGTCGACATGAAAAATTTACACGAAGCTTACAAAGCTCGCGCAAAGTTTGAGAACGTGAAAGAAATGTTTTACATTTGTTTCCGAGCCTTCAATAACGGATATTTGATTTGAAAATATTCCGCACAGGCGCACACGCGGCGCACTAAGATAAAAAAAGATTCCAACCTGTCATTCCTCGGGTTTCATCAATAAAGTGATACGGTCCTGACACACAGCGAATGATATGAGCGTAAGAAGTAAGGCTTCCGTACGTTAGAAAATGAAATTTTTCGCCAGAAGACCTAGCTCGAACGATGGAAGGCGCAAGACGATACGATATTTTCTATTGTATTGGCCGTACCGTGATTCGATGAACTGGTAAAATGTCATTTTGCATAACATGGTTTCGACGACGGTTTCGCTCGTCGTTGCCGTCAATTCGAAGAATGCAGTCTTTCGAATTTTTACATTTTCAATCATTCTGATGTCAAATCCCTTTGCGACTGTGGAATCGAAATTTTGTTTAGACGAGCAGGATTCTATGGAGCATCTTGCACAACGATATATCAAATTTTTGACTCGCATGACATATCGTAAAATTGCGGAATAGAATATGAAAATTTTCCATTCGATCTTTGATATTTTTGACTTTTTTCCCCGGTGTTCTTGGCTCTATGTGTGTGTGTGCGCGCGCGCGCACATATTTATACATTTATTCATTTATTGTAATTTTTCCGAGCAATCGGTATCGTTCAATCGCGAAGAATCTTTGAAAAGTTACTAGGAAACTTGTTCACAGAAAAGTTTTGTACTGGCTGTAACGCGGGGAACTTGAGGTACCGCGCGGTGGTTTTTTTTTTCATAATTTTATGACCACTGAAGACCGCTGAAGACTTGTACGGCAGCAAACCAAGACCGCTGCACCGCGTTGTTTGCATTTTCCCTTAAAGGGCCGCCTCGAGTGCTATGTGGGTCAGGACCACTGCAGCGTGTACTTTGTTTGCTGCTCGTCGCAGCTGTATGCTCGTGTAACACACCGACAAGTAGTTGAGCTCCGTGGCGAGGAAACCGACTCGCTAAATTGGCACGACAAACGTATCTGTCGCAACTACTCCAATCTTTCGATGTAACTTGTAAGCGTTCCAATCTTGCTTGAAAATAATTTAAATATTCGCGTAC
>NW_011967243.1:3872897-3879815 GCF_000949405.1 Vollenhovia emeryi | reverse complement strand
AAATTGCGAGAGATTCGTAGATGACGTTTAAAAATTCCCGAGGGATAAAGATAAATGAGATAAAGACGTGAATCGCGAATTGTCTGGTTTCCTCTGTCAATAACGGTTCCTCAAAACGAAATAATTCGTGTAATGTACAAGGAAGGACTAAGGCAAAAATGGCTAAAATTAAAATGTTGCCGTATAAATGGTAGAGGCATCTACATTGTTCTGTGTCGCAACATTCACTAAGTTTGCTGCACAAAACGCATATAGTTGTCTCCACTACTTATCACACCAATGCGGATATGACAACCGCAGATATTGCTGTCCCAAATATTACTATTGATTGGGGGGTTGTGCCAAACCTAATTAGACATGCGGTAACCATATCTCTCCGCGTATCTTTCGATTGTCTCGCGATATTTCTCCACGATCTCTTTACGAAACACGACGGCAGCGCTCTAACACTAGCTCTAATTGCAAAGCGTTGAACGCGATCTCGCGCGAAATATTTGTTATTTGCCGCATCTTCCGTTATGTGGCAGGCGTATACTAGATTATGCGCGCCGCATCTCGGACGCGCAAAACTGTCTCGAAAAGTTCCGGTATATATTTAAATGCGTCTTGCGATGGCGGAAGTTTTGTAGACGCAGACGGCGATGATAATGCCGTGCGAAAGAAACGAAAAGCAGAGGAAGAGCGCAGGCCAGGAATACAAATATCTAATCCAACGTGCTGTTTCGTCTTGTTTTCATGGATTTCGATCTGGGAAACTAAGGGGAAAAAATATTTAATAACGTAAATTAAATATAAATATATAAGTAAATTGACAGCAAGAGAGAACAGTATCATCTTTTCAGGCGTGGGTTCAGCTTTTTATTTTTAAACTAAAGAAAATTATTCGTACTTTCTCGTGCAGTTTAGAGTTACAAAAGACGATCGTCTCGAACGTTGCTACTTAAGATCAACGTATATAAACGTAATATAAACAACAAAAATCCAACTGAAAGAAATATGTCTGAGGTAATATTTTTCGCAATGAAATTCTTTAATTAGAATTTGCCAGCCATTGGTCGTCATGCAATTCTTCTGCATTGTTTAATCAATTACTGGCGTTAAATAATTCTTTATGAAAGAAATGTGTTGAAAACAATGGAGATTAAATGAAAGTTTAGTTTAGCTTTGGAAAAGAATATGACACAATTATTGTTACAGATTATTAGAGTTCCCTGATATCCGTGTTTCCTCTCAGCTTTGCAAACCGTTCGAGGCGCCTAGCACGTTCTTGCGTGTTCACCCTCGATCGCGATTATTGTCGGCAAACAAGCGATTGATATCGCGTGTTAATCTCGACAGGCTCTCTCGTTGTCGGCACATTCAAGAGCACGTGTGAGAGATAGTGAGTGTGTGTATGTGTGTGCGTGTGTGAGAGAGAGAGAGAGACCACCTAGCCATTAAGTGGCTCTCGAAAGCGGCGAGTTCGTCGGTCAGAGTCGTTAACGAGATTATTAACGCACCCGCGTGTCCTCTGAAGAGGAGTCGCTTTGTCGAGAGATGATTCCGAAAGAATCGTCCCTTTCCGGAGACGCGGCCGCTAAGGCTTCTTTCCGATCCGTCGATCAAGGGAATCGGTCTCGTGATAAGTTCGTCGCGCGTCATTTAAAGCGCGGTACGGATTAAATTAAAAGACACTTACCATAACTGGATTCAACAGCTGCGAGCAGTTGCACGCGATAAAAATATATGCACACTCGCACGTTTTCTAATATTCTAGGCAATTTCCTGAATACCATTCGTAATTACTTTTAATCATCTTAGGTATTGTTTTGCAGACACAGTTCAATCTCTCGTTTAATTTCCGTTGTTTTAAACATATTTCTTTCGCTTGGATTTTTCTCTTAAATTGTCATATTTGCTGTTACACATTCATATTGACTGGCAGCTTCCGAGACGATACGATCTCCTTTTGTAACTCTAAACGGGAATGATTTTTTCATGAGCGCGCGAAATAGACCGAAATCCGGACGGATGGTAGACAGTGCCGTCCCAGAGAAATGGAACGGAAGGCGGTAAATTGCGCGGAAGTACATTCGGCGGATTGAATTAGTATTTTATGCGAAAAGCGAGCCGGTCGAGAGTACACGTGACGTCCACTCGATGTTAGCTGGCGCAAATATCGTTTCGCGCGACGCAAAACGGTACCGATGAAAACCTCACGTGACGAGTTTTCTCCCTCGCTAGAAATGCAAACGTAAACGAATGTCGCGGGAACGGGATCGATTTAAAATTCGGATCAGGGAAAATTCGCCAGGATGAAAGCTGACCCCGGGTAACCACGGGGCGCCCCCGTGTATATACGCGCGTAATCTCAGACTTGCGAACCGGACACCGTTCTTTCGCATTAGAAAGAAACTTTTCTTTCGGTTACGTACGAGAAGTCGGAAAACGAATTCCGGCGAAACTTGCGAGCTGCTCCCAACTCTTTCGGGCAAATTGGCCGGTGTGTCGCGCGTGTAAAAAGATTTTTACCGCTCGCCGTAAGTGCGCTTTCGTGTGTCCCGGCCGAGATGAGAAAGGCGGAATTGGCCCCTTCAAATATCTTTCTAATGCCAGGCCCGTGCTTGTGACATTTTTCGTAGGAAATAATCCTGTATTTTATATAGGTCGCATTCGATTTCGCTGATTTGGTCCTGCCGGCTTAAGAGAACTCTGTATATTCCTTTTTACATTATCAAAGACCGCGCATTGACGATATCGTTGGTGAGAATTCTTGCATTTTATTTCTTTGTTCGTATCGTGTTTAATATCTCGTCATGCTTTCGCGTGTTATATGTATTTCCTTGGTACTGTAAGAAATTTTCGCGGTGTTGGTCAAACGCCAGGAACGGATCGCCTGTTCGATACGTGCTAAATTAGAAATGGCAATAGTGTATTCCTGCTACGCGTTGTTTTTTTTAATTTTTTTAGGAAGCAATTATCAAAAGCACACGCAGTCTAGTTAGAGATTAGATAAGGCACTTTGCCTTTCGTAGAACCTTACAATTAGTGAGACGCGTTACAGTTTCCTGATGTAAATTGAACCAATATAAACGAATTTGATCTAATATCAATCAATACGAAATAATTATGAAACACATTTGAAGTAATTTAAAGAAAACCAAACGACGAAGAATAATATCAATGATTATATCCAAATTATAATTAATTTATAATAAATGCGATACAAGTAAAAGGTTGTCATTCAAACGATAACAGTGGAGAATTTTAACGCCTACAATTAAATACTTCTAAATAATGTCGCTATCGCGTCCGTGTTTGCGTCTTAATAGGCACTTACGTTTTAATGGAATATCGTCTAGTATCTATTCTTGAAGCGTTTACGACCACTTGAGCTCGCCGCCGATACTCTACAAGTTGGACTTGTAGAGAGGATTAAAAATCAAATCCTGCAGTGTACAATTAACACTTCGCGTGTGCGTAAAAAGGAATTTGAGAAATAGAAATAACGGCGTTAAATACTACATTTTTCGCGTTTATGATATTAACAACAAGTACAGTTTGCAATAAGTTATAACATTCAGTTATTATAACAGTTGTTTCAACTGTGTGAAAACATCTACTACATTTAAAATTTTGATAAATTTATATCGCAAGAACTTGGACGCAGGCTCCCGATGAAATTTTTACGTTGGGCGAAGTCGGAATTGTTCGTTTTTAACAGCTGTGGCAGCAAAATGTTTTAAATGGTCTTGGACAAATTTGAAGGAGGTAGATAGTCTAGTCCGCGACAGAAGCCAATTTTCACGAAACATATACGCAGGAGTTCGGGAAGAATGCTTTCAACTTCGGCAACCAAATGGTTCCCCCGACAGCGAAAAATTTCCGTCCGTCATCAGAAACGCGTGTATGTGTCACGGAAAATCGATCGCGTAGCTGTATCCAAATTTGCAGTTTTACATTTAGACGTAGACGAATTCCACATCTTTCTAGTTCAGTACAACTTTATCACGGCGCGAATTCCGAGTTTAGAAAGCATCGTGCACGATACGTGAACCGCAATGGAATTGCAATGGTTCAAAGTGTTAATCATCGCGCAAAGCGTATTAATATATAAACGTATTTAGATATTATTGAACCTCTCGGTACGTTATTTGTGAAAGTATTTCATATTAAGTAGAATTAATATGTGCGTATTTTATATTTTGCAGTTATATCCTTAACTTTTCATAAAATTTCGTGAAAATTGTCTACCGAATATCTTTTTAAAATAAAGAGAGACTAACCTTGACCGGTTTATTTTTCAATCTAATGAAATAGTAAAGGAAAAATGCTCTATTGCTTATTATACTTGATTTAGTAGATTTTAATTTAAAAGTATAATTATATAAAAACTGAATATTAAATCTTTCATAATTGTGACAAATGATCATGAGATAAGCAAATTTCGTTTTCTGCGATTCGATATACACATGCATTCATTCTCGTCGTATAATATAAAGTTCACGGAAAGAATTTTTTCTTAAAATTTATCCTGAAATTCATGTAATCGTTGGACAACGTAGCATTTTGAAGAACTTTATTTTCTGAAATTTTACCATACATTTTACTAGCATAAAACGTATGGTAAAATTTCAGAAAACTCTCATAAAATTCTTCGAAACGCTTACGCTGTCCCACGATTAGATGATTTTCAGGATAAATTTTAGAAGAAAAATCTCTCGTAGTTTTGTAATCAGCGATAAAATGTAAAGCCGTTACTTTCACACGAATAAAGTCATCTTAAAGTATATTATGATCAACTCGCACTTGCGCGTCTAATCACCAAAAAAGTGAATCTTTCTGTTAACAATGAATAATTGTTATTTATCGCAATCCGAAAAGATTGAATAATTTACATAATCAGCCACGAATTAGAGTCGTGTTGACAAACAAGGCACATACGGAAAATCGGCTAATGAATTGACTCTATTACACTATTGACAATCAGCTGGCGATGCGATAGCTTACTCCGCTGTTTCGGTCAATTCTGCGGGTTAGTTGATGCAGTATGTGCCGCAATAAAGCCGGTTGTTTCGAATCCCGCAGCTCGATTCGCCTATAACTCATGGCCTACGGACTAGCTAGAGCGCATTCGTTTTCGTTTTTTCGTACGTCCGATGCAAAGGCTCTGTTATAGATCGAACTGGTTTCAAGAGATTCTCTCCTCCGCCGTCTCGCCCTTTTCCACGTCGTTCATTCCGTCGCCTTTCTTCTCTCCACCCCCCCCCCTCTCTCTCTCTCTCTCTCTCCGGCTCTTTCTCTCCCGGTCTCGCCGTTCAAAGGGGGAGAGGACGGAGGATACAAAAAGACCGGAAAACCGCAGGAGAGGGACGGAAAAGAGGAACGAAACAGAGGGGATGGAAGAGGAGAGAGGAGGGAAGTGCGACGAACATCCAACTCGACATTCCACGAGATCTCCTCTATCTTCTTTCGATACTTTTTATCCCCCTTTATTCCGTCTGTTTCTTATCACACCGCCGCTGCTCTCCCCCGCGTCGCGCCTCGCGAGGAATCTCGTCGTATCGACTACCGAGCGACTACATAAGACGGATATAAAGGCGTTCTCGGGATACGAAACTTTATTCAGGAACTTAGGGCTTTAGTAGCCTTCAAGGGACCAAAGGAACAAGGCAGGAATACCACAGTACGGCGCTCCTAAGGCTTCTCGATCGACACGCGAATCGATCGTGTGACGTATCTTTAGAAAGTCGATAAGAGAGCTCTCGCGTTTTTGTTCCAAAAACACTTTCCCCGACTCCGTCGAAACGACGAATGTTAAGGATTCGTGATTTATGCAACATTCGTCCCACTCGTTCTTTATCCGCTTAGGAGTTATCTGTAAACCCTCTGCCGTGCATATCGCATCAATTATTACAGGACAATACAAATACACAGGGATTTATCGGATATCGCGAGTCACCGCGATGAAAAATTCCTGATAACATGAAATATATATCCGCGTATGATGAAATTATTATCCTCCAGAGGAATAATACAAAAGTAGCGGCTAATCTTGAGATTATGGAAATATATACACGAAATCCGAAATTGTCATGTATTTATATAGATCCGATTGGTTTGTTAACAGAACAACCGTGAAGAAGCGACGAAAGACGTTGCCTTTTGAGATTTGCAAATAGATGGGTCGGTCTTGCGAAACCCGAGTTGCAATGTCGATCGAGACAATGAGCAACAATGACGAACGAGGTAGGAATCGGTGCGCGCACCCCTCGAAAATTTGAAGATGCAAATGCGCTACGTTAGACTACGCGACGCGATATTACACTTGGAATGATAGTGGTCTAGAAATTTGCATCGCGGTAAAACAGGGAGAAGGGAGCGTGGGAAGTTACAAGATATACAAATTGATTAATACATTGCGCGGAAGTACGATAGAACGCTAATCTTTTGAGTTGCATAATCAACATTTTGATTTTAGGAATAGGAATTTTAATGAAAAGAAATTACGCAGTCGCAACAAACAGGAACTGTCGACGTATGAAAAAACAAGAATAATATTACATTTTGCTTTACATGATTAATGGATTACTTTTTTTGGGGGGAAAAACCAGCATTATTCATTCTAGTTATTTTATCTACTTCAAGTGATTAAGCGCGTATCATTTATAAATCAGTACTTATATTATTATAAGTTTTTGTTAAATAAAAAATTTAGTTTTTCATATAAAACGGCATTAATTTATCAACTTAATAATCGCGAATATTTTCGAAATACTATATTATTTTTTGTAAATGCGATATAAATTGAAGGATGGTTACGTTGGAGACCAAAACGACTCTTGTAACCCGGTTACTTGACAATTTTGATAATTAGCGTTTGAATAATCATTATGCAAAGAAGATGGGGAAGATATTTAAGCAAGTTACGTAGAGATT
>NW_011967243.1:3865616-3872411 GCF_000949405.1 Vollenhovia emeryi | reverse complement strand
AACCCACGCTTCGTAAATTAAAGATCAAAAGACGTATACGGTCTGATGAGATGTTAATTACCGTTGTTGCATAATCCATCTTTTTACGTAAACAGAATCACATGTGATATTTATAATCGCATCCTGCAATGTCGGTCATATCAGAGGCAAACGTGAAAGCGATCGCTAATTTTAATTTTCGTCGCAACATTTTAATTAGTCGTTGAAAATTGCCTTTGAAAACATTGCGTCAAGTTTGGTCCGGTCTCCGTTATTAAAGTGAAGCTGTATGAAACTATTTTTTTTACAGTAAAATACAGTATCTAACTGTCGAATAATTTAAGAGAGCCGAATACAAGCCTTTAGAATCAAAGACAAAGGGAGATAAAAATATTCCATTAGGTTAGAATTAAAATAAAGAAGTTTCTGCTGGAAAAAGGGCCGCTTTGATGAGAAATCGTTTAGCGTAATTATAGCTTTACTTATCTATATCGGAGAAAACGTAATTACGTATCTTCTAATCTGCCGAGTGTTGAATTGAATTCGAAAACGATAACCTTGCCGAGTCTCGCTTTGCGAGATCGTGTTCAGCAATTCATTCTCACCTTTGCTCGACACATTAATCTCGCTCCTCATCGTTGTTATTGCCATTCATTAGGAATCATCCGATAGCGACTGCATTAACACTTTCGAACGCGACAGAGAGGGGAAAGACGAGGGCGGGCTTAGCTTTATTTCAAGCGTAAACACTATCCAGCCACACAGATCCAAGCACGTGCATGTAAATCCGTTAGACCCTTTGCTAAGTTTCTCGTAGAGGAGAATGCTGACGGAAGATCACCGGGAGCATAAGAGATAGACGGTACGGGAGAGACAGCGAGAGGAAAGACGCGTTCGAAAGCGAGAAACAGAGATAGCACGCTGTAGAAGTTGCCAAGCAGAATGCAATATCCTCGCACCTCTTCGCCTTCGTGTGCCTCAGCGAGCTGCGAGCCGCCTTCCTGTGTTCTCTCCGCTTCCGGGAACTTCAACGGGACGTCACCACCTAGCATCTCCCTAAGGCTACATAATATCCTCCCTTGAATTGGCCCTTCAACCACCGACCCGGCTACCCGGAAAACGCCGACCCAGAACTTTCAGCGCGCCGATATCGCGAAAAAACCGTCGGCAAAACTGACGATGCGATAGAATTATAATGATGCATCATTGTGCGTAAGGCAAACGCAAATGCGCTTGGAAATATACAGGATACATTGCGATAGAAGTGCGGATTCAACGTGATGTTTCTCGTCGAGGGGTTCCCGTCCTTAAGAAATATATTAAAATGTCGAGTTTTTAGTTACATTAAATTAGACGTGCATTTTTAAATGTGAATTAAACTTAATTTGGATTCAATTAACCAACGAGCTAAACGACAAAAATTAACTTAGCAAATGGCGACACAACCGATTGTCCTTATCTACCAGTAATAAACAAAATGATGTGAAAATAAAGCAACGTGGTTAATGACTGGGGGAAATCTGATAAGTCACCAGAAGTATGAAAAAATTCAGAAGATTACTTGACCATGCTGTTAGAAGCAGTGTGTGAATATCACACACTTTATCGCATGTGATGTGTGTCCGCCGTTTCAAGACGTCTGTAAGTGTGTGACTTTTTCATGCACGAATGGATGTTTGATTTTATTGGCGTGTGTCTTTTCACACAAATGGAGGTGTATAACTTATTTAGGTGTGTAATTTTCAAGGTATCAATAAATGTGTAAAAAAGATTGCACTACATTGCAAATCCAAGTGTTTTACTATTATACACATATGTAATTTGGTGAAAGCACTTTTTACACGTTTCTTGCCGTTTAAAACAACTAATTACATTATATGATGCGATCCAAGTGGGAGGTTAGGTTAGGTTAGGGAAACGGGAGGTTAGCGGAAAGAGCATGAATCAGAAATAAAGAGGAAGAACGAGGTTTCCGAGATGTTAACAACAGGACACAGTCTAGACTTGAAGGCACTTTATTCACGATCGTCCGAAGCACAAAACGGATGAGATAACACACGGTAGGATATCCACAACGAGCACTGATTTCGCACGATGTTGTCTGGAGTAGTTGCAGTATGTAACTGATCAGTGTGTGACTAGTAAGTGCGTTACTATACTCAGTGTGTCAATTTTCCCAAAGTGTATTATATTCAAACGTATAGAAATATTACACATGTGTGAATATTACGATGTTTGACTATTTCAAACATTATTAGATGTTTGATAAAATCCACACATTGAAGTGTGTGATTTCCACACATTCTCTAATGCATTTCACACGCGCATATTAAGAGGATAATGCATGACGTTTGAAAAATTATGCATTAAATATGTGTGACGCATTAATATTCACACATTTCAAGTGTGTGACGTGTTAATATTCACACATGTGTGATAGATCTACTTCTAACAGTGTGTCTGGCAAATTTTTACGTTTAAACTCGCAACGTTTCGACCGTGGTCCCTTACAAGCGACAATTGCGTCAGTAATTCCGTATAGTGAATCGAAAGACCTGATCTTAATTTCACGAACGACAGAACATGACGATATAGTTAATACAAGTATCGTTACGTCCGGGAGACGTTCGCGTATCGCGCACTCGGAGCTAACTGAAAACTCCGCTATTGGCGTACAAAACTGTAACGTATCCTCCGAAAATTGCAGAAAAATTCCAACGTGCACGGTGATAATGACTGACGATGTCGGCGCGTCTGTTTTACTTGGCGAGTGCAAATATCGTTTCGAAAGAACATTGCAAATTTTTTTTTTATATGATAAAACCCACCCATCCTGTCCACGCTCGCGATGCAACTCTCGCGCGGACTAGCGCATCGGTGCTCGTGGCAAAATACACGCTCGAATTGCTCGCGAACGTCGGCATAGTCTGGTTTATGACGATAATAAACTATTCGGAACTGATACATGCCGACGATGGCCGTTTGTATTTTCATGTTCGTGCTGCTCGGGCTCTATCGGTGATCGAGCAATTTATACGCGAGATATTTCGCGTTGCGGGCGGCTCGTACGCGCGTAAACTCGTAGGTCAGGTTCTACCGCGCGTCTGGCAGGAATCGATACGTCGCCGGGAGAACGCGAGAAGCTTGCGTAACGAGCTGGAGCTTCGAGAACGAGCGAGGTCTTAATAATTGCGCATCGATGCGCACAATGCGCTGTGCATCGGAAACCTGCCGACGTCGCGCCTAATTAGACGCAAATAGAAATTATTAACTTTCCAGCGCGTAAAGGTATCTTACGGAAACATAAGCCGCGTGTAAGGTGGAATACTGTGATTTGTAGACACTTACACGCCTTGATAATCTATTGTTCATCAAAAGATAATTCGTTATTTAGCGAATCGTGCAACTTTAATTTCCGCGTGACTCTTATATTTGTACATATTTTGAACTGAACAAGATCGCGTTGTAAGAGGATAAAAAAGAAACGAAGGGTTCAGAACGCGTTCTTGTCGAGAGTAAAGAATATTTTCAGAAAACTGTGGCACATAACGTTAACACTTTAATCGTACTGAAAACAAAGCGAAATGCACTGCCAGTTAATTTATGCGCCAAAGGCTCCGAAAGAGAAAGAGAGAGCGACGCTTCTCAGTGTCCTTCCGGAGAATTACAATGGACTCGTCTGTGCTTATCAATAAGAGCTTGTTATCTCTTAAAATTGACTTCTCCATCGTTGCCTTCCTCGAGAGAGGAACGATACTACAAACGCGCTTGTCGTTTGAAGCAACAACGCGATGCCAGGACGTTTGCGTTTCCGGTGGTTGCACTCAGTTGCAGCAGCGTGATGCACAAGGATGGTTGCACCGTCCGCAGCATCCTCGGTCTAATGCTAAAGTACTCGACCGCTCTTTGACCCGGCATCTAACGTAAATCAACCTTCGGATAAAGAAACCGGCAGAGTGCGCCGAGTCGACTCCTGTTACACTGTAGCACTCTCTCCTCGTACAATTTTTTCATCTTAACATGAAAAATGCAAGTCAGTAAGATCTCTTTTTTAGCTTCATTAAGTTTATAATGAAGTGGTGTATAAACATGAACGTTTAAATTCTTACACTAGAAATTATTCGTATTATATTGAAAACGATGTTAACTTGATATTTTTCACGTAGCCCTTTTGTGACATTTGAGATTTAACATTCGCTTAAGTTTAGCCTTTTCAAAAGTCTCGCTCGTGTCTTATTGGTAAAGGCAGAATAAATGAGATAGACGAGTTTCAAATACATTTCGATAAAGTCTGAAGTTAATGGAATTACAATGAATACAAAGCGCATTAGTATTCGAAAGCGCGCTTTTTAATTTTCCACGCGAGAGGCTTTCACATGTAATGTTCTTAACTTGAAATTCAAAATTCCACTCTTGCATCCCGCGTGCACACGGTAAAGATATTTCAGTAATACATTCTCTGCATCGTACGAAAGCGTATCGAAAGGGTAACGAAACTAGGTCATTAACTCTCTGCACCAATGGCAACTTATCAGAAGCACCTTAAAAAAAGAAAACACACGGGAGGTAAAAATTAAACAATGCGAGCAACGAAACAATAAAATCCATTGAAACTTTCTCACAAGTTTCTGAAATCAAGCAACAAATATTAAACAAACCCTCGAAAAGAGAGTACGTACATGAGTATATTTGCAAAAATAGAAAATTCATGGCCGACGAAAACCCGTTAAGTGTTCTCCTGTCCGATTGTTCTAGTATTAACGCAGGAGAGAGAGAGAGAGGGGGAAACGAGGCTAACGAGTCGACACATTTTCGAACAATACGCGGGTGGTCCTCCCGCTTTCCGCTCCCGCGCCTTCGACGCTCCCCCATTTTTCCTTGCCACCCCGTATCGCGTATTGCAAAGTTCGCCGGTGTTATTCGACCCCGCGCTATTGAAAGTTGACAACCGGGGCGCGGCGGGGCGAGCGATCGTGCGCGTGTGCGTGCGCGACGCGCGTGCTGTACGTGGCACGAGAGAGCACTCGGGCCATGGCATCGCCACCTCCGCCGAGAGGGATGACATCCCTTTGTATGTTCGAGTAGATTTCTAAATAGCATAGCGCTCGTCGTCTGAAGGACTCTCGTTCGCTTCGAGACGAGCCCCCGTTCTTCTTCGCTGTATGCGCGGGAGAGACGCCAATCGACATCTTCGTCGTATTATCGACAATTAAAAGCCCGGAATCCCTAAAGCGTTTCGTCTTTGTCGATCGAAACAATCGGACTTGAAGTTCGGAATTCAGAGCACCGTGGACAGCTCATTAATTCAGGCTGTGTGTATCGTACAATCCGCAGTGACAATTATAATTGAGAGAAAAAAAAACGGGTCAAATTTGTGGAGCTATGATAATTACCGTATTGTCACGTAACTCGATTTGCAACGATAATGAGAAACATAATGAAAAAATATGACAAAGCAGTATCTGACGTGTTCAGTGCATTCTAAGTGATTTTAATAATGAGGCTACTTCGCCTCGTAACTTGATAGGACGTGCTGTTCGCGATTAAAGGGACAGCATCGCAATCAGAAAGATAGAAAATCCTTTGTCTTTGAAGAAACTAAGCTATTACGCGGAGGAAAATATCCGAGTGAGAGTATTATGCAGTAAATGCATGATACCTCGTAAACTTCGCGCACCTGTTCACTGCAGCCTGGCAATATCTTCGCGTAGTCAAGAATTCTTTCATGCTTGAACGACGATCAGAACCTGACCTTAGAATACTAATGAACCGTGGCGTTTATATCTGCCCTATCGCGAGCTGCATCGCCGCCATCCAGCCGTTGCTGCTCGCGTGAACTGAGAGAATAATCGAGCGGGGCGCGAGTAAATCAACTGAAAATTATCCTTCGCCGGGATTTTGCACGAAATTTTAATTATTATAAACTTTGTTTCGCATTCTTGCGAGAGAGAGATCTATTTTCTATTCGCTTGCTATTCGCAACGGTCTTCTACTTTGTCTGTTCAAACACGAGAAACTTGAGATTTGAAAATTATGTTTCATGATAGTTAATCAATTTTTCTGATAGTGAAAAAATTGGGAAAAGTAAAATACACATAAATTTTACGCTATATTGCTCGTGTTATTCATGTTATTATTAAATCAAAGTTCGTGCATTACTTATCATTTCGAATCGAAATATTGCAGATATCAGATATTCAAACCAAATATACATATTGTATGAAATATTCATAATATTCGTGCATATGTATGAATATATCATCATATTCTATAATAGATTTCCTCTTTTATCTTCGCTGTCGCTTCCGCACTTTTTGTTTGTGCGATCTTCGATTTCGACTTACTTTATCTTAATCTGCACTTAACGTTCCTCGCGGCGAGGAATCTGTGTTATCAATTAACTGGCCATGATATATCAATGATGCTGATGCGCTCGTATAATTAGGGAATAATATACCGGAGACTCAGACTCGTATGACAATTATCTCGTATCCCGCAGCGCATCATCTGGTTAGCACATGTGCCGCATGCGCGACCGTACACAAATGCAACTCGTGCATTTGCACGAGGGTCATTCGCACACGCATTAGGATGCAGTACGCGTGCACGCACGCTCGCGCGTTCCAGTATCCTCGATTGCGTTCGCCACTAGCCCACATTACGTTTCTTCGTATTCGCACGAAACGCCGTGCGCGTAAACAAGTAAACATAATTTAGGCCGTTACCTAAATACAACGCATCCTCGCGAAAACTCACGGCTACGTACACGCAATTCATACCAGTTATTATTCAGACGAACTCCGCATTCGGTGGAAA
>NW_011967243.1:3823813-3863372 GCF_000949405.1 Vollenhovia emeryi | reverse complement strand
CGTGGCGAAATGTGCGCATAGCAATATCGATCGCTGGGCGGTCACATCTTGCCACGCGCTCGAATTGGGCGGTAGGCCGGCCTAAGACAACGAGTTTTAATAGTTAATTACTCGTTAACTATTACGAAAATTGCAAAATGGTACAGGACTTTTCCGTTCATCTCGATCCGTTCTACCTTCTCAAAAATTTTGTCGGATATGGAAAGATTCACCCTGTATATGAAATTACTCGGAAAGATCCCCCCATTCCAATTATTCCGCATTATCTGGTTTTTAATAAGCTGAATTAACGAGATTATGGTAATATATGTAGGTAATTATGATGATACATGTAGGAGCATGTATTAACATATTGATATACATATACTAATGCGTATCTCACATGTATATAATTTTTGATTGCATAATGATTCTTCAAGTGGTTATTTTTATACAAATAATACACTGTCTTGAGGTTTTATAATTAGTAAGTTTGGTCGAAGACATAAAATACGTCGCAATAATACGAAACCGATTGTTATGGACAGGGTGTCGCGACTGTGATTTTAATGACATATTTCTTAGTAAACAAATGAGGTGAAAATTCTACTACGAAAATATCGAGGCTATTACATTGATTTTTTGTATTGTAGAAATTAATAAATCGTGTTAGATATGTGCTTTCGCTATGTATTAAAGTAGGTGATTTCGAATGAATTAGTGCATGCAGATCTTCTCTGCATGCACTCAGATAATCATTTCTAGCTATGAGCTTTAGTCTAAATGTATAAGAACATGAAGACACAGGGGTACGACTATTCAACAATGTTATGAGCAAAATAGTAAGGGAATTATTAATAACATAATTGTTAAGAATATGTCGCAAGGCGGATCCAGGAGACGTTCTTGGGGAAGGGGAGGTGGAGGATGCAAACAGAGCAGAATTGACTTTAAATAGTTTAGAATTTCCATCATAATGCATTTATACAATTTGATAAGAGTACAATTTTTATAGTTTTCTCACAAATTACAAATATTAAACATAAAGTTTTTTTTGTTAATAAAACAACAAAATAATAACGTATTTGTTATAGTTTATATTCTCTTAAAGTGTTTTTTAAAATTCGATGCGGTACGCGTATCTAAAAAAAGCAATCTCTGTAGATAAAGATATGGTGACGTAAGTAGAAGAAGGTCGATGTGTGCCACTTCCAAATTTTTACATTCGACATTTCACTGATGTATACTTATGTGCGTAGTGCGCATGCCTAAAAAATGAAAGTAACTCGTTGACCATTCCTATCTGTTTCTCATATAAAAGAACACGAAGATGACCATATGGTTATTTAAGAAACATCATGTATCGCTGCAAAACTAAAACACGTTCTGTGAATTTGAGTGAATTCCAATAGAAATAATCAGTTGTATTGTTAACATCATTACTCAAGAGGTACCATAAAATGTGGTTTAATAAAATATGGACAAGCAAAGCACGTCTTGATGGACTACACTTGGTGAAAATGTGTTGAGCTGATGACTTTCAGCAGTTCTAAAGATAGATCTCGACAGTTCTGCGCGAGTTCTGTGCATTAGTAGTAGTTTTAAAAACAGTTCTATCGAAAGTGCTATTAGAATTGTTAATATTTTTTTGAAACTCGAAGAATGTCGTGCTAACTTCACAAATCCAAAACTGTCGTTAAAACAGGAGCTCTCGCTAGCCAGGAAAGGTGTACGCAAGCAAACGAGCAAGCGAAAAAGCATCTCGTGCCGCTAGTTTAAGTAACCGATATTTGCGGACAATTGTCTGGTGCTTTTACATATACAGGGCATTAATTAAAGACCTCACTGACGTGTGCCCGGCTAAAGGCCGGTGCTCAGTGGATTGACTTATTAATTATTAAGCATGATAGAAAAAAAAACGGTTCAGGATTTTTCGACTCAGATTTTTATAAGGAATAATGCTACTTAGTGGGCGGTCTTTAATTAACACCCTGCATATGTAAAAGCACTAAACAATTGTCCGCAAATATCTGTTACTTAAGGCCGGCACTCACGCACACTGCCAGGTGCGCAGATAATGCCTATTAATTTGTGCGCGGAAACTTCGCTATGTCATATTAGAATTATCTTGGCTTTCAGGCTTTCGCGGCTGTTGTCTTCTCCGGAAGCCATGAAGACTAAATATTAGAATTATCTTATCATTGCAAACTTTCTGTATTTTTTAAAATTATTATTAGTTCACTAGTAAACAATTAAAAACAAGCCTTGGTTATATAAACGCAAGCGTTCGACAAACATCGTCAATACGTTACACTGATTAGATCTTATATGTAACGAAAGGGATAGTGTGTAAATTCTGATAAAAAGAATCGTTTTAGGTACATATTGATAATTCGTAGTAGATCGTGAGTAAAGAAGCATCTTAAAATGTGGTTCTTCAATCAAATGTGTACGAGCAAAGCACGTCTTGATGGTAAAACTGTTGTGATAACGGGAGCAAGTTGTGGTATCGGCAAGGAGACAGCCAGAGATTTATATGGGAGAGGTAATTTTACTGAAATAATATAGTTTCAAGTTATCGTAAACTTTATAATTTCAGTATATGTTGTTTCCTATTAATGAAATATAAATTTGTTACTAATCAGAAGATAACAGTATCATGATACTGAAAAACCAGTCATATTTTTCATCGAATATACAATTTAATTGGATTTCTCAGTGCAAGCGTCATTGTCAAATAGCCATATAACATATTTATATTTCATTAGGGAAACACTATATACATTTATTTACTAGAATATTAGATTCTTTATGTTATCTTTGTGATTCATGTACAACTTCATAAAACTTTTTTATAAATCTATAAAAAATATTTTAAACACATTTTAATAAATAACGTGTGCACTTAGGCGCTAGAGTAATTCTGGCTTGTAGAAATATGGAAAAAACAAATAAAGCGGTCGAAGATATAAAGAACAATCCACCACCGGGGTAAGAGTATCAAACTTATATCATAAACTAACAAGAATAATCTTCAGGGTCGCCAGCAATAATTAACAACATCAAATTTGGTTGACCGGATACGGTCAACCAAATTTGATGTTGTTATATCACAAAAATTAATTAAATTAACATCTCTTTGTTTTAATTTATTTATTTTTGTTTTTCTGAAACTTTATTTATCTTAATTGAAGTATTTTATGTTGAAGAAAATGACGATTAGTTTGTAAATCAATGGTTACTTTCAGGATAACAAAGGATGAATATCTAAATAACGTCGGTGAGCTTGCGATATATTGTTTGGAACTTAGTAGTTTGAAGAGCGTAAGAGATTGCGCTAAAAAAATAATAAAACACGAAGCAGCTATTCACATACTTGTGAATAATGCCGGTGTGGCTGCACATCAGGACAACAAGACGGAGGATGGCATTGAGATGACGTTACAAGTCAATTATCTCGGCCATTTTCTGTTTACCATTTTATTAATACCAAAAATGCAGTCGTCTTCTTGCAGAATAGTCAACGTCTCATCGCTTACATATATTAGTATGTATCTAAAACGATATTATGATCGCTTTAACAATGAAGTAGAATATTTAACGTTGACGTCCAGTCGTTCTTATTTAAAGCACAAATATTATAGAAACATAATATAATAACAACATTCTCTTTTAGCTGCAAACATAGATTTTGATGATATCAACATGGAAAGAGTTTCACCGCTTGCACGATATGCTCGAACTAAGTTGGCCAATATTTTATTTACTAAGGAACTCGCTCGTCGATTAAAAGGTATACCGAAAAAGGAAACGTTTCCGATTAGGATACATTACATTAATTTAATACCTACTAATTAATACTTAGCTGTTACTAATCGATAAATCTTATTGATTCAAACATAGGAATTTCTTTAAGTTGCTAGCAATAGTAAACACTAGCCGGTTAATGTCAACATAAAAGCTTGATTATTGTTAATCTCATTGATTGTTTTTTATATATAATACAGGAGAGATAAGTTCTTATACAAAAATTTTTATTTTTAGAAGCAAATATTAATGGTATAAACGTTTACTCATTACATCCCGGTATGATTTCAACTAACATATCGCGATATGCCAACGAGAGTATATTTTATGGTTTCTCTTTTCTCTTTGATATGTTATCGCGTTTATTCGGTAAAACAATAGTACAAGGTGCTCAAACCACCATATATTGTTCAATTGATGAGGAAGTTGCTAATCAGACTGGACTTTATTATGTGTAAGAACACATATGAAATTATTTTTATGCAAGGTATAAAATACAATTCCATAATGTTCTTTTTTTTAACATTTGATATGTAGAAACTGCGGCGTTTCCAACACATACCTAAAGGCAAACGATCATCAGTGTGCAGAGAAATTGTGGCATGCATCCTGTCGTCTTTTGCATTTGGAACCTGATGAAAATTTTACTACATTTTTGGAAACAGTTTCACGTCAAATGCTGTAATATAATTCCTTTGTTTTCAGGCGAATGTGTTTGAAGAATATGTACAAAAAATCTCATCTAATGTTGAGAATTATGTAAGATATAGTATCATATTGTATTTGCATCAAGTAATACAATGTTCTATATTGTGTAACATACCTCACACCTAACACGCGTATTTTTCTATAGTTTATGTTATGTGTACTATAGTTGATACTCGCATATGCGTGTTACAGAAACACCTACCGTCTAAGAACTTTATTTACAGTTAAAACATTGAATCTTTAATCCCACTCCTTTATCTTTGTGATTTTAATAATGAATATTCTCAAATATATTTTCGAATCTTATATTGATTTTATGACAATTTTTTTAGTAAATCTTAAATCTTTTTCTTGACAGTCTCAGCTTTGTTCGATTCTTGCCACAAAAACCAAATAAAATTAGAGAAGACCAATGTTCTATCATAAACTTTCATCTATTTAGATAGTCCATGTGGAAAATGGCAATGAGGACAGCATTTAATTACATCAATAATATTTAGCAATATTTTATAGTGTCACGAATAATTTTTAATTAGCAATTATTATCGTATTGTAGTTATTTAGCTGCATATTGAGACTTTGCCCCACAATGCACATCTCAAGAGTTCCGAATAAATTCGAATGGATGAAGAGAAATCGAATGTAGAAGTGTCGTTTGTATCGTCGACCGAGCGACGTCGAATAGACATCGTGATATAATAACAATCCACCGATATAAAAATATCGGCTATTGAAATATTAGCGAGATATTGGCTGTGCTTTTCGCTTATCTCCTATTTCAAGTCAGGTCCTGCGAATTATCCTTCTGCACCCTGCATTCCGCCGGGAGTGAAATATCACTCCCTCCGGGAGAATTTGATATACTGAGACTCGCGTGCAAACCCTATTACATCACGTTTACGGCGACCGCAACGCAGAAACTTGATAATTACATTATGTCACAGCCCTCTTTTGTGACAACTACATACATTACTAAGAGGCATGTGATCACAGTTTATTCAGCCGACGATGCTTTGTTGCATACAAAATGCTCAACCTTTTGCGATGTATAATATTCTTTGCAACTTATATTAACACGCGCAGCTTGATGCATAATGCCATAGATTGCTTTTGGTCTCTATAAATAGGTTACACAAATAAACAATGATTTTGATAAATAGTCTCCACTAATAAAGAAAATAATAAAACAATCTAAGATAAATTAGGAGGAGTGTGAGTGATAGATAAGATTGGAATTAAGTTTCGCTTGGTTACTCTGAAGAATATTTCTTTTCAGAATTTTGGGGGTATATTGTTTTGTTTAACATTTATGCTTATCTCTCATGAAAGAGATTATATTCAGGATTAATTAAAGATAATTAGAAATAATCTCAATTCATAATCTTTAGTGATATAATGATATCACGATTATAAATGGCCAGCTTATAATCGACTAATTGTTATTTTTCAACAATTTTGGGGAATAGTTGTGGTGTTAATTCAGTACAATGTTATTTCCTATTTGTTCTATTATATTATAACATAATTAGCTCGATTAATTCCGTTAGCGTTGCCGCAATTTAGGAAGTTAAAATTCACGTTGTTAAATAATTGGCCATTTATTGACAACGCGGTGATAGGTAAACAGCATTTGTGTCGTGGATAATGGCAATTTGGTATATTTGTTATTAAAACGAAATAAAGAGCCGAACGAAACTAACAACCTCGATTATTTGCTGGGCTTGTAATTACCGAAAGAGCCGCGGATTCGTCGCACGGACTATCGTGTAGTAGCACGTGTATAATTATTGGGTTACTGTCAGGCATATCTTGTCAACGAATTGTATCGCTATTAAAACGAAATAGTTCGTAGCGACGAAAGCCATCGATACGATATCAACTGTGCATGTCGACTCATTCTAGATTGAATTTTGACTGCGGACGTTCTCGCTTTTTTTTCTGACTCACGTGTGAATCCATAAAGTGAATAAATGTCAGTCATACGATGCAATTAATTTTTTTAAGTCGATACGCGACATAAATCATATTGTTAATTAACGATTAACAGACTTAAAATTATATCAATCATTTTAAGGTATTAAGTAAATAATACTATTACAATATACATAGACGTGTTGACAAAAATATTTAAAAAAATTTTATTTTTATAAAACATAATTTACTACAATGTTATATTTCTTTATATTTAAATTTTATCTTTATCTTAAATATTTCGTAGGCATTTCTATTAAAAGAAAATTTGTTTTAGAACTGAAAGAGGAGGAGAATATGCATACAACATTTGATTGTTAACAATTTCCTTAAAGGCTGGAAATTAATTATCGTATGTTGTCTTCATTATGTTGATGATGTATCGATAAATTAGCAATTTATTTTGTTGACGATTCATCAAAGAGATTTGTAATACTCTCATAATTTATATTATTCATATTTTTTTTGTTTAACGAAGACCATCCTGTTTAGCGTAATTTACTAGCCTAATGTAAAAACTGATTAAGTTACTCACCGCTTTCAGCATCTCGAAGTTTCCTCTCTTCAACATATCTATTAGTCTCCGGTGTTCCATCTCTTCCTTCGTCATATACATCTTCTTGTTCTTCAACTTTTTATTTTCATAATCGTCGCACAAAATATTATGAAAATTCACCTGTTGTATCACGTAATCCGATCTCGTTTGTTCTACCGGATTTTCCGGCAAATCCTGCTCGAATTGCAGGTTCTTAACGAGAATTTCGTTGACCACCGCACCACGTTCGTCGGCGCTCTTCGTGGTCTCTTCGACTACACGATCTTGTAACTTTTCACCGGACTGGAGTTTATTTCGAGAAAGATCTTCCTCAGTCTTCAGTCTCGAGCCTCCCTGATTCTCCAGTTCATCAACAGGAATTGTAGCGGTCGACAAATTGCTATTCTCTCGCGAATGGATCGTCCGTTGGTCCTGATCCTCTCGCGACACGTCCTCGTAACCACCCACGAGATCTTGAAGGATTGTCGTCGACTCATCTGGCTCTTGTCTAATCTCTTCACGACCTCTAGATTCTTTTATCTCCGGAGATCGAGACCTGACACTCGATTTAACGTTACTCTGGCAAGATGACGCCGATTGAAAAGTGGCGAAAGTTTTCGCCGGCTCATTAAGAACAACTTGCTGCTGTTGATTCCACTTAACATAAATCGAATCGTCCTTCCTTTTGTCTGCCGATTCCTTGGACCTGCCATTCGGCAGACTCTTCTGCACTTTGAGACACTGCTTCAGTCCGACCTCCGGATATCTGCGGACCGGTCCTTCACTCTTCCGATCGTCCTCCTCGATAGTCTCGAGGTGCTCGTGTCGCGACTTGCCAATCTTGTCGAACGTCTCGTCCTCGAACGTCGACGACATTTCCGTGACGGTTGACTCTCGCTCCAGTTTAGAAACGCCGACCTTTTCACCGTAAGGCGACGTTTGCAGGGAAGGTCGAAGAACTGATTCGAGACTATCCGTGTGGATCACCTGCGGTTGCAAGCTGCGCTCGTAAATTTTCTCCACGTGATCGGGAGAGGCGTAACGCATAACTCTAACGGTCGGAACATTTTCACAAACGGCAATCTTGGATCTTATGGCATTCTGCTCATTCGACTGTCGCTGCGAATCATTGATCGCGGTGTAAGCTCGATTGTTTGGCTTGAAACTCGACGAAGGTATGCCAATCGGCATCTTCGTTCGATCTTGCAATCCAGCATCACGCGATGGAGACACACCAAGGTCCTTGCGCGGCAGGACCGGTGGCTTTCTGACCTCCATCGATGCCCCTGCGACCTGGTGACACCTGGATCTTGGAGTACGCGACTCCACTTGACCTTGCAGAGCCCGCACACG
The DNA here is from genome assembly GCF_000949405.1 of Vollenhovia emeryi. Taxonomy (NCBI): domain Eukaryota; kingdom Metazoa; phylum Arthropoda; class Insecta; order Hymenoptera; family Formicidae; genus Vollenhovia; species Vollenhovia emeryi. The sequence continues at coordinate 3,855,019 of NW_011967243.1, read as the reverse complement.
AGCGCTAACAGCCGAGCCATAAATCGGTTGCTCTTGCCGTGATTGATCGATCGATCTGGGCTCCCTTCGGACGTCGCTGCAAAACTGAAGTCGGCGTCGCGGCGACTCGATCGCAACGATGCGATCAGACTCCGCCGACGAAGCGATCCTCGATGAGCTACCTCGAGAATAGTTTGCGGCACATCTTGTTGACACTTCCGCGGTCGATTTACAGGCCGCCTCGACCGTTTTATCGGCTGCGGCGGGTCGCAGTGTCGGCCCGCTCGCCGTGGCAGCCGGCCGCCTACTTTCTCCGTCCTTATTTGGTGAGATCGGCTCGCCTTGGTCACTAAGGCTGCCTCCAGGCAACGATAGGCCCTTCGAGGGGCCCGGCTCGCACGACGGGTTCATCTCCTCCTTAACAAGCGAGTGCGCTGTCGCCGCACAATTTTCATCCACGGCGTTTCCAGAATACTTGAGCGACGGCCTTCTGCAGGAAATAATTGACGATGTCGCCGCCGCTGCCGCCGTCACCATCGACGTCGCACCAGTAGACACCTCGATTATCTTCGAATTGCTGTTGACAGTCGTCCTACCGCGATCGGACTCGCTCATCGCCTTTGACAAGTTCGTAATTCTACTCGCGGTTGCAGTCTTCTCTTCAAGATCCGCCTCGACACGTCTGGACTTGAAGCTCGAACCGAGAAGTCCTCTCTGAGGTATCCTGGAGGCCGGGTTAGAATCTCCGGATCTTGATGATGCGGCGCACAACTGAGGGTTGAAGCCGTAATCCTGCTGCTTACTCCTCGCCGCCAAGTACTCTTTATACGTGCCTCTACTCGTGTTCACACCGACATTCACCTTGTCCGGCCTGCCGCGCTCCACCCTGCGATTCACGCGAGTCAAATCGTCGTAGCTCGACGAAGTACCTCCGTTCAACCTGTCCCTCGCCTCGTCGATCGATGATCGACACTGCGAATCCTGACCGCGATATCTACGCTGGCTCTTCTCGGCGCTGCTATTGGACCTCGTCAAGGGCCTTTCGCGAGGGGTCACCGGAAAGTTTTGACTGTGCGCTTGATTCAGCCATTCGTCCACCCTTTTCTGGACCTCTCCTTTGCGTAGCAAGATCTCGGGCATCTTCGAACGACCGCTCTCGATCGCGTCCATTGTAATCGTCGGCGAAACGCAACTGGTATCTTGCTGGTGGCCTTTATTAGAGTCCTTCTGTCTGTCCCGCGAACGCTGTCTCACTTGAGTCTGCTGATTCACCTTTAGCACCGGCTGAACCTTTTCCCTCGTCGGGATGGACTTAGTCTGAATTCTTGCGCCGGACAGTGACTTAATCTGCCTCGACTTTACCTGCTGCCGTTTCTGTTGATCCATCATTACTGCCTCGAAATTTGTCACGCTGATGTTGCCAACGTCACTGAGATCCGACGATCTACGATAGTCCAGATCCTCATACTCGTCCAAAATATTGTTCACCGACTGCGTGTCGATCGAGCTGGTGCTCTTCGACTTGTTTCTCGCGACGCTCTCGTCGCTGCTCGAGTAATTACTCTGTTGCTGCTGTTGCTGGCGCTCCCTGCTGACTTGTCGCTTGGGACGTGGCTTCGGCTTCTGGTATTTTGTCACTGCATTCTCGAAGCGCGACGAAGCGTCCTCGATCTCTTCGCTTTGGTCTGTCTTCGTAGCAGACGATTGACGCGCGTAACGTTGCTGGGACGACTCCCACCGATGATTGAGCATCTTGCCGTCGTCAGACGTCGGCAAGTCCCGTCTCGCCGGTAAACCGGAAGCCCGGAAGGTCGTGAAGTTCTGCACGTTCCTCGAACACGTGTCCTCCTCGGCGTTCGTCAACCCCTTCGACGTGATCCATAAAGTGATCGGACGAGAAGCGCCGCTGTCCACGTCGATTGCATCCTCGTCGGTGAAGGAAATATTGCTGCCCACATTGGATTTCGTAATTATTTCATCGTTCATCTTCTGTCGCAAAGCGGCATTTTAGTTGTGTCTTCTCGAAAAGAATAGGAGTACAGATGACGCGAGGAGATCCTGAAATGAAAGTATTTAAATATAAAGATTGTGACAAAACTTATTGAAAAGAAACGTAATAACAAATAGCTGTTTTATAAATTCGAGTTTGATAAAATTTCTCGAATTTATGAAAAAATATATATAAGCTGTTTATAAAGTGATTCTTCAACACGTTAAATATTTTTCTAGCAGCATTGAATATCGATTTATCTCAGAATAATTGTTTAATGTCTAAAACGTCTACATTAAACAAAAATAGATAACAACGAAAGAATGTGAATCGCCAGTGGTTAATTAACGATAAAAAGAATTGTTAGACGACTTTAGGCTGGTAGGTGGTTCATTTATTTAAATCCTTATTTAAGGAAAATTAAATTAAGGACTTAAATAAATAAACCATCTGCCAGCCTAAAGTTGTCCAACAATTCTTTTTATCGAAAAATAGATAGCGGTATGGTTTAAATATGAAAAAACTGCATCATTATTTACAGATGCACGACTATTTTAGACGATCGTAGGGAGGGAAAGTGCAATTTTTTAAATTTGAGAAACCGCTTCTCCGATCGCTTGCGTGCGCTTACGTAAAAATGCTGGGAAATTATCTACTAGGAACTATTTCTGCAAATTCAACGTAATAAAGTCTCTAACTTGCGTGACGTGAAACGGCCGACGAAGAACGTCCTCCTCATTAATTTTTCAACCTGCACGAAATTTAGAGCACGTGCGTGCTCCGCTAAATGATACTGCTGCGGCTACCGTTTCCTCGTGAACTCCACATGCGCATTATGCGCCATTTCAACTGATTTGCAAAGACACAGACTATCGTTTTACCAGCGAATCGAGAAAGATACGAAGTCACGATAATAGATTGGGAAAGGGCTGGTAAATATAATTTTCGCAAATGTTGAGAAAAACTACGAGTCTGGACTATGAGAACGAAAGTTATCTTACGAGGTACGGTGTTAAGTTTAGAATTAAAATTCTCCTCGGCAAAATTCGCTATTTCGAACTCGACCACGTTTTGGAAATCTCGCCTATCGGCGATAAATAGCAGAAGGCGCGCTTCCGTAACGATTGCGCCGATCCGATGCCGCCCATCGTTTGCCGTGGCACGTTCTATCGCCCGTTGAATTTCCGGTAACTGACCGGTATCCGGTTTGAATTAATTCAGTTCCTGGGCTCGGGGACATTAAATATTATAATGTGTTCGCCCTGAGGAAATCGTGCGTGGAATCCTTAAGAAAGTGATTAACGGAATTTAATATGCCCGTAGAGACCGGTAATGCGAAACAGCACTGTTTCTTCGTGAAGTGAGCCCGCAAGTTTATAGCGTCTTGTGAATTATTAGAGAAATATCATCGATGCATCTGGGAAACTTTTAAGTAATGCTTTCTTTGTTAAAATATATAAATATTCATTTTCAGCTATATTTTATATGAAATTGAATTTATAAAATATGGTGATCCTAGTTGCCTACCTAAGTTGCTTACCTAACTATATTAATATCTTCCCTAGATCGACCAAGGTGATTTTCATCTTAAGAATTTTTGTATAAAATGCATTAGGGAAGAAATTAAAATCGGTAATCAATTTAAATGAATCATCCTATATACGCATCTACAAGTATACACAGGTGTTCATTGTATTTCATAGTTTAAACTATTAATATTAGAAGGACTAAAATATTAATAGAAAATACAGTAACGAACAAATGAGCTAGTTAATTTAAAAAATTGTGTTACAAAAGATCATATTTTTTCGTGATTTTATTCCGCTTCATATATTCTCCGTGAAGTGCAAACCAATTTCCAAAAGTAATATTCATGCTCTTCATAAATACGTTTTTATATTGACCACCAACGATTCACTTATCTCCCGAATGAGATAAAGCATGTCGATAATGTAAATCTGTAAAATTAACAAGATTTAATTCGCGAAAACCTGGCTCACAGATGAGGGGTCATTAAATGTATAACGACCTGAGAGAATCCCGAATGCAAATCGTACAAAATGCATGTGCGACTAATGGAGCGGGTGAAAATATGAAAAATCGTGTGCTGCTTATCGGAAATATCAACCGGATCAATTGCAAATTGCGTATTTTCGGCAAACAATCGGTTTTCAGCGACGATGCATCCCCCGACAAAAATAAAGATCGACCTGGCGATAAATATTCATAAAACGATGCGCGATAAGGGTATGGGGCAGCTATGTAATCGGATAATATTCGCGAGCGTGTAAAAAGGGGGCGGTGGATTTTATTCCATTTAATTACAATCCGCTGCGCGATAGCCATCGGTGCGTCGATATAATTCAACAATGCGTTAAAATTGGCGTGCGCGAAGAGTAAATATTAAACGAGAATCGCTCGGGATCGCGAACATTGTCAACCCCCACGGAGAGGGTAGATGCAATTCACATGAGGCAGTAAGACCCGCGCGCGGGAGGGGCGTAAATTGAATTAAATTGTCGCGGCTCGGCTGCCGCGCTACTGTGAGCTCTTCTGGCGCTCTAATGACTCCTACACAACCACACGCTTTGAACCCCCCCTGGCTGGAATTCTACTTTTAGATCGCAGATAACGCGTAACCCACCGGCTCGTAACGAAACGTGCGTGAATCATGCGTGGCGTGAGTGATGTCGGCGTTAGAAATTGACCCTAAAACCAGAATCGCAGGCGTCTTCATACGTTTGGCCGAAATTATATTTCGCCAATTTAATCTTAATTGAATTCGTTTGTATTTGCACGTGCTATCCGGTTGCAAAAGTTTCACGTAAAAAAAAAAAGATTTCTCTATATCAAATTCGCATCGCTCTCCGAAAAATAATATATTACGATAGACTTGTTTTTCATGTTGCATGAAATATGCAACGAGAGAACGGCGGCTGTAGAAATAAACTTAAAAAAAAAAACAACAGAAGCGCGGATGATCAAGGCGGGAAAGATGTATCAGAATGAATTTCTCTTTCAAAAATGTTTTTACTAAAAAGTTTTAATTATGTCATTGCGTAATATGGAAATGAGAGTAAAGATTGTGCTTGCGCCGGGGAATATCAGATAAAAATGTTTATCGCGTGTACCTGAGGAATGCGAGCCATAGGTGTGTTTAGCTAGCGTAATTAACGGTACTGGAAAATTCAGGTGTTTCCGCGAATGCACTGACCCGAATCCTTTACGAGCGCACTAACACGCGACGAAGGTGACTACGATCTGCGGCTATTATCGCGATTTATCGTCCATATGCACTCGTCGCGATTCGGTCCGTAATATCGTCTCGTTAGCCAGTCCTCAGTATTCGCTCTCGCGCAGTGCTACTCGCTGCAAGTTGCAGGAGTTCGGAATACGAGTGCTAGAAGTAAGATGTTAAATGCGTAACTTTTTCTAACAGGACACGTCTTGTATAATAAGCTTCCATTTAGGATAAGCGAATCTATTTCGGAACGTTTTAATTTTTCTAGTGTTACATCGACACGTAATGTCAAATTTTTATATTGTTGACAAAGGGCATCATGAATGATCGTCGCGATGTGAAGAAGGGAGCAGTGTGGATACAGAAAACAATTGGGAGAAATTGAAATGTTCCGAAATTGCTGCTGTTCCGAAATACGTTCGCTTACCCTATTTTAGTTGGACCAAAATTTGAATTATTTTAAATATAGGTATATGTGTATAGTTGATATGTTCGTTTATATATATGTATCATATTATAAATATTAATATGTACATATATAACATATTATACTATGTATTGTTGCTTGTTTTACGGTACAATAATAACGTTCATAATATACTAAGCACATTAAACGGAGACGGTTGTAGTCTCAGAAAATTCTGCCTTGCAAAACACCTTTGCAGATTTGCTCTCACAGTATTCGCCAAAAGCAATTCCGCTAAGAACTGCAAGATGTCAGCGGCAAATCGGTGCCGTGCATATACATAATTCATCGATTGACATTCCCGAATGAATTGCGGCATGTTAGAACCGCGGTGAGACGACAACGGAATGCAAAAATGATCGCGTGGGCTTAACGACCATGGCACGATTGTGTAAAAACCAGGGATGGTAATCGACCTACGATCGCGAAAAGCAAATACGTACATCGGGAACTTGACTCGTTAGCCGAGCGTGAGGTACTGTGCACGCTATTTAAACCTTTTAACCTTTCAATTAATCGGGTGACGAGATCTTTGATCTCTTCCCATCTAAGGCTGACCGCGGACCATCCGGATTATTTACCGGTTGGCATTATCGGTTTTTTTTTCAAATGTCTTCTAATTTCGAAACTGAAGGCAAACATAAAATTCCACTTTTACGAAAAATGCATATGTATATGATGGGCAATGTATTACAGAAAAATATGTAGCAATGTATAAAATGTTTTTTAATGCTACAAACTATTCAAATGTTTATCTTTCATCTTGTCTTTAACGTAAATTTCGTTAAATGTGCTCTGTCGAAAGTAATAAATAATACTAATACTACAAACAAGACAGGTACAAAAATGTAAAAATTGTCCCACCATTAATTTCAACGTATAAACTAAAATTGTATTTTACTTTGTAAAAATTCGTTCAATCAATCGTATGTTACGATTATTATTGGCTCCGAGAAATATTATCTGTTTTGCCGTCATAAAAATTTTGAATATTCTCGTGATGTTAATTATAGGAACAGTACAACGGGCAATTTAAAAAAAAGACGGCCAATTTTGTTTATTAAGTATCACCATAATCAAATTTATTGAACGTCCATGTAAACGAGATACATTTTCGTGCTGTATTTTCTACGACATTTATTCTGAAAACACTAAAATTAAGATAAAATGAGAAAATTATTCGTTCGAGCGCGACAAGTTGTCACAGTTTAATCGAGTGCTTTTATCAACACGCCGGAAACATTTACTGACGTGCATTCAACATGTTAAACATTTAAATAAGCGATTAAATTATTGTAATAAAAGGGAAACTAATTTACCTGAATACTCTGTCGGCAATGTTTTACTTAATTTTCTTTAAATGTTCATATCACTGTAACCAATGTATGTTATTTTTTTCTATTTCAAATTGAAGTTTAGTTGACGGCAAACGTATTAAGAAGGGAATAATCATTTTAATACGGACGGTGACACTTAGACGCGCGGAAATCAGCTTTCAGGGTACTCAATCGTAATCGCGGGTGTTTTGTCAATTACCTCGTTCAGCCGACAATACTTCTCGTGTAGAGACCGGAAGACACGGTCGTTTCCTGCGGTAGCGCCGTAATAAAATGTACCGCACGTCTCGTAGCGCACACGAGAGCAATCTTATCGAGGATCGGGCGCAGGCCGTGCGTTTAGCATACGCGCCGCGCGTGTATGCGTACGTGATTAAGCGCCGTCGAGCAGCAACATTATCTGGCGATATGTAGGTGAGCGCACCGATCCTTTAGGAAGATTAATGACCCCGTATTATCTGGTCGATATAGTGCCGCGGTCAGGCCGAGACTTTTTGAACGCGCTAGAAGACCTTCGCCTTGGACTCGGCTTCGCCGCCGTTCGTTTATCATTCCGACGAGTACTTGTCGCGCGGTACTTCCAATCGCGTATCTTGTATCGCTCGTAATTCAGATCCGCCGTTCGTTATGTGTCCGCTATTCGTATATATTATTATTGGCTATTATGCAGCGCACGTCTCGCATCCCCCCGAGGCGTCCGCCGATATTCGATTTTAATATCGCACATGTCATCATTACGTACGATATTATTTTCGAATTAAATAACACGAGTGACCGCCTTGAGCGACGAAATAAATCAGGCTCGAGATTGCTTCAGTTTGAGTTTTCCATGGCGTGCACGCAACTTTCTAAATACAATGAATCGTCCACCATCCAACTTCGAGTCAAAAGTAGCCTTTTGTCAAGTAGCTTAGCAAATTTGCTCTACTGTAAAATCCGTTGCATATATTAATCCGATTGAAAATTTCTATTAAAGCGTTGTATCAAGGTGAAAAAATTGTCAATTTCTACGATGTCGAAAATCATACCAAGATCATATTGTTCAATGATACTTGGTTGTTGAAAGGAGATCTTTCGTTTTTCTAGACATAATTTATCCGGCAACGATATATCGATTTTCTCAAATCTCTGGTATCTTTGCTAATTTTTTTTCTAAGGTAGTGTACAATTTCTTCTAGTTAGTGCAACAAAATGAGTTTAGTTATAGCTTATTTGTTGTTCTGTAAGTTTCTTTAAAGAAAGATTAAGCCAGGAACACTATATGTAACGTTCTAATAACAATAATGTAAGAATTAGCTGCTGATTTGTTGCTCTCGAAAAATACTAAGTATAATTGGTTCTGCTCATATTGTTCCACTAACTTACAAGACGTTAGTGTATACCAGTCCCTTCCGGCGAATGGCCTCTGAAAACGTGCGGCCCTCTTTCACAATCCTCTCTCGCCTCTTCCTTTCTTCTAAACCGTTGTGCTATTCACGTCTTTTACAGATTTGCCTTCAGGGTGGATAACCTGAACGCAACTACGTGGGGCCTACGCTCAAAAGTTTTTCGAACGGCTCTTTACATTTAGTCGTGAAAGAAAACACAATTTCGTAATTTTTCTATACAGAGAGAAACATAATAATTTCTACACCTAATAACATAGCTTAGGAGTTTAGTTTAAATAAATCAAGAAAATTTTGAATTTTCAAACAACTTTATTTTTAAACTATAAAAGTACAATTGTACAAAGGAATACAGTAATACAGTAATTATTATGGAAATATAACGGAACAGTTTTAGGATTGTTTGCTATAATAGAAACATAACGTACAAGAATAGAAAATTTTAATATTACATCTTATGATCTTATAACAATTCTATCAAAATTATTATTATTATTTTATAGTAATACGTAGATCTAATGTTACAAAAATAGTAATGCATAGATATGCAACGTAATAATACTTCTACGCGCTTCGTAATCTTTAAAGGTTCTGATTTCCGACAGAGTTATCTCTTACAGCGGCTCCAAGAAGTACTTCGCAAACCTTTTTTTCTCATCTTAACATTCTCCGCGTAGGTCCTTCGCTCTGGACTGCACATGTGACCACTGAAACTCAGTTCCTCCTTTACTCCTCTCCTATTCCTTTGTTCTCGCCATACTCTCTCTCCTCCCCCCCTCTCTCTCTCTCATATTTTTTTCTCCTATCCCTACGACACACGAGATCTGTCAGAAGAGACACATTTTTTTATTTGACAAACAAATCACACGAACAAACAATTGTCACGAGCCGCGAGACACCTGCAAAGCTAAATGTCGCTTTGCTTTTTTCCACACGGCTAATTTCACACGTTCGCTCGTTATTACCACGTGTGAAAGTGGAGTTTACAGTGTCCCTTTGGCATGTTTTTTTGATTTTTTACGTTGCGTCTCTTTCCGAGCGGCAAATTCTTTTTTATTGCCGCGTTCCGACGAACTGTTTCAATTATTTAACGTAATGAAAGGGAAACTAATTTAGAATATTAAATAATATAATTTATAAACATAAACGGGTGCCAAATTTCTTTTATTAAATTACTTAAACTCTTAGTATTCAGAGTATCCAGTAAAGTGAATACTGCAATTTTGCAAACAACGTAAGAAATCATTATCGTTTCCTAGCAGAGACCGTGTGCGTCGCGCAACGACGGAGCGCGTCGGTGCGCGAAAAAGCCAAAGTGAGGCACTAAACAGCAAGAACGGGATGACGTTTAATTCTTCGGATCGGAAGAATGTCTTTGAACTCGGTTTGGAACCGGATATGCTGGTTATAGGCCGCTCCTCGCCTCCGTCGTCCTCTCTGTCTCTGCTCGGGCTAACGGACGATCGGCAGCAAGTGCATTCACACGTAGATAACGCACACCAATAGTAGCGAATGTGCGTCGGGCTCGTGTTGCGAGACTCATTCATGCTGATAATAGCGCGAAGCGCGTGAATCGTCCAACGCGCTAGTGATACGCTTTTTATCGCACAATACGAACACGCACACGTACGCTTTTGTCCGCGCGAGTATGTATTTGTTGCAAGCACGATCGTTACGTTCACTCAACTATCTTTTCCGAGGGATTCAACTCATTAATGCCAAAATTGCCACTTCTAACGTCATTGTAGTACAACAGAAGTTACCGTGCTTGTATTTTCAGTATGATACGCGATATTGCAATGATATGGGATATTTGAACGGTATAGTGGATATTGTATAAAATACACAGGAAGAGAGAGAGAAAGAGAAGGAGAGAGAAATTGGATATATAAAATCATTTCAATTATTAAATTAACAATTAAAATAACTTTTTGTTTAACGATTCGCGAGATTGGTTACATCATTTTTATCAATTGTTTTTTATTTACTTGGTTATCGATCAATATTACGTTATCCATCGATTGTAAATAAAATATCAGCTATTATATTTTCGTAATTTGATATGAAATTAAATAACGCCTTCGGACAAACGAAGTAATCTCAGGGTGACAGTACTAGAGGAGAAAAAGAGACCTATCACTTCACCGTTACATCGTCGCTTGCGTAAGCTTTGATTACTGAAATAAACACCTCCTACACACCATTGCACTTTCCTTAACGGGACGATTAAATATTCTCTTCCTCCTCCTCGTCCTCCTCAAATCCTCCGCAGTTCCTGACTACTAACCGCGAAGCCGATTCTATCCCTAAAGTTAATGCAACTCGGTAGGTTGTGTATACGTTGAACCCCAAACCCGTATATAATCGCTCGGTGTACTCGGAATAAACATACCGTATAAATATCCGAGCATATATCTCCGTTTCTTCATAAAATGCACATGTAAATGCAGCTCGTTTTCCAGGTTCTTTCGAAGCGCGAGTAGGATTTTTCCTACAGTAGTCCTCAACAAGGTCTTCTTGAAAAGTCGAAAATTACTAATAGTAGGAGTAAATTTTGTACTTGCAGTTCGACCTCTTTTACTGTCTTAGGTCCTACTATACATATAATAGAATTAAAGGTTTAATAGGGCCAAAATTTCGACTCGGGCTGCCTTGAATCTTTAATTCTAAAAATTTACTTTAGCTCCTACTCGAAAGGACCTACTTTAATGTTACGTTGGCAAAAGTAGAAATTTCCGACACTATCAGTTTTTGAGTAGGAGTAAATTTTGTACTTGCAGTTCGACCTCTTTTACTGTCTTAGATCCTATTATATAATAGAATTGAAGGTTCAACATAGGGCCAAAATTTCGACTCGGGACGACATTAATTATATTATCAGCATTCAGGGGAAGCTATTTCACACGTGAGACACGCGAGGATACATACTTGGGAAAAGAAATTTCCCGAGTAATCGGGCAGTCTCGTAGAAAATGGAGAAGCACGCGTTTACTTGTTACAAACGCACCTTACTTACGTATCTCCCGTCTGTCGAAAGGAGCCGTTATTATCCTCAATAAAACGACCGCGGCTGCGTATCCGGACGATTCCAGGTCACGCGGCGTGATCGACGCGGCGCAATTCCGTGTCGGGCCGGCCGGCATTAACCGAGAAACATCTCCCCGCTGCTGCAGTCAATGCCGCGCGACATCGCCGGTACAATTGCGAATTGCGTCGATTTTGCAATCTCTAATCCTCTCCCGCTCGCCGCAGCACCATGTCGCGGATCCGCTCCGACGGCCGCATATCGAGCTGCATTATTGCCCGCCGCGCTCTCCGCCACGGGGTCTCCTTGACTCGCGCGCGGCGAACTCGCTGGATCCCCTTCCGACCGCTCGGACCATCCGAGCTGACCGTCGAGTCACGAGCGCGCCTCTCGGAGCTGCGCCGCTCGATGCATTTCTTCCAACGTGAAACCGCGCCGAGGTACCTCGCTCCCCGGCCCGGTCCCGCGGAGCGTTGCAACGCGATTCGCCACGCAAAGGATAACTTGTCTCTCGCGGTGTCCTTCGGCGTCGATGCGCCGGTTGCCCTCATGCGCGGCCGTGCGGTTTCCCGCGGCTCCGGTTTCCTCGAAGGCGCAGATTATCGCCGAACCCGTGGGCCCGCGCGGTCAATTCCCGAAAAAGGGATTCGCGGAAGCAAGAGGCCCCTACGTCGTCCCGCGCTCACGCAAACGCACCGCGGAACGTGGAAATACGGGTTCTGCGTTGAAACGGAGACTATCGTCCTTAAAACTTTCAGCGAAACTCGCTCCTTAGATACGCTAGCAGAAGCGTGAGCAGACGTGGCGGTTCGTTTTCCGACAAGTCGCTATATTGTCTTGATAAGAAATTTGCTTCTTGTCAATCTCATCGAGGCAACATCCGCGCAATGACGCACGCGTTGTCGATCTCCCGCAACTTGGAGCAAGGGACGTTTGTCTACCGCTGCGACCGGCCTTAAATTCAGGGACCCAGTTTCGGTTTTGCAGCGAGTTCTGTCGGCGGGCATTAGCGAGGCAAATTAGCGAGACGCGCCGCGCCAGCGGAGCAGAAACAATCCGTGGCTGCGGCAAGCTGCGAAACTATTACTCTGCGGCGGAAACTGCCACTTCAAGTACCGCGAAATTCACCGTAGAACATACGTGTAACGTCGTACCGGTACTCGCGGCGCGTGTCCGCGTGGAAATTGCGACAACCAACGGCTCGATATGTGTGCCAAGTGCTGACTTTGCGGTAAGGTGCTGGCCTTTAAAAGTCCACGCGCGAAATATATCCCAGGTGCGAAGAGTCCTTTTCGACGGCGCTGCCGCGGCTCAGACTGCCACGCCGATCATAATTGAGGCCTGAAATGAGCGCCGTCCGTTGGGCAATTTCAAGAGCGAGATCGTTCCGCGAGTAGAAGAAAATGTCCGGGGATGCACTCGGCGAGTACGCAATAAAGTTTATTGCGGTAACGTTCCCTCTAAAACTTGTAAACTTTCTCCAATCGCGCACCAATGGCATTGCTTCCAATTAGACCGCGGGCATAATTGTACGTTTCCGTCGTGGTTTTTTTTTTTGCCGACTGGCGTATCGCGAGGGAAGCCGAGTTGCCGTTATCGCGTAGAGAGAAGGAGAGAGCACCGGCAATTTGGAGGGATGGTACACTTCGCGGTACACTGATTGCTTCGTGACACCAGCCGGTGGATAGTCCCGTGGCCGATTTCACGAACGCGGCGTACGATCGATAGCCTCTCTCTCTCTCTCTATTTTTCCGCCGTTCCGATATCGCGTAAGAAGTACATCGCGGAATTGCCGCGACCAGGCTACGTCGTTCCGCGAATTTCACAGTCCCGTAACGGCAAATCGCCGCGTTAATCGCATCCTTTCATCCGCGATCCGCGCGAGGCGGACTGGCAGCGACGTCGCGTATCGCGAGAAGGTAATTGCAGCCTCTTGTGTAGCACTTGAAAGCTGGGGAGCACTACCTCGCGTACCACCACTATCACGTAAAATTATGCACTAGTATCAGCACGAAGAGAACGCGATCTCGATACCTTTGTGCAACTTCGGTACGTACACCGCACCGCCGGATTATAAATCACGAGTGATCGTTGTGTCAAACGTGGATCTCTAGGCCGTGGAAACTTACGGGTGGATTTCAATTTTGTGACAACTTCCCTTAATTGCATATAATTTTATTACTTTAGAACGCGATCTCGACGCCTTTCTGCAACTTCAAGACCGTACAACCCACCGCTGGATTATATAATAAATCACGAGTGATCGTTGTGTCAAACGTAGATCTCTAGGCCGTGGAAACTTACGGGTGGATTTCAATTTTGTTTCAACTTCCGTTATTCCGATAATTGCTTATAATCTTATCACTTTAGACACGCGGGAGCGCGCGTAACTAATGTTATTATTAGTTCCCGGGCAAGCAAGTTGACACGTTTAGTTAAACTTCGAGACGGCAAGTTCGGCGTAATTTGCGAGGAATTTCGACTTACGTTAATAACACAGGGATTACGACAGCTCGAGGAGAGTATCCTTAAGAAACAAGCAGCGAGCTCGAACTTGTCTACTTAAATATCCCGCGAATCTGTCATGAATTATGATACGCAAGGATAATGCAGGAGTGCTCTGGCGATTCAATTCCCGTCTTGACGAGAATTGAATCGTACAAACGGATCGTAACAACATCGTATCGCACACGTCCGTTGTGTAAATTCGCGTGAGGTAGCTCGTGAGATTCCAAGTGTTTAAACTTTCAGAGCTAACCGCCGACGCAATTTCGGGGCCCCGAGATCTAAGGGATAATAATTATCGTTCTGAAGAAAAAGGAGCCGCGGTGTCGGAAAGGCGTGACAGCCGCGCTGATGTATGCGAGGATGCAATTTCGCGAGCGGGAAAAGCCGCGGAAAAAGTAACGCGCGGCGGAAGTGCGAGGGAATGTTGAGGGAAATGAACACGGATGTAAACATCGAGCGATAGACAGAGACGAATGGGCGCGTTGCATACCGCGAGATAAATTGAATTAACATATTAACGGGCGACGAATAAAAAGCGCCACGCGTGCAACGTCCCTTCCCCTCGCCATTGCACGAGATTAATCGAAGAAAATTTAAGGATTAAGGGTTATCGTAGGAAGTCTCGAAACTTCCCCTCGGCCTTTCAACCATTCCGGAGTGTCGGTGGCGAGTGTGGCGCAGAGAAATGCGCGCTGCTTAGCAAACAAATGAACGAAAAGATCCGAGTTAAAATCCACGGACACCGCTGGTTTCTTTCAGAATCTCCCGAAGGGAAGTGGCAACCACCGAGAGTATCTTGCCACACGTACCCTTTTAGGGATATAGCCCTCCAGTTTCCTTCGGCAGGTTAGCAGCCTACCGAAGATGAAGTAAACCCAAATGTTCAAAGTACGAGAACGGGATAGAACGGGCTTCAAGCCTGATACGCGAGGAAGAAGAAGAGGAAGGAGCCGGGTGATGCCTGCTTTGATAAATTCCGATGTGGTATATAAATGAAACAATTGCTTGATTGACGTTTACGAAGAAATTTCGTAGGCGAACGGAAAAATGTTAAGGAACGAGATAACGTGAGTCACTTTTGTCAGGCACTGGCTGCGTGAATCAGCCCGTGTAATCAGCGGATTTTACTTCGTTTGACTTCGGGCTGTTTACTCCACGGAGATAAGTCGAAAGAATTCGAGCGATACACTTAACAGAGTATCGTACAGATACGTGCGAGTTACGCGGTCAATTGGAATCTAAATCGAGCGTAATAAGCCGTCGTTCCAAGCAATGTGAGCCGTGATCTCGTGAGAAGAAGGAAGCCCTTAATCGGCGCTCATTAATTTAATCTCGAATTAATGACGCAGACGAGAAAGCTCTATTTACTTTCGTCGATGCTCCCAAAAATACACACGAATAATTCGCCACGCGCGAATGAAAATGTAAGCGAACGATAAATTCGTGGCGTAGAGATGTACGATGGAACAACGGAAAAATGCCGTGGTGTTTACTCGAGGGATTTCATTCATTCGGGGGAAAATTAACGAATACCGTCGCGACGGTGAATTTATTATAATCTGTCAACCTCCGGCAAATTCCAGCGGATCCACGTGACACAGCCGGCAAGCGATTACACAAACGGAGACACGCATCACTGTCGAAGCCACTTTATTATTGATCTCGATTAATTCTATTGAGAATCACTGCGAGTTCGATTTCTCGAATCGGAGCACCGATGCGCTGCAGCTATGCAGCATCGATCCTCTCGATCGCGCTGGCGCGGCAAGACTGGCCGGCATGGATCAGGATCTTGATCGAGGGACAACGACCAGGGACGGCACAAGGCAGGGGTCGTGTGCGAGAATGCCATTATTGATTCGTAAATAATATACGGCCGAAGAGGATGTTTGAACTATATTCGACAGTTTTCCATTGATGCCGGAATTTAATGAGCTTTCCGAAAGTTTAAATGAGTAATATCCGAAAGTACAAACTGCATCGATTAAATGCCGTAAATTCTAGAATATTGGTTTCTTGAAAACTACCGCGCAAATTTACAAGCAAAGTGCTTTGTATAAGTTACAGAAAGATCACACACACATTAGTAAAGATCGTGTAAATTGATCTTGAATCATAATGCACTGTTTTATAGTTGGTTAATCAAGATTTAAACTATGTCTGAAAACAGAAGTTTAAGAGATGGAATAAATTAATTATCAAGTCGAACGTTAATTAGAAACATAGTTTAAGCACACGGCTTACTTCCGATTTATGCAGCAAAGAATTTAATCTTCGGGATTAGCTAATTCAGCGACGAGAAACAGAAGCATCCGACGTGTTATCGCAACGTTGATTTATTACTGGGTGTCCGTTCTTTTTCGACGTTGCTGCGTGAATTGGCATTTCGTAACTCGTTATTCATTATTGCACGTGAGAGACATGCGCATCGAAGAGAAATAACCGGAAGTGTACGCGAACATTCTGCCCTATCTCAATCGATGTTACGACGTTTAGATGAATTAACAATATATTATAATTTATCCACTAAACAAATTCTCCATGAAAGCAAAATTATTCTATATATTGTAAGGGAAAGAAAATTGGCAAATTTACCGAATAAAAATGCGTACAAAATGTAGAGAGAAAACATTAAAAAAAATCATCCGAGACGAAGACGCCTCTAACATCTACGTAATCGTATCGCAAAGATTCAAACGGAATAGGGATTTTACTTGATGTGATTTATTCTTCTAATTTGTTAATGTATCTATGTTTCAGAAACGATTGGAAAAATCGTCAACGCGTGTCGTGTCCTTTGCACAGAGGAATCCCGCTTCCAATTCTCAACTCGCGACGACGAGGACAAAATCCCCAAGAAGACTCGCCAAGCGGTAAGTTCTCAAGTAAGTTGGGGCCTGAGCAGAATAGCTGTCTTGTACTCTTGAGACAATGTTTTATGTTTTACATCTTTGCCGTAAAGTGACGCACAATAACCGCCTTGCGATTTAAGAGTATAAGACGGCCATTCTGCTCAGGCCCATACGAGAGAGTGCGACGAGGCTGACCTTCCACGGACGCGGCCCCGGCCGCGTGGGCCCACGCGTAGGCACGTACCTGTTCCCGCGGTATGCGTGGTACCCGTACCACACCATCATCACCACACCATGCCGCGCCGAGATGCACACGCACGTATATATAAATACGAGCATCTCTCCCTCATTAAGGTACTCGACTGGTTTGGCCCACGGCGCGTACGATGCTTTCCGCGCGCACGCACGCGGTGCGCGAAAGTGGCAGGTACACACGCGCGTTACAACTCTCACGAGGCCTTCCTCACGTGGTCGTTCGCGCTTAATCCCGACTTTATTTTCACGCGGTTCATTAGCGACGGGGAGTCGTGACGCTTCGCGAATCTGTTTAATTAAAGGATCGAAATTATGGACGAGAAACCAGGGCGCGAAAAGTGGCCGCTTAGGGAAGACGCGTCGCGCAGATTAACCCCTTTTCGGAGTCGGAGCTCTTTTTTTTATGAAACCTTTTATTAAATTTGAGAAAATATGATACCACCGAGACTTCTCTGTTAATCTATATCAAGCGCCAAAAGAGATAGGGAGACACGGGGCAAAGTGAGGTACTTAAACTACTCTAATGAAGTTGGGGAGCACAAAAAGAAATCGGTTTTAGCAATATAAATATTTATTTACAATCTTATTTGCAAATCGTATACATATGGTTTTCTTTGAAAATATTAAAAGCTAGAAAATTGGCAAAACACTCAAGTTAGAAAAGATTTCTGTTGCCGAGACGAAAACTATTCTTGACGCATTTATATTTCTCACAGCTTCATTTAGTATAAAAAGAAGACAATATCAAAATAAAATCAATAATTCTTATTCTCCTGTATCGAATTAAAATAGATTGACTTACTATATTGAGACAAGAGTAACTTATATAAATGTAAGTTTATATATTCTTGCGTTTAGAATAAATTTGCCCTCCGTACTATCTTTTTATTCTACATTTTAGAATTTTTCCATTTAAGATTAAAATATTCCTTTCTCTACAATAAATGCGATTGGCGCTGTATCGAGCCTGTTTTATGACACATTGAAGTGTAATAGCACTGGATCCGGACATTTTTTTCCGTGGGTGCATACACGGGGTTCCCGTAGATTTCTCTTTCTATTTATTCCCGTGAACTCGCAATATTAATATCTCAGGTCTATCAGTCAAATACAATTGTAATGTTATTTATCGAATAACATTTGTCCAATCGTATAACATCATCCACCGGGATCGTGTTTAAACTTGAGACGTACATGGTCAAGGTACATACGTATCTATATCTGCAGACATGTTATATGCTTGCCGAAGGATGCGGGAGTTTGACTATCGCAGCAGTTGTAGCAGTAGCACGTTACGTAGGTACGGAGAAGCGGAATATCGTTTTGCGAGCAGGGAGGATCAGGGGTTGGCCGTGTCGTTTGGGGACGATGGCGCCGTATTGTGCGGATACCGAGCGTCTACGCGAGAGACACTTCCGCCCGCTGATGTTTCTTCACGATGCTGCCTGCGTCCTTCGTCGCTGGCGGATGTGTCGTATCGCCGACGACTTTTGGCTCTCGCTGCAACGAGTTTCCGCTGGCGCCAGCATTAGGACGAATCGTCGTACCAGTTGCTCGTTCGTTCCCGAGGCCCGTTCTGCCTCGCCGTTTCTTTTTTTTCTGACGTGGTTGTTTTATCAAATAGACTTTTTTGCAATTCGGAAGAACCAGAAGCTGCGAAGATTATATTCAAAAACTTAATTCGAAAATTAGCAAGTTCGTTCGTGTCTTCTGAGTATTTTAGCATTCTGTCATTTTGCTTCTAATCTCTAAGACTGTTTTATTCATTTGTGATCAATTGCTCAATGTCAAGAATTATTTTAAATTCGTAAATAGGTAATTGAAAGTAACGAACACATAAGTTTCTGCAGGCAATAGAATAATTAAACTTTACTTTTTTAGATTATCTCTTTTTCAGAAAAATTTATAATTTCAACTTTCATATTTAATATCTAATTTAGAAAACAGAGAGAGAGAGAGAGAGAGAGAGAGAGAGATAATGGTACACTCATGAAAGCAAATTGAAATTTAGCAAAGTAACTGTTATTTAAAATTGCTTGCAACTATTAGGACATCGCGTTCTAACGCCATTGCGTTTCGCCAGGTGTACTATATTTGATTTAATTTGCGACAGCCGCCTCGTTAGACGCTTTAACACCAAGATTCGCACGCGACATTATTAACGACGGTCAGTGTGCGTAATTCGTAGCGAGTTAACCGGTTGATTGCACATCGTACATGTGATTGCAACATATACACACGTTTGTAACCACATTGCGCGAATTTCGTGCCGGCAGGGGGGGGGAGGGGGCCTTCAAATGTGCGATTAATGGAACACTGCGCTTGAAACACGGGGCGCTGAACTCTAATTGTCTAATGAGAGAAAAAATATTCCGCCGCATATTAAATAAACATATCAATTCCATATCTCACTAATTAACGTTATCGCTCTGAAATTAAAGCTGAAATGTAGCTATAGAAACGTTGATTATTTCAATGACTCGTAAAATGGAGATGAGAATTAAGCCGATGAATTGTCTATGTTGTTATCATCAATAATTTTGGAATATCGATTGCTATAGCAGCAAAGTATAAGAGAGAAACAGCCTTCTGTTGTCTCTCCCAATGATATTTAGCCATTGTCCGGCGAGGACAGGCGGCGATGCCTAGACAAATTTATAATTTCGTTGTAAATTATAGGGAGAGATCATGCCCGGTGATGTGTATTTACTCAAACCGGTTTCGACGCGCTGAAATCTTTTCGGCCGAGAAGGGGACCACTCTTGCGGTCGCATAACCGAAGGCGGCTAGTATTTCATGCCGCGTGTCTTTCGGTATCAACGATGTAATCTCCGTGAAATTCTTAATTCAACCGTTACAGTCGTAACTTCGTAATTTCGTCGGATACGACGCCTGAATGAGCGACCAGCCTTGCCGACAGTTTCGATGCGAACGATTACGAAACGTGACATTTGTTCAGAAGTGAATCGGGACGTTCACACAAACGGGATTTTCGAACGTAGTACCTTTAACTTAATTATTTTCAATGCCATATAAATAGGGCTCGGTTTCGCCATCACGTCGCTTAACTTTAATCTTGGTTTCATTCACGTTCGTCTCATTCTGGAGCAACAGTTGGAAAGAGACAACGAACGAATTGAACTAAGCCTGACGTTAAGCGACGTCGATGAAACCGGGGCGGAGACGATCGTATGCAAGACCGGGGCAACGAGTTTCGATTACTCTTACTGAGAATATCTAAACGATCGTTTCACATGGTTAATCTAAGATGAATGATGAAAAGCAGGCGGCTATTTCTTATCGTTTATCTACTTGGATTGCTCGCGAGATGGTGGTTTAGGTGCGCCGCACGAAAGGACCGTCGTGAGTCTAGGGAAAATTGGATAAAGTGCACGGCGCAAATCGCGATTTATTGGGTCATGCAAAACGAAGGGAATTGCGTTCCGTATCTTGAGCTGCGGAAGAAGTCGCGGAGCGGCGCGACGCCGCGTTCTCTCGGTAGAGCGCCTTGATATCCCTGAATAATTTCCCGTATCGTCGGAATGACGAGCGTTACGTAACGGGTTATGGGAAGCCGCGGCCATACACACGCGATTCGTTATAAGGATAGTGGTAATAGAGATTAGAGCGACTGCGCGATAACGGAAGTGGGTAACTCAGCCGCGATCAGCGCATTGCCGAGCGGCATAAAAATGCTCGTCGTTAGCCGCCTCGTGAATACCAGCATTATTTCACCGCCGCCGCTGCGTTAAGCGTGCGAGCGACAATATTTTATTGCGCTCCGAGATGAAATCTTTTTTCGAGCGACTGATTACAGGCCGCGCCGAGATAAAATTATCGCCGCTGCCGATATAAAATTGACATTACGCGGTAACCGTGGGGCACAGACGAGACCCCCGTGTTAAATGAAAAGAATTCAACGGCAGGACGAAAAAGAGAAAGCTACGGCAAACTTCGATAGACTCGAGTACCGCGCGGCGATTTTTTCTCTCTCTCTAGAGAAAACTTTCAGCCTCTCATTCGTCTCTCTTCCGTTTCTGACGTAGATACGCTTCTCCTCTCCTCGTATATAAAAGCCGTTCAATTAGCCAACGACTCTCCGCGCTCCGGATTATCTCACCAAACCGCGAACCGGGGCGGACCGAACCGAACCGGTCGTATACTCGATGAACGCGAACGATAAACCCGAGTCAATAATAACACGGCAAATTCCTCCGGTCCGGCCATGGTCCCCGCATAGGCGATAATCTACGATTCTCCGATAAATAACTTGGGGTGAGCGCGAGCGTTTTCAGCGGCCGAGATTTGTGTGCAATCCTGGCGGCGGGCGTCGTCGAATTATTCCGAGTGCGAGCGGATGCAGCGCGGACCGGGCTCGCCGAATCCGCCTGACTTTCGCTACAGTTTCGCAGTCGGTTCGTTTCGAAATTCGGCGTACGCTACCCGGGGGGAGAACAATGCGCCACCGTGTCGTTTCAAGGCTGTTTCGCACTTACCGCCGCGCAAGACCGCGCGCGCGCCTGAATTTACGACGGAATCGTGCATTCGCGGTGCCGGCGAAATTTTTCTTCAACTTCCGCGCAGCGCAACAGTGATTTACGGCTACTTAAACTTTTCATATTAACGCGCGGCGAAATTTTACAAAACATGAGACTGCGGCGAGTGTGCCGCTCGGAAAAGGAGGCTCTTCTTTGGTCAAACGTCAAATTTTGTCGAGATCCAAAATAATCGGAAACGATCTCTTTTACACGCGCCACATTTGCTCTCCCGATCACTTGAATTCCTATTAATTTTAATATCTGCTTTAAACGATAGCTATGTCTTTCGGTTAAAAATTTCACTAGCTTTCAAAAAATATACACGGAGCGTTAGAAAAAGGAGATGCGAACGGTATGTATGTACAAACGTGAAATAAAAGGTTAACCAAATATGTAATATTTGTATTAAAAAAAAAGAGTTAATTAAGGTCCGCGCAAACATAACGTGAGCAAAAACAACGTAAAACAGAGTAATTATAACTTAATTAAACAAACAATTACAATAAATGAGAAGAAACCAAGCTTTTAGTAACCGCATAGGCAAATCAAAATTAGCACTTGTAAATAAATAAAAAATCCAAATACTGGTATATTCTCGCAGACCGCCTTTGGCGAGGTACAAAAGTGTTTATCCTATTCTAAAATTTTTCCAATTGCCGTACGAATGTCGTACGAATTTACGAAGACGGACTACACCGAGCAGCATTTACCAGTACTTATACAGCTGCTTCCGTTTGTGCAGCTGCAGTCGTAATTATTTCGTACGGGCCGAAAGTCTCGTTTCATCAGTGCAAACGTTCATTATCCGGACATTATGCGATGTCATTGCATGACTATTTCGAGCACACCTTTCATTCGGCTCACAATAAAGCCATTGACGTTGAAATTCGCCAGGTAAAAATGCGAGAGGAGTACTAAAAACGGTAGGAATTATAGACGAAAGGCAAAGAGCAAAAAGTCCGGAGAGTCAACGAAAGGGAGACAAAAGATCGCGAATTGTGAAAAAGAGCGGTGGGAACTGTAGGGGGTGGGGCGAAGTGACGAAAGAAAGAGACCGGCTGCGCACCGGGGTGGTGTACTGCGAGGGATATATTCACGGTGTTCGCCAGGTCCTCGAAGTTAGCGAAATAAAATGAGCAGAATTCTAATTAATATTTTCATTTGTTGCTCAAACACGTCAGCAAAGGAAAAATTTATCACATGCATGCAACAAGAGAAATATGTAAAACCAATCTTCTCCCCTGTTTTTTTTTATTTCCAAGTATGAAACGAATAATAAAACACTCAACGCAGCATATTTGATGTGTGACGATTTTTAAGTAATATCGCACGTGTTCAAGAATTAATTTCTATTTAATTGTTTTATTTTAATGATATCCAATTTTAACGACCTACACCGGCGAGTGTTTTTATCTTACATGCAAACTTATATTTTATATACAATTAGTGACATGTATCGTCCGTTTTACGGCCTTCGTCGTAGATAAATAGTAAGAAAGATATGCTGCGCGTAAACGACGCACGACTATAAGATGTTCACTCTGATTCGATCAGGCCTGCAGATAGGACGTTCTGTTCTGCTCTGTTGGTCGCGTCGCGAGCTCGTGCGCGGTCAAAGACTCGCCGTTAGATAACACTGCGCGCTGTTATCCTCATTCTAACAGGAGACACTCCGTAACGGCAACGGAGCAGACGAGCCGCTCTGCTCGCAACACAATCTCATTACTTCGCCGTATTAAAACAGAGCGATGCACGCGAGGAGTAGAACCTCCGAGAGGTACCGGCGATGGCCCCAAGGGTTCCTTGCCGCGCTTCTCGCGAGCTACGAAACGTCAACATCCGTAGCTCCGGAGCCACCGAACAGCCCGCGATATCCTCAGCGGGAAAGAAAGTCGGTTTATTTATTTCCGGCGTGAGAGGTGCAGCCGCCACACGCCGTCTTCTTCGAACCAAAGTTGCTCTTATCCTCTTGGGCTTCCTCGTGTAATCGCCGGTATAAATATTTGGTATGCGCCCGGTTGCCTCCCGTGACGACGGAAAACTCGCATTATCTCGTGAGTAACCTCGTGTGTCGGCACCTCGAAAGTGCGCCGTTAATTATTCTTGCCACTTGCTCCCCCGCAAGTGCATCAGCAAAATTCACCGACGAATCGCCGGTTGCAAATGCGATAATGTAACTACACGTCACTACACTTGCATCTTTCTATCTCTTAACCCTTTGAGGCATACATTTTTCTGTCGAACCACTTTTTGTGAAACTTTGTATACAAGGGTTTTTGCATTATTCAACTGTAATTCAACTATGCTAAGAAACATTAGATATTAGAACCCATGGAATCTAAATTCCAGTTGGAGATTCTTATAGAATATAAAAAATAGCGCGCGCGAAGTGGCCGATGCAAAATTGAAATTTGATAATTTCTTAGAGCTTACTCAGTCTTGGCACTGCCCAGAGCTGAGCAAGTTTTCAAGAAGTAATCTTAAAAAAACTTGGTCAATAATGAATTTTTCCGAAAAAATTGCTGTTTTTCCATATTTGTTTATTTATGAAATTTTAACAATAAATGTTAAAGACTACTCAACTTTTTATGTTCTTTTATCGCTAAGATGCCAAAAATGCAAAAAAACCCGACCTAAATGCCTTAACTAGACATTAAATGGCCAAAAAGTAAAGAAGTTGAGGTGGTAACGTGAGTCACCACCATGCTTCAAAGGGTTAAGCGAGTGTAGCCGAGTTTCTGTTCCACAAGACATTGTTCGAATGACGATCTCCGGAAGAGACGTTGCATCTTACGCATCCATGCAAGTTTTTCTCCTCGTAACAGATCTTCCGCTTCTTTCGTTGAAATATTTACTTCTCGTAGTTAGTGGACCGTAAAATTTTACGTAAGACAGTATACCCAATGTAGAATATCACAAGTTCTTTTACGGCAAACCCGGTTTTTCCACGAGCGTTTATTATATTTATGGCAGTTTTATAGTTGCGAAAGTCGAGACGTCGTTTCCACCCTGAAAAATTTAGAGATAAAAAGTCGTCGATCTAATGTGAGAAAGTTTGATTGGAAAGATCGATCGATCGAATTCTCCACCTAGACGCTGGCGGAGTTAAGCATTATTCACGCGCGATAAGATCTTTAATAAAACTCGTTTGCTCGCCCGTCCTAGTTTTTTTTTTCTTGCATCCACTCTGCGTAAGACGCGAACCCGATCGCGAAAACCTAGATGGTGCATCATTCTATCCGACGTCATCCATCTCGCCATTGTTCCGTTCCGCCCGTATCCATCTATTTACCGCGTTCCCGCGTGGTCAGTGGAGTGCGGCCGGTCCGTGGAGAAAGAGGGCCCGGAGGCTACCGAATTACAATGGCAAAAGAGCGGCCTTTCTCCGCGGCGCCGTGCACAAGAACGCGGAAGTCGGCGCAGGTGTGTACATTTGCATAGGCTTTGTGCGATAGTTTTGCGCTACGCGGAGCGTATTTTGCGCGAAATCCCGGCCGGAAAATGAGTCGGCTTCTCCGTTCCCGAATCGACGCTGTCCAGCGTCGCCGATGATCGGCGACGCTTACCTGAATACTGCAAATTACTTCTAAAACTATCACATTCATGTATTTTCTTACTCACGAGCGACTTTCACTTCCGCAGTTATTCGATCAACTTCTTTCTTCCTTCCAATATCCGATAAACAGAAATTCAATTTAATTTTTTTACTCCTCATTACGTGTGATCTCTTTTCATGGACTTATAAATGCGGTACCGGCCAATAATAATGTCACCTTTCGATTTTTGAGCATAATTTTTAAGTACTCGAATGAAAAAAATTCGAAAATCACGATGTACTTTGTCAAATTTCATCGCCCTTCGTGTACATACAAGATGTACCTGTTATCAGGTGTCTACTGTAAAATTTTGAGCACATTCGTTGCACTTCATCGGAAGTTATGCACAGAAAACCTAAAGATGATATATTTTTTAGCTGGTACTGTGCATGTTAAATATATTTGTAAGTTTATTTTTGTTGTATAAATTGAGCATACTGGGAATAATCTTAAAGTTTAATTCTCTTTTATATTTATCTAATGTTCCTGTTATACTGATGCTAATTTGTGCAAAATGTGATTGACAATTGGACCCATAAAACTTGGATATTACAAAATATACTCAAGTAGCTAAGTACAGCAGATTTTATAACACTGTGGAATTAAACGCAGTTACGAAATAATTAATCAACAGCTTTGAGCATTGGCGTGTCACAGCGCAATTAAACAGTGGAAAAATTACCTCGATCATTTTTATCGTATCATGAACCACGCGTACACAGGTTTTCGTTTCTCAGGTTTTTTTTTACAAAATTATTTTCTCCTCCTTCGGCAAAATACTCAGATTAATCTAACATTATTTCTTCGCGGAGAATAACCGAATCGAAAACTTTCTGGAACTATTTCTCTGTCACATTAGTTTTTGCCGCACTTCGTTAGGAGACCGTTCGCCGCGGAGTTAAAAATCGACGAACCCGACCGCGAAAGTAGACAAATGTGAGTTACGATAACACGGCTCTCCCGCCGTACCGAAGTATCGAAGACGAGAATAAAACACCGGCGAGTGTCCTGCTCGGATCGAAGAGAGGCGGGTCGCGCGCATCTCCGCGGGTTGAAATTTCAGTTTCCGCGAGGCGCGCGGGCATTTATTTCGATCCGCCCCGCTAGAAACGCGGCGCGCGGCAAATATGCGCGCGCGTTTCCCGCATGAATATTTACATCCAGATGGTGTACATAAATAGTACTCAACGAAAAAATGGGTTGGACCCGGGATATACCCACTCGCGCCGTAGATATCCGCCGGAAGCGGTCACAAATTCTGCGAGTCTCGCGGAACAACCGCATTGCGCATAACTCTCGCGGAAGCCCTTCTCTCTCTTTCGCCCCCGTGCGCTTCTTCTCGTCCTCGTTCTTTCAACCTGCTCCGAATTGTACCGGTATATCGTTACGCCCGGGAGACGCTCGTGTGTCGCGCACCGTCCGCGCTCGCGCTCTCCGAAATAATCGGCGACGCAAAGACAATGCGTTTGAACAGCTTGACAGCTACAGATCTTCTTAGCAGCCATTTAACAAAAGCGGCTCCATGGTGTAGAGATACAAGGTGAGACATTGCGCATGTAACCAATTTTTCGGGCAAATTGTTCATTCAACCGCAATGACTTGCGGTTCGAAGGTTGGGGCAAATTTCCGATTGGTCGATTCGGTGGTTTGGGCCACTTCTGATTGATTGACATTGCGCATCCACCAGATAGCTTCACCTTGTATCTTTGCACCATGAGCGGCTCGTTATGAGAGCGCTTCGCGACTTCTTTACGATTGCGGCTCAATCCGAAGAGCAATGTAGTGTCAAGTGGACCGCAGCTTTAATTGATACTTTTCAGCGACGCTGATTCTCTAATATAATATATAATAAAATATGATTGGCGCTATATCGATCCTCTTTTATGATACATTGAAGTGTAATAGCATTGGAACCGGAAATTTTTAATGAGTCCGAATTTTTAATGAATCCGTACCACAAAATGGTACGCAAAATTTATAGTAACAGTCACTTCCCAGCGAGAAATGTGTCGTCGATCGACGTCAAAACGATAGTGAATCGATACCGAAACGTGAAGAGTGATATGTCAATTCGATGTCGCTGCGACACCGGTCGACGAGTCGTTTCTTGCGAAGAAAGTAATGTAAAATATTAGATACAGAATTTTCAACTTATTTTCGTGTTACATTTCGACGGGACAACGAACACGTAACGTTCGTGTTAATTGTTTTCCCACGCGGTATCACGCGACGTGCCGCGAAGGTCACCGCTCTATCATTCGCTCGCCGAGCCTCGAGTCGGCAGGTAGCGTCGCGAGTTACTCCGCGCGCCGTATTATTTTTACATTATCAGTTTCCGAGACGCGATCGTGACGAGTATAAGGATAAAATACTAGTAATTTGTACGCGTTTATCAGTCACAAGTAACGTTCGTCGATTAATTATCAAGTTTCCACAACTTGTTAATGAGAAACGATTTGCGTGTCGAGACGACGGCTTTTTATCAACGTAGATATTTCACGAGACTAAACTCATCTGAAATATGAATGCAAACCATGTATCTTTTGGCAGTTTGTACGTCTTCTTATATTGCGTCTTCTTCGCATGAAGAAATTCTGAATGTGAAGAAGACGAATTAATGTAAATTAAAACTACACCGCACACGCGATTGTATTATTATTGAAGCAAAGAATCAGATATAATAATAATTCGTCCATATTAAGTGAAAATTTACAATGAAGCAATACACATCAACTAACTCAAGGTAATGTCTTTCAGTAATCAGAATTAAAGTAACAATGATTTTCCTTTCAAAACTCTTTCTCGAGTGAACGGAGCCATTCGTTGTCTCAAGCAACACTAATAAGCCCGCAGAATAATACGCAAAGTGTATAGCAACACTCGCTGAATAAAGCAATGTGAAATATTAGGTACAGAATTTTCAATATACATTTATTTCATATTTCGCAGTTGGGGCAACGAATTCTCAACGTTCACTTTTTTTGTTTTGCTCCTCGCGTCGTATCATGCCGGTATCACGCGACGTTCCGCGTGCCAGAGTGTTCGCGAAGGTCACTGCGCTATCATTCGCTCGCCGAGCCTCGAGTCGGCGGGTAGCGTCGAGAGTCGCTCCGCGCGTCGTGTTACTTTTGCGTTATCAATTTCTGAGACGCGATCGCGATGGATATACGGGAATAAAACGCTATTAATTCGTACACGTTTATCGGCAACGTTCTTTGAGCAATTATTAAATTTCTAAAACCTGCCATGAGATACAATTTGCACGTTAAAGCGACGGCTCTTCATAAACGTGGATATTTCACGAGGGCTAACTCGTCTAAAATATGAACGTAAACCGCGGTACTTTGCCGCGATTACACGTATATCTCGATTACGCATCGCGCTTCGAATTATCTGCCGATTCCGTAATCTGTTTTTCGGTAAATGAGAGGGATATTTGATGTACAGATTTTAGTGTTTGCGTTGTTTGCTGTGAAGTAGAGAAAGTCGCTTATTACGCGTATGTTACATTATATTTGGAAATGTGTATCTCGGTTAAATGTTACAATTAATAACGACTATAATATATACATCGTAGTGAATAAAGACTGTAAAATATCGTTTGGTTGCGAACTAAACAACTACTTCTTTACCGCAGATGCTTGGATTCCGATACTCGCGTCGCGTTTAAAGTCGCGAATTTAAAAGTTACTTATCCATCGCTATTTCCCAATCAAGAGTGTCGGATCACGTGTGAGTTAAATGCGTGACGGAACGTTACACGATATATGTTAATAATACTTGAAGCATTTCGCGGTGTTTTACGTCATACGGGAGTGCCGCGAAAAATTTCGTGCCGGTATATAATTAATCATTTTCGCGAGTGAATATTGTGTGAGTGCCACAAGGAGATCTGAGAGGAGGAGGAGGAGGCCGCGGAGGCATCGGGCAACAGCGGAGCAACGGTGAGGTGAGTTTGTTATATTTTATATATTTATTATTTGCTACTTGCACAATTAAGCACCTGTTTCTAAACTCGATGAAATGTATACCATTTTTAATATAAAATAAGTGGCTAATTATTGTCACATTTATTGATTATATTTCATACAGTTACAATTATTGTAGTATTAGCGCACTAGCATTAGCCGTGAAGATATCGCGACTTCCAAAACGATTTTTGAGATTTCTCTGGCAATTACGTCAAACTTATTTCGTGTCCGCGAGCGTCAATGGCGTGAATGGAATTCTCTTGCGGAACTGTTTCTCTGAAAGAACAAAATCGCAACGGTATTATCTTCTCTCCGCTCGTCTCGAATAATGCCCGCAAACAATAAATCCAAAAATACCTAACCGCGCTTGAATATATAAAAAAGGGGGGAATGCTAAAAATAAGAATGACAAATCATTCGTTCTCCCGAAATTCCAACGACAGTCTACGACAAATAACGTCTACTTTATTGTCGCATTTATGACGAATGGCGGATTACGCGTACGCGCGAATGAAATATCGCTTTTATCAGGCCAATCGTCGTCGTAGCCCCTATTTGCCATTTCGGGATCACGTACTGACCCATTCGCTGGCGCGCGTTTACGTTCTTCCTATATTTTACACGTATCCGGTGCTCTAATCTCTCTTGCGCTCTAATCTCTCTAATCTCTCTACGTATACACACACATACATTCTACTTTCGGGGCGTGACGATAAATTGGATTTTCGAATACGGTCCCCGGGGTGTTCTTAATTCTAGATAATCAAAACTAACGCGTTATTATTTTCACGTAAAACTCATAAATTAATACACCAAAGCGAATTTCGTTTCGCTGGTTTTTTTTTAAGGAAAAACCCGTAGAATGAGTTTAAAAATATTAATAAAGATATGTAAATGTATCGTGTTTAACGTTAAATCTTGCAAAATTAGTTAAAGCTATTCTTGCTTTTCTAATTTAATAAAATACAAAATATTTATATAAACGGCATTTAACACCGAGATATTCTCTCGCTCGCTCGCTTTGCCTCTGCCTGTAATTAGATATTTTTGTTCGAAAGAGCAAAGAGTAGCTGAAGATTTATTGCACATATAATCTATTTTTCACCTTCCTCACTGCTATCACTCATCTCCTTTGTTTCTTACTTTACTTTTAGTACGACTGCGTAACGATTCCTCAGACTTTTTCAATTCGTCCATCACGTACTTGGTGTCCTCGACTTCCATCCGCGAATCTCGGCTGTCGCCATAAGTGCTCACGCAGATTGTTCTCGGACGTTCGCTTCTGTCGCTCGTCAAACTGGTCTAGACGAAAGGACGCGATACGAGTAGAAAGAAAGGTATGAAGATCGTTACATTGCGAAAGTCGGCTGCAATTTCACGTGCGACGTAAAGACGGAAAAGCGAGCGGTCTTACTTTAGATTCATCCGCGCGACAATGTCTTCGGGCGGGTCGACGTAAGAATTTCTTAAGGCGAAGACAGCAGATTGCGAACGGGGAAATCAAAAAGAACATCGTGTTTAAGGAGAATTCCGCTTTCCTGCGGAACACATTCGCCGAGTCGCGTCACGTTTCACGCACTTATCTATATACTTGTCTTGCTGTGCTGTAACCGTAGCTAATCTCACCGTACCTGCTGCATATCCTGACCGTTCTCCTGCGCGTATCCGGATGCACCGGTGCACCACGCTCATCCCTCACCACGCATTTATATTTTAATTCTCGTTCGAAGTACTCCGACATTCCGTTAGTTTCCAATAGAGAATCCAAACCCCAACGACCCACCACTGGTATGTACAAGCCAGCTAACCATTTCAGGATACCTGAGAGAAATACAATTCAAACTTCGCGCATTGTTATTAATATTAAAAATCGATTAGACCGTATAATGCGGGAACAAAATAATTAATTAAGTAAATTATAAAGACATAAACATTACGCGTTAAATATCTAAGGAAACTTTCTTAGGAATTTCGTTAGGCAAAATAAAAATGTGCGCTTTATTAGTTGAAAGTAAATCGTAAATGAGTCCATTTTCGAGGATCAATACGTTTAAAAGCTACTG
>NW_011967243.1:3745579-3822548 GCF_000949405.1 Vollenhovia emeryi | reverse complement strand
GAGTGAAACGATCACTGACCCATAAAAAGTAAGAGCAGCATCGACGAGATGATGAAAAATAAGACGTCTACGGTCTCTGCGAAAATTTCGCGGGAGGCTGAAGGAACAGGACCGCGAAATCCAGCGGCGTGATAAAGCTCCGGCGGCATCGGTCTGCAGCGTGTACCACGCGCATCGCCCACGCACACGCACAAGCAGTGCAACGTGCAGGAGCAACGATCCATTTTCCGTATCTTTATCCTCCTGGTGGCCACTAGTCCTCCGAGACGATTCAGCAATTGTACTGGAAATTTAACCGCCCAATGTTTGCTCGAATAATTTCTTACGCGTAATTTCTCAGATGCAGTTCGCGTACTGCGACAACAAACATTGCAGCAGTCCGCAGTCCGATAACTTTTGCGAGAAGCTAAATTTTCCTCTATTCTTGTCACGTTTATATTAAAAAAAATTCTTGGGTTAAAAGAATATAGTATCGAATGCAAATGTGAGAGTCCCGGCTCCAACGCTGCTTAAATATTACTGAAAGATACGAATGTCTGTAGAAGTGATTATAGATAGTTATTGTTCTCATTGGGTTGTTAAATTTACCAGAACAATGAAACTCGGTTACGGGCAGTTCGCCGTAGAGATCCAAGTTCACCGTTTGGTCCCGTCGAGGTCGAATTATTTTTCTAGGAAATGTAGCGTTCGCCCAAGACTCTAGAAGATTGTCGGGACATTTCGCGATCCTTGATCGATAGAACGTCGAAGTCAGTCCTATATTAGTTATCACAACTGTCACTACAGTGTGATCGAGTGCCGTGCTGTCCACATGCACTTCGCTGATGCGACCTAGGGATCTAAGATTGAAGAACAATCGCGATTTAATCAGAGATCATATTGGGATATCTTTAATTTTAGCCACTCGTCAACTTGCTTCAGTCCACAAAATCTACGATATGTTTGAAGAACTTCGAAAATGACATTGTATATAATACCTTCGTATTTTCTCGTTAAGAAATTTACTTCCATTTACGTCACATCGTTACGGTATCGTAAGACTCTAAACGCTTCAAATGAACACTTTAACACGTACGTAACGTAGATTACCTATCGACACGTTAGAATCGCGTTCATTGACGCTTTCCTTCGTTACTCCCGAAACTTTAGAATATGAGCTTCTTTCAAAGAAGAGACACACTCAGCCGATACCTAGCCACTCGGAGTAATCGCAAAATCGGATTACGAGGGAATTAGCGCGCGAAGTGTAAGCGAACTGGTTACTTGGTAATCTCTAGTTAGTCATCTAGGGGTAGATAGGTATCGTTCCTCTCGAGACTCACCCTCCCGCGAGCGCGGCCTTGTAACCCGCTTCGACTTCGATGTCGATCGCAGACACGTGCGGCGAATGGTACTCCAGAGCGAGGAACTCGTGACTTCCGCTCCCGTTCGCGCTGTACTTGATGGGCTCGCTCGGCACGGATGCGAAATTGCTCAAGAAGTAGCAACCAGGTCGCCCGGCCGCGCGAGCTTCCTGTCGACATGTGACACTAGATCGAACAGCGGGCCCGACCTTCGACAGCCGGCTGGCGGAAATGTTCGCGGGTATGCGAGGTGGTTTCCGGCACATGTTCGTGACGCGCGACCGTCGTATCTTACCGATAAACCTCGCGATGACGTATCAGCGCGCGGCTCTAAAGTTCGGCCAGCGAACCCTAATCGATAGGTCCTGCCCCGTTCCCGATAAAAGGATCTCCGCTTGTAATTTTTCCTTCGCGATTTCTAACACTTTCTTTCATATCAACGGATTAATCTCGCAGACTCTTGCTAAAATTCTCGCATTTGCAAAAGGTCCAACGCGGTGGACTGTCAAATTTCGCGAGCTCTTCCGTGACGGAAACTGTCCGAGGCCACGTTGAAACGTAAGGCTGTCAAGAGTCTTGGTCGTCGAATCCGAAATTTGCGCGCTGCGAATGTCTTGCGACGTACAATGCGTCGTATCGCAATAGGATCGAGGAGAAAAACGCGGATCCGCGATACAATGATTCAAAATGTAACAACGAGCACATTCGCAGCGACGGTCATTTATGAACGCGAGACAGATTTGGTATTTCGCCCAAACGAGACGGCTCGAATTCCTCGTCTCGCGTATCACAGAGCCCGACGTACAAAAATCCACGCTGGTCCCTCCACCGGCGACCGATTTGTATGCGACTGTCCGTTCCCGTCGCCACGACAAATCTCCCTCTCGCGACGTTTTATACGGGCATAAGCATTAAATTCGTGCGCGATAAATCATGTTACACGGCGAGCGGGCCGCACTTAAAGCGTCTCACGCTCGCACGAAACTCGACGCGGGCGCGACGGCCGCGAATAGCTCGAGGACAGGCAATTTCCAGTGTTGTTTCATTTATTGCACCTGTCATACGTACCGCGTCGCGCCTACGGTAGGCCAGGGGCTGATTTTTCAAACAGGTTCCTCTGACACGTCCGCACCGGTCCGGTTGCCTCGCGAACGCCGCGAATCCCACACCCGCTTTGTCGCACTTGTTCCCGCTCTCGTCGATGCTGCTCGCCGGCACCACGAGATACTCACCCGATTTGTCTACATCGAACGCCAAAATGTTATCATTTAACATCTCGTATTAGATTAATTACTCGAGATTGCTCTTGGATCCCATACAGCACGCATGTCTAAAAGACATCTTTAAGACATCTTTAAGTCATCTTTTAGATATGTGTATCTATACATCTTCGCAAAGTCATCGTAGCGACGAGTTTAAGTCACAAAGAGCCAAGTTTTATTTGTCGAATATCGAGCTTTTAAAATTCTTACGCTCAATTTTATTACACATTACATTTAATTGTGTGTATTAGATTATAATTATTTATTACAGCAAATTCTACTTAAACGACGTAACGATTGAAAATTATTATGCCGCTAAATTGAAATTCTGGTACGTATATTGTGGAACACCTTCGTATCTTTCAATATACGATTCGACACTTGAAAACTTGGATTAAATTTTGTACAGGGAAGGATTGAAATTCCGACGAAATTGCCATTAGACATAGTTTGGTATACCTTAAATAAAATATATTTAGCTTTTTCTTTTTTAATTAAGGGTAAAAGTCGTTGAAGTCATTGTTCTGGGTGTACAATTATTCGCTCTACGTCCCGACAATTTCCATTAGAAGACACAATCTCGCGTGCGATATTTTGAAAGGGTGGCATTGAAACATTCCGGGTTCAATACCTTCGGCAGGATATTCAGAGCCTTTTGATGTCACCGACGACGGTACCAAAAGACGATCATGAACGACATCCAAATTAGGAATCTCGCCCTCCTCCCGTCCCGGCATTTTCACTTCCTTGTAAGCGAAAGCGATCGTATCTTGGCTGCCTCTATGGTGCCTGTTGAACGTGCCCAATCTGATGGCATAAACGACCTGTCTAGCGTGAAGTTTATCGGGTCGCTTCGAACATACTCGAGTGCGCATTTAAACTCTCTCTCACACTCTCTCTCTCTCCCTCACTCACCTGACTACGGAATCTCTGGTGAGATCCTCCCAGTAAGTCGATCCGTTCGCTAAAGCGCGTTTTTCGTAAACCTGAAGATACACTACGTGCTCGACGATAGGATCCTCCAACTGATACACGGAATACCTGAAGAATTTTTCTGGCGTTTATTCCCGCCGAACCTTGACAATTTTCAGGATGATAAATTCGTAATCGATAAATAGAAAGTTGCGAAAGTCGATTTAGTGTGCATGGAGGACTTTTGAAATGTAACGACCACTATGAAATATCTTTGTATCGATTATCCGTTAATTAATTTGCGGCACGTCAACTGCAGGGGCCATCGGAAGCGGGAAAACAAAGCACTCATCTTTGCTTTTGTTGCGTCTATAGTCTGCAATTGTTGCCGCGCATAGCATTGTGCGTAAAACTGAAAATAAGTGATCGAGGGCCATTGGCTGTCATTTTAATGTTTTAATAAACCATCGGCCCATACCGCTATTACATGCACGATTGCCTCGCAATATTTTTAATAAACTTTATTGACAGGTAAAACAACACACTCTCCGTAAATAAATGAGGCGAAAGTTTTCTGTTATTTGCTAAATAATGAGGGTCCATTATTTTCAGTCCATTATTTTCAGGTGAATTTACAAAAATAACGCTGCTATGCATACATTTTATTCGCGATTAACGCATGCAAAAATTACTCTTTGTTTTCTCTCCGTTTCGCCCCCCCCCCCCTCAATTTATCGTTACAATTTAATTTTATCTCTTTCTCGAACTCGGTCACATTTCCTTTATATTTCCCGTCATAATCGCGGATCCGCTAACTTTATCGCGCGGTGGAAACGAACGTTCGGAACAAACGCGCCACTTTGAAAAGGTTCGCGTTCGGCCGCATCCCTTTCCTCAATGAAACAAACGTTATATTCCACATGAATCACGGCTCGACCCGCGATCCCCTTAAATCCCCCTGGGCGACCTACCATAAATCACTAAAGCGCAAACAATGTGCGGACTCGAGATATTTGGCCGCATCGATATTCGGCGGGTGTCGACGATCCGTGCAGTCTTGACCGCCGCGGATTTGCGCCGTGCCGGGATCGGCTTCCGGTCCATCGACCGTCCGACTTCCGTCGCGTTTGCGCCGCCGACTCGCGTCGCCTCTCGCAGGCTTCCGAAATCTCTCGGCGTTTTTTCTCTCCGCGGCGTCGTGGCGTCTCGAAAATCTCGCGGCATCATCGACGTCATACTCCGGCTCGAGAGACGTCATTAATAAGTGTCTCTTGAAACGCTGCGGGCTTTCAGTCGCCGAAATATCTTTCGTCCGCCGACTGCCCTTTTTCCTCTTCTTCTTCCGCCGCTGCTTTGTCTCCCTCCTCATCGGGCTCGAGGCTTTCTGCCGTTTCCCAAGTACGCGATTACCTTTCCGGAAATCGCGACGCTCGCTGACATCTCGTTTCTTGTACGGAACGCTACGAGACAATGCGAGCTTATGGGATCTGTCATGGAGAGATAATGAAACCAATTACCTGGTGCATTCTTGAATAATATACAATTCTTTCTCTATTATTGATAGTCTCCTTCAAAATATCTTGTTAAAAAATTGTCAAGAAGGCGGAAAAAATTAACGAAAATAATGTACATACGTTCAAAGTTGAGCTAGGTGTTTTATACTAATTTTTTTACATAATCTCATTGTTTCTATGCGAGACAGACCTTGTACGCTCGTCCACGGTTTCTCTGCCGATTTTAGAAGTGCCCGCGTTGTCGTTCATTAATGAAGAAGTTGAATATCGTATTGCGTTCGCCGAGGAGGTATCTTCTCTCTCTAACGAGCTTAACTCCCCGTCGACGGCGGATAAAGCATCATCGGTCGAAAGTTTTGCCAGAGGACCATTTCCGGCGACGTTCCCTTCGATCTTAAACGAATCACTTCTACCGCTAACGAGATTTGGGTCAGAGGGGCGGTTAATCTTGCCGCGGACGCGCCGAAATACGACTTTTCCCGGCGTTGCAGTTCCGCCCGGTGCTTCGCGCGATTCCCGCAGTTCCTTATCGATCGCCAGTCGCCGCGTGGCCGCCCGATGTTCCCCAATCCAATCTCCCGGAGGACCTGCTCTCGTGGAACGGTTAAGCAATTTCGTTCTCGTTTCGGCACGCCGATCCGATACCCCCGCCCTCCCGGCCCTCTTCGACTTGGAACGCCCGGGCCTGTTCTCTCCCGCGGCACCGATTCTTTCTAATAAAGCATTTCGCGAGACGCCGATACCGCGCGCAAGTATCGACCTGACATTGTCGTTAGCGACACCCGTCGGTCCGGACCGCCGGAACGCAGCGTTTTTACCCCGTGCCAAATATTTCTCTCGCGAAGATCCGATTTCATCCTCGGGATTTGTCGTCGTGGCAATCCCTTGTTTACCGAAGTGAAGTCGATCGACGGAGCTACGATCTCGGTCCCGCAGCCACGAAGACGAACGATTCGTTTGGCTGCCGTCCAATCGAGATTTCTTTCCCCCCGGCTCGTCCTTTGAACCTTTAAAGGGACCGTTCGAATTTTGTCTTACACCCGTTAGCTCCACGGTGGTATTTTTCCGAGAGGCATCTTTGCGAGGCGACTTTTGTGCAGGCTCGTAAAATAGGAAGGACTTGGGCGTCGCGAAAGAAGTCCTGCTCGATAAAGTGGTGGCGTACACCTCCTTTCCCGCGGAAGTTTCAAAGAGCGTGGATAGCCCTTCGTCCTTGGACACTTGATCGGGAGAGGTGGACGCTGCCGGATGAGAAGGTGCTACGGTAAAGGGCTCAAAAGTGCCGTCGCCCAAAGGCGACGATCCCTCGCGCGTCCTTTCCGTCGATCGCCACTCAGCGGTCGTAAGATCCTGCCTGGTCCCTCCTGATTTTATCATCCCATCGGTAGTATCTTTCTGCCGCTCCACGTGACTCGACGCGTTAATAACCACGTTCTTCACGTGGATCACCGTCTCGCCGACCTGCGTCCTAGGACCTGGAGGCTCCCCGTCCTCCGCGATGACTCTCAATAGCTTCATCATGAATCGCACGATGGCCATCATGTTTCTCACGCGAATCGCATTAATCGAATCGTCGTTGCACTTACTAGATAATGTCGCGGTCTCTAGAACGCCGTTCTGCAATCGCGTCGACGACGGTGAGGACCTCATGGTTACCGCATTCCGGTCGTTTACAGTCGTTTCGTAGACTCCAGGTGGAAAAGTTTCGGTAGGATCGCCATTCCGATAATTGCTCCAGGTTTGCAACTCGCGCGAGGTCGTCTCCGTAATTTCGAGTTCCCGAACGGTCGCGGGCATTCTGTAACAACCGCCGGAAGTAGCGTTCCGCGGGTCCTCGCGCGAGCAGCACGTCCTGGTTCCCCCGTAGTTCGCAGGATCGTCGCTCGGTTTCTCGATACTGACATGCACCAACGGCGCAACGCGAAGAGTAGTCGTGTTTGCTGGGTCAATCTCTCTCCCGATCGAATTGGATCGGTTTGTTTCGGTCGCGGGGACGTCGATCCGACGCCGGGGTTCTTTAGACACGTCCTGATGGTCTTTTAGACTAGCGTTGTTGACCAGGACGGATCCGAAAATGTCTGGAAAATACACCGGATTCGCGGATGACCGGGAATCCAGTTTGCCAATCGTTCCGCCGGCTCGCTCGGAAATCGCCCTTCCGACGCTCGTCCCGTCCGCTTTGCCATCGGGTTCGACCGAGCGATCCGTTAGAAAAACCTGCTTGGCCGATCTCGAGTTTGCGTTATATTTGTCCAATCGTTTCTTGACTCGGGCGCGATTTTTTTTCCCCATCTTTCGTCCCTCCCCGCTTCCTCGCGTCAGATCGAAGAGCATCTCGCCAGACTTTATCCTGACTTCGCCCGCGTTCGTCTTTTCGGCTTCCCGACTCTCGTCCAATCTCGCTTTCAGTGAATTACCCGCTTCGTCATTTCCACGTTCGCCCATGGACAAGAGATCCAACGTAGATTCCACATTTGAATCATTCAGAGGGAGATTAATGGTGGTAGTTTCAATCGCCCTGACAGTGTTCGACAATGCGGAAACCGAAGACCGCGTTGCTGAAGACTCGTCGGGAACGGCATCAAAGCTTATTAGCATTGGCGTCTGATTGAAACCACTGTGCACCTGAATCCTCCCAATTAGCGAAATTTTGATGTTTCCTTCGTTTTTAGACGTTGCCGAGCTTCGTGATAGGTCGATGTTCGATCGTAATCGTCCAGCACTCGATAGATTTTGATTATTCGTAGCAAGTGAGCTTACAGTTTCTCTCGTATTAAATGTCGACTGGGTGTCGTAAGGCGATTCCTCTCTTATCCCGTTGGATAAATTATTTTCGTTGATTTTCTCGCGAAAGGAAAATGGTTCCTCGTTAATCTCTTTGCCTCGTGAATTTCTTAAAATATTTTCAGAATTATCAAACTCTTTTTCCCGTACAGAGGCTTTATTATCGACAATGCTACGAACAATAGATTTTTCTTCTGCTTCGAGAGGAACTTCTAACATCTTATCGTCATTGAAACTCGTAAGATCAGTCGATTCGCGAGAAACTTCGGTATCTTGAAAGTCTGTACTTTTATTCTTAACTTTCTTCTCGATGTTCCTGTAATTGCCACCGTAATTAATGGTAATAAACAATGGCCTGATTACATATAAGCATAATTTAATCAGATACTAGTTTTTGTATCGGTGCCTTATCTTATTTGAAACAATTACAAAATCTTTTCCTTTAACGAAACGAGTTTTATCTCAACTTTCTACACGTTGCTTTTCCACATTTTCGCCAAATAATTTGAGCGTCGCTACGATAAGTACTAACAATTAATAGCAGCATCAATAGCGTTTTAACAGTTTTAACGAATTATAGAACATGTCTCGTTTCTGTAAAAGGGGATATTAATTATTCCATTTTTAAGTAGGAATTTTTTTAGTCGATGAGAATCCTACACGGAAAGATCGGCTAAGGCAAAACTAACGAAAATTAAAATGTTGCCGTATAAATAATAGGGGCTACATTGTTTCGCGTGGCAACATTCACTAAGTTTGCTGCACAAAACGCATATAGTTGTCTCCACTACTTATCGTACCAATGTGGGTACGACAACCGCAGATATAGCTGTCCCAAATATTACTATTTATTGGGATTGCGCCAACCCTAATTAGACATGTGGTAGCCATATCGGTCTCTCCGTGTATCTGTATGAAAATTAATATTAATAAACACAAATTTGAACACTGAAAAAAATCTGTTAGATCCAACCAGTCGTCTGTTAGAAGATGGACGAATCAGA
This sequence comes from Vollenhovia emeryi, assembly GCF_000949405.1. NCBI lineage: Eukaryota > Metazoa > Arthropoda > Insecta > Hymenoptera > Formicidae > Vollenhovia > Vollenhovia emeryi. The sequence goes on along the minus strand of NW_011967243.1, from coordinate 3,813,729 downwards.
ATTCCTTTAGGATTTACCAGATGTGTAGTGAAGTTCTAGCAAACTTCTGGTTATGAAATATCGTTCATGGTAAATCCTAAAAGAATTCTGGTAAATCCTAAAGGAATTCTGATTCGTCCATTTTCTAACAGACGACTAGTTGAGTCTATCAAATTTTTTTTTCAGTGGAAAAATGAAGGACTCAAAGCCGTGACAGGGTGTTAGTGTCTAAATATTTCATTCTAAATTTGTTGCGAACAAATATTTAGACACTAACACCCTGTCACGGCTCTTGGTCCTTTGTTCCCTCAAATTTGTGTTTATCACATTTGAGCCATACGAATTTTATTAATTTGTTAATATTAATAACCTCGAGACTGCCTCTTCGCTACTCGCTTGCGTGTCGTCGGGGAACATCGCTGCATCGCAGACAGCAGCTGTTCTTTCCTCCGGCATAGCTCGTGCAACATCGGCACTCCTGCCTATCAGTCGATCCATCGCGGCCACCAATTTCCGCGAATTTCGATTCTCGCGGACGCCAGACCGATTCTCGAGGTACGATAGATCATCCCTCTTGCCGATGGCTTCATTATCGCTCGAGTCATTCTCCCGGCCCGCCTCGCTTTCATCGTTCGCGTAATACTCGTCGTCAATACTCTCTAGGTAGTCGGATTCTCCGCTCGACAACAGTCGTCTGCCGGGTTGATGCCAATCCGGCGGCGACCGATCGGCGCGTTTCTCGCTTGCCGCGAGATCCCGCTCGGTGTCCGCCTCGTTCGATACCGATGATAACTTCCCCTTGATCTTATTGATTATCTTGCGGACGGTGTCGTACACTTTGCCTCGTGGACGTCGAAGGTATTGCCTCCCGGCGGAAACGCGACAATCCGCGGGATTTTCATTAATCTTCCTCGCGTCCTCGCGTCCCCGCTGTCGCGCGGCGAGAAGCGGGATCTTTTTATCGGCACTTTTAGCCGCGACGCCGAGCTCGCGCGTTTCGCCCTTATCGTCCGGTATCATCAATTTCACGCTGCAAATGACAGTATCCGTCTCGCGACTTTTGTCCCGGCTCCCGGGACTTCTTGCGCAAGCCCGTAATATCCCGCCCGCGGACCATTTCTCCCGCGGTTCCGCGCTCGCCGCGATTTTTCGCGCCACCGCGATCCTGCCGATCTCGGCCGCCGTCCGCTCGTCGAACGCCGGTTTCTCCGATCTCCGATCTGTTTCCGATCTCGCGCGCACCGATCCGGAAAGGTCCGTCCGTGACGACGGAATTTTTGTCGGGCCTGAAGCACCGAGCGACGCCGACGTAGCTTCGCGATTCCGCGATGAAATGTCCTTGTCGAATTGACGATCCGCACCATCCTTCACCTGGCGCAGCCTCAAACGAGTCAAGTTCTTCAGACTATCTTGGACGTCTTTCCTTCGCGCGTCCAAATCGAGATTATCTTTAACGGCACGAAGCCCGACGTTACGCGCTGCAATATCTCGAAGAGCGGCATCGAGCTTTTGTGCCTGATCTCGACTTTCGCAACTGTGTCGAGAGGATCCCCGGCTCGCAGGATAATCCAATTCGCCGACTAATCTTTTTTCAATTGTAGAACGTAATTCAGTCGACTCCGTTGTATTCGGGGACTTTTCGTTTTTATTCAAACCCGCTCTTCCACTTGGCCGAGTCTCTTCATCCTCGCTCGCGTAGACGTAGAAGACCGAGGAGTCGCGATTGCCTGCCGCGCGGATAAGGTCCGATCTCTTGCCTCTCGTCTGCGCGACACCGGAAGGAACTGTCGTTGATGAAGTTCGTGCCGAGGAAGTGTTCTGAAAATAATCTGCCTCCGGCTCGTAGCGGTGCTTCCTCCCTTTTCCCTCAGTCCTCCGGGCAGATTGAGATCGGTTCGCTGCAATTAACTGCTGCATTTCCGTAGTGCGATACCAAGGGTGCTCTTCAGCTTCCCCTTTCGCATTCGTCATTTTCATACTCGTTACACGATTGGTAACTTTTTGTGTTTCGTGCTTCCCAGTTCTGCTCGATACTTTTCGTACTTTTGCCCTCGCCGAGGTGTTTGCGTCAGGTCTTCCAGGTCGGAATCTCGGTTTAGAGGCAGTCTTTTCGCGAGTGGTCGTCGTTGCTTCCGTCTCGTCCACGAAAGTAGTCTCGTCCAGAGAGACCTCATCGTGCATCTCTCCCGGGAGCGATGGTGTCGCCAGCGGACGTATCGAAGGACGGAAAGCTACGTCCGTGATCCTGGTGGCGGTCGCCAAGGTTGTCGTGAACCGAGTGACGGTCGTCTCTTCTTCAGGCGGCAAGGTTTCCGCTTCCGTGATCTCGTCGAAAGTCGGCATGCCCGGCATGATGGGCGTGAATGCCGCGTATTGTCTCGCGATTCGATCCACCAGCTCGGCAATTTCCTCCTTTTCCCGGGACCTCTCCAGAGAACTCGCCGAATTTTCCAAAGGTGGATCTTCAGTGTAACGAGAGTCCGCCTCTTCCTCGTTGCTCAACGAAATTTCCTTAGGTTCGATAATCCAAGTACTGCCGCGTGATGGGAGCCCCGAGTCGATCGGCGGGCCTTCGGGCTTCACGAAATTGCCAGCGATAATCCGCGAAGGGCCGTTATTAAGTTCGAGGAATCTCGTGTTTTCCAGTTTATCTCGTTCATCGTCGCTTCGATTGTTCAGCGTTTCAGTCACTTCCTTAGAACTCGCCGAATCGCTAGATAACGTTCTAAGCGGACTATCAGTCACCTCGACATAGCCACTGACATTTTCGCCGCGCGGGATATCCGTCTGCTCCATTGCGAACTCGGTCGCACAAATCGGATTTTTTGAACCATTCAAATCAATTTTCTTTGTAATATTGTAATCCTGCTTTCTCATAATCGACGACGACAGAAAAGGATCGATGACAGGTTTGGAAAAAACGGATGGATGCCCGGACGAATCTTTTCGCGTAGCCAGCGACGTAAGCGTGGCGGCTTCATCGCTCGTCATTGTAGATCCCGTAGTCGCGATAGAGTTTTCACTCGCGGTCAATCGCCGGCGTGTGTCATTTAATTCTGCAGGCCGCTCATGCGTTATTTCATCGTCATGAATCGCAAACAGCTCGTCCGATTTGCCGTTTTCTCGCGAAAACAAATTGTCCCCCGATCCAGCTGGAATTTTAGGGATATCGGCTTTTGCGACTTCGCTCCGTGTAACTACTTCGAAATTCTCCGGAGTTTCTCGAATAATTCCCGTCTCGGTAGAGTCTTCCTTCAGGACGTTGCTTATTCGCACAAACTTGTCCTCGATCCGCTTATCGACGCTGTTCTTCTTGCCGTCTTTATTGTTGAAGTGGAACGGATTATCGTTCTCTTCGGGCTGGACTTTCCAGCGAGAATGACCCGATTCCGAAATCACTCGTTTCTTCGGACCTTCGTTACCAGTATTCGATATATTTCGCTTAGAGCTAGCTGTCTCAGGTCGAGTATAGTAATGTACAAAAGCTTGCGTTTCGCCCGACGAACCTTCACCTGTCAAACCGTCGCCCCGAGCATTCGCGATACTAAAAACTCCCTTTCCGGCTCGGAGATGTCTACGAAAACGTCTCTCGCCCTTCGAAAATTCGTTTCGGAAACTGTCGCGTTCAAAGTCCGACAACGCGCGCTTCCGCGTCGATCCGCGGCTCGGCTTCCCGAAGCGTTTCAGCTCCCCCGCGAGGCCCTTGTCTCCGCGAAACTTGGCGGCGCCCTTCGACTTGCGCAACTTCCGCCGGGGCTTCCAGAATTTGTAACTGTTTTTCAAGTTCACGTCTTTCGGCGCTCGCCCGGCCGAGTTATGCATTCCGCGCGATTCTCGGCCCTTGTACAAATCCCCGAGGTCGCCGGGAAATCCCTGTATCTCGCCCGCCGGTAACGAACCGCGAGTTTTTGACTCCAGGATTTTCGTCAATGATTTATCTTCGGAACGAGCGGCGGGCGCGGATAATTCTTCCAGCCGCGGGATTCCGACGGGAGAGGAGAGATTTCGTAATCTTGTAAAAGCAGGAACGGCCGAGATTCGCGTCGATACATTAGCATTTTCCGTTTTTCCCTCCTCGCCGTTCGTATTATCTCTTTGAATCGCGGCTGCACTTAAGTTCTTCCTCACGGCCGAAGCGTTTCTCAACGCGTTAACGTTATCCGTGATGTTCTTCAACGCCCTAAATCCGTATTGTCTCTCTTCGTCTCCCGTCGACGCCATAATTCGCGATAATAGCGCGAACGCGTTCTCTTCGAAGCTATTCGATCTTGCCGTCGACGACGCGATAGCACAATTAATATCCTCGTCGGTATTGTTTCCGAACGGAATCCCGGGCCGAGTTAAAAATTCAATGGTCGTTGAAAAAGCTCCGTTATCGTGCAACGTGTCGTTGAGGAACGTATTTTTCTCCGTTCGACTCGAAAGGTGACTCACTTCCGGAATTCGCGGGTGTATTGCCAGGGTCGTCGGTGTGTAATCGAAGGTATTTTCTGGCTGAACGCCGCGAGATCGACCCCTCGCCATTTCCTCGCGATTTCCACTTTCTGAAAAATTCGCCGACCTATCGCGCTTCTCGAACTCGAGAAACTCCCGATTATCCTCTTTGCCGCCAATTTTCGTAAAACCCTGTTCACTTTCTAACTTCGTTAGTTTCGTCGTTGGATTTCGAGGATCATCCGCGACTGATCCCCGAGTGAAAAATCGATCGTCGCTCCGACGATCGGCGGATTGCGGACTGGCTTTCCGAGATTTCAGTGCTCTCGAATCATAATCGTCTATATTCGTGAATTTTGTAGTTGTGTCTTGAAGATTATCCGTAATTGGTCCATTGATCGAAGGCCGTCCGTCGCTAATTCGCCGGTCCAGGATCCGTCGATCCGATTTTCGAAATCTATCGTCCGAATCGCCGACATTTCCAGTCGATAAATCGTTCTCGTCCAATAAATCCTTGCTTCTTTTGTCGCTTTCGTGTTTTACAGCTTGCTCCATGGCTCTTTGCTTCATGGCTTGCTCATACACGGCATCGATGTAGGCTTCGATCTTCCCCTTCGGTGATGGATCGGAGAATACGTTCTCCAATACGGACTGCAAGCTTGTCGTGTGATTCGCTCTCCCCGTCCTGGGAAATCCCTCGAGTAGTCGAATGCGCTGTCGGACCGAATTGTTTTTAAGCTGTTCTTTTTCTTGTTGTTGTTTCCGAAAAGGAGACGCTTGCTCGCCAAGTGGGCCATTAACGGCGGAAGTATTGCGGCTCGTTACTCGTCCTCGCGCATCGCCGTTCTCGACTTGGCGGTTGTGTCCCTCCTTCCCGTTCACTTCGACCTGGCGCTGTGCCTCCGAATTGTCAAATAAATTCGCGCTCGACACGGACCTGTTGCGAGCTCTGTTTGTGCCATCGTCCCGCTGGTAATAGTTTGACTTGGCGGCGACCGAGCGGAAACTTTCGGCACGCTGCGCGTCCTCGCAAGAACAGCAGAAACCCTGAAAGCGATCCGTCGTCTTGTTGCGCGCGGCTCTTACTGCAGGGACATAACTTGCCTAAAGTTTAATTAAATGGCCCGCCATTGTCGGGGGAAGTTTGGGCAAACTGTCGTGTAAACGATGGCATCTCGAAATTATTTTTGTCTTTTTGAGCAGTTCGATTCGGCCATGACAAAGGGATAGGTATGAGAAACTATTTTACAATGATAGAGGAAAGTCCTCTATTATGAGATAGGATTCTAATATAAGATAGCAGGTTTTCAACGCCCAAATTCAATCGCAGATCCGTTTTCGCAACGATTACACGATCTAACAATCAATTTTCCACTAAGCAGATTTCCAAGGGCAATAAATTCATGGTGGAATCAACTAATGATGCCTATTAATTTGACAGAAACCCTCGCTATTCATATTAGGACCCTGTCTCATAATAGGGCACTTTACTCTATAAATTTTTCGGAATTTAGCACAACGCTGTCTCCACGCATACATTTTTCCACCTACATTAGGTCGGGGGAGGGGGTGAATTATAGTAGACACCAAGAAAACGGAACAGTACCAACATACTTTTTCTTTGTCATATATCGGATTAAAATTGTTAACTTAAAAAATGACACGGACAATCTTACTCCGATATTTGACAAAATTATTAGCTTGGTTTGCTTTTCTTATATGTGTACATTTGCCACCCAACCTCTGAATACAAAATTCACTAATCAGTCTTTGTCTCACATTTCTCGATTTCGTATGTTGTATACCTGGCTTATATCATTATAAGCTTGTATCATTATATTATATTTATATTATATATTATAACATTTGTTTATATCATATATCATATCAATATTATATCCTTCGCTGAACATTTGATTTATTGTATCTTCGGTAGGCTGCTAACCTAGCCGAAGGAAACCTCCGACCTGGAGGGCTATACCCCTAAGGGGTATGTGTGGCAAGGTACTCTCAAAGGGAAGTATCTTGTGTGGTAAGATACTTCCCTTCGAGAAGTAGCGTCTGAAAAAACCAGCGGTGTTCCTGGCTGGATTTGAACTCTGATCTTTTCGTTTATTTATTTACTAAGCAGCGCACATTTCTCTCCGCCACACTTGCCACGTTAAATTATAAGATCATTTTCATATATTAGTTCCAAGCCACTTTGATTGTAGACCGTGTTCTGTAATCATATTCATTCTAAATAATGAAACTAAAATTTTCGTTTATTGCAGCCTACCGAAGATACGAGTACAATAAATCAAATGTTCAGCGAAGGATATAATATTGATATGATATATGATATAAAATGATTTTTTAATAAAAAAATAGATGAATGCTGTTTATAGATAAATCTTATATCTTTGTATGCGCCTTGTATATTTGTTTTCTATCAATCTTACCTGACTAAATAGTATTGGCTCTCCATCAACTAACATTTGACCGCAAGTTGGGTTCCCTAAACCATCGTTACATCCAGTGAAGTTTGCTCGATGATTATTAATGACTTCTTCTCTCGCCCCCGCATTGACAACCTTATTCAAAGCGATCAATATATAGGAGAAATATGTTTTCTTTCTACTATACGAACATGCGAATAATTAAAACGGCACGAATTTATCATCTGTTAATACGCATTTTCTGTATCAAACGTAGATAATCCAGATTACATTAATGGAAACTATTTTGTCGGCCTCAATCAACAAATCGTTGACGAAACTTAATTGATAATTTATCCACGAGATTCTTCGAGAAATAACTACAGTATTATTGGCAATCAAGATTTTATGTTATTAATCTATATTTGCTGTCGGATGATGGATTTATATGATGTTATTAGCGAAAAATGGTCGCACACATTAAATGTGACGTAAATTAATCAATTCACACACTTACGCCTTGTAATCTCAGTCCATATAGATGCAGGAGAGGTTCTTGGCGAACTTTTATGACGTATGGATTACGCAATCGGATTTTGTGCAATTGTACCGGATCCAATATATGATCCACCAATACGAATTCTTCCCGCGTATTCGTCTAACAAAATATACATATTGTTCCAGAATAATTTCTTATGATAGTAGGCCAAAACTTTAAAGAAAGTTACAATCTTTCATCCGAAATAGTAACTGATTCCACGTAAAAAGTAATGACAATAATCAAGCTTTTTAGTCGACATTAACCGTCCAATGTTTTGATACAGACAATTTTATATGCCTCAGTGGCCAAATTGGTGAGACACCCGCCTAGACAGTAGGGAAGTCCAGGTTCAAACCCTGGCTGAGGTAACATTTTTCGCAATAAATGTTCTGTATTAAAACTGACCGGTTAATGTCAACTAAAAAGCTTGACTATTGTTATTTATTACTGGCAACTTAGAGAGTTCTATGTTTAAAAAGTAACGAGTTCAATAAATTAATGTATATCTAACGATACCTTTCCAACATTTTTAATCTTCATGCTAATAATCACTTTTCTTCTGCACTTTTGTATTGACTGCGTACGCGACGTTTCTCTGCTATCAATACAATAACCAGTGTAATAACAATATAAAAATATCAGGGGGCCACGTTACTATATAAAAACATTTGTTATCAGTCACTTGATAGATTATGCCAATTCTGAGAACGTAAATTGCGTTTGCCTACACTTCTTTCCGCGTTTCCGAACAGCGAACCAAGACAGCTCTGATCTCGATCCACGGATGATCTTGATCGACGAGCGGTCCTTCGAACGAGAAATGTCGACGATCTTCATGTCCAAGTCGTTCGTTGTAAAACTCATGCCGAAGCGATCGCAACGCGCAGTCGGGATTTCTCGATGGATGGTATCGGGGATCGTATCGAAACTCCGATATGTAGGGATGCAAATGCGGGGTAGCGCTTTCGGGATGAGGGCCAATTAACGCGAGTACCATCTGAGTATATATATATTTCAATCGTGATACCAAAAGTAATAAATAAGATTATCGATAATCTATTTCTGTAAATTCGCTCCGTTCATATTAAAACACTTGGTGGATCTTATAAAAATTTATCGTACGATAAATTTCCGTGCGATAAAGAACATGGAAACGAGATTGCCAAATGTGAGTTGATATCAAGAGATACCTGCAGCGTTATCCAAAGGGTCTTGAAAGGGCGCGAATGAGCTGGTGACATGTTAGATTATCCGGTGCGACATTGTTATCACTTGCCGGACTCATTTCGGATGCAAAACGGCATCGCGCGTACTACTGCACGTTCTATCTTGAATCTTGACACAACGCGCATGTCGTAATCATTCAACGGGACAAGCAGACTGGCTAAACTTCCGACCGAATGAACTAAATATTCTCGTAATGCGCACCTTGAAGATAGTAGATTCCCTTGGCGTATTTTAATGCGTAGTTTAGGAAGTCGGGCAAAATCCGTGGATGCAGGGTTATGATTTCATGCGAATCGGAGTGAATCTCTCGATATCAATGATGAAGTTACTCATTTAATAATTCGGTAAATCTAGATCCTTATTTGTCAAACGAAAATTAACTGAACAATGAATGGAATAAAATATGTGCATATAAAAATTATGCGCGAAGCGCGCGCAATGGTAATTTTTTTTTAAATAAAATATTATTGAAGTAAAGAATTAAGATAAATTAATTTGCAATTAAGTACATCTCGAGCCGGCAGGCAGCATATAAGTATGTATAATTACAATTCAAAATTATCAGAAATATTGCGTGTCTGATAACTATACTTGTTAAAATTCTTGATTTCTTGACTGGCGCCACTAAGCTGCTATTTAATTCGTTCATTCAATTGCTGAGGAAGTAAGGCGGTGCTCTAAAGGTAAATTTATAATTTTTCTTCGCGGATCTTGTTCCAGCAGATATAAAAAGACGTATTATTTTACTGCCGAGCTGCAGTTAATTTATCTTACTGCAGCTTAAAAGAACGTTTTTTTTTATCAGTGCCATTATTTAATCAATGCCCGTGTGTCAGTAAAACTGGCAGCTGTCGATTCTCGTCGAGCAAAGACATTTAAACACATTTTCATTCATTCAGAAGCGTTAAAGTGTTTCTGAAATCTACATTTAAGAGACTTTTTAAATCTTTAAATCGTTAGACCACATAATTAAACAGATGATATATAAAATTTCTATATTGTCACGCTTCGTTTAAATCGCGAAGCTGTAATAATAAATCGCAAGAATGCAACAAGTAATCGTCATAACGCAACAACTTCCGCGATGATGGATAAATTGGGGGAATAAGTAAAAAGGAGCAGACAGAGACGAAGTTTTTTTTTCATTATATTTTATTCTGACATTTTAAGATGTATGGACAATTATTACATAATAATTTTATATAATGAAAGGTTCTCCATGGTGGTAACTTTATATAATGAGACGTTTCACTCTTTTTTTTTATTTCATCTTTTGTGTAACGCTCGTCCTTTCTCCTCTGTTGATCATCCCTCTCTTACACATCATTCTTTCACAACGGAAATCAAATAATGATTATTAAACTATGAATGCATCATGAAATACGTGCGCACTTGATTATTGATCAATTAAACGTCATTATTCACTTCTTTTTTTTGTAGTTATCTTTATTATTACCAGTGTGTTATAATAATTACCATTAATCATTATAATTACGATATAATGCTATAATTAATCCTCCCACGCCATTTACTGCATTTTGCCCGCTTTCGACCGTGACAACGGTAGAGAGAGAGCACATTTGTTTAAATGATAGGATGCGAACGTGTCGCGGCTGTTCTCGGCACAGTAAATTTCACCTCGCCTCGCATTATATTCGTCATTATAGTGATAGTATCATTTTCACCGGGAGGCCGTGTATCTTCAAAAGAATTCTCGTCGTCCCTCTCGACTTCTTTTCCGCGAGCGCGAGCCCTTCAGGGCGGCCTAGCCGCGTTTCCCCCCCCCGACTTCCTTTCCCCCTCGCGACAGATAGAAAGGAAAACGAAAAGAGCCGATAGATTAAAATCAATGCCGACGGTAAAAGAAAAATAAGTAGACCGGATAAAAAGTAATCCCCGGAAATCCGCTTGGAAATACGTGAGACGCGCGCAATTATGCTGCATACAGACATGTACACTGGGTCTGCCGGGAATTATTTTGCGGACCAGATCCTCCGACCAGTTTGACGATTTTTTTTTTAAATACTTTCAGTCTCGTTTTAGGTCGACTTTAGCTCGATCTGAAATCGATCGAGGAACAAAGCGTATTCGCGGTCGATCACTTCGAAAGGAGCTTTCATATTTGAAGTATAACGCGATAGTTAAAAGGGAGGCTCTTTCATTCACGATTCGATTTGGCTGACTGCAAATTCGTCGTAGGACTCGTCCGTGAAGTTATCTCCCGGCGGGCCTGGGACACGCCGTGCACCAACTCAAATGAGCGAACAATGTCAGGTATACACGTGTACGTACATGTAGTTATGTTTCTTTTTTTTTGCGTTTTTGTTTTTCTTCGATTATGTGACTAGAAATGCTACACACATACGTGCCATCCATCCGTCCACGCGGCCACACGCATACACACATAAAAGTATGACTTAGCAGTAGTATAACTAATACGTATCTCTATATTTATATATGTATAATTATATATTTGTATGTATAATTATATATATATTACTCAATAGCTTCTACCGGCGGTCTGTGTATTAAGCTAATTTTACAACAATATGGCAATCATAATGAATAATACGACTACGTTATCGCGAGACTACACAGTCAATAACACTAATCTTAGGGACAGTAATACAAAATAAAAGGGCTCTCGTATCTCGGGTACAGTTTCACCAAGCGAAATTACGTTGTGCCACGAAGCAACTCGCGCTGTCACACGGGTTTTATAGACGCGAACGTTCTCCGATCCGTCGCGTGAAAATCCCGCAACTTTAATTCGCTACGAACGTAAGCGGATATCTGAGTATTTCCAATAGATAAAAATACCGACTGAATATTTTTAACAAAAAAATAAATAGCGAGCCACCCGACGTGTAATAATCCAGCTATCATTTTTATAGCACATTTTTCTTGCGCGGGGAAATATTTTTTATCGTCTAAAAAAAGAACCGTCGTTCGCACAAAAAAAACCCCCCCTACTGTTTCACGCGACAAAGTTGCAACGTTTTCACGCGGACGTCCCCGCGCCGTCGCAATAAACAAAGACGAAAAAGTAATTCCTCGTCGATCTCACTCCGCAAAGCATTAGCTGTCGATTCAAGCTCTCCCGCTCTCGCCAAGAGAGCTCGACTTATCTCGGACAAATTCTTCGCGGCATGACACAACTTTCTCCGATTTCTCAGATTTTCAATTCCCGATCAAGTTGCCTCGTCAACGAAATCGCGACCGCGCTAGGCGACTTTTCTCTCGCGCTGGTCTTCCCCGTTTACCGCGATTCGTAGATTGATATGAAAATGACGAATGGATCATTGCGCGCAATCGTCATATCGCTAGGTACTTTTCTAGGATACATCTGGGTAAAAGACTGCCCGGAAAAAAAGACGGTGTTAAATTAAAAGTAAACGCTGCTTTCGCCTCTACAGAAGTAAGATAAACGGAAATGGAACGAGATAAAATAAAAACGACTAAAGAAAAAAATCTCCTCGATTTTATCACAAACGTTCAAACGTGAAGATGTCTGAAAGGTACCGCAGCTTTTCAGAGCTGTCCCACATAAAACGACCCCCTTGGATCGCTCGAGACATTTCGTCGTTAAGCGTGTCGCTTCGAAAGAAAAGTTGAATTTCCCGGTGTTGATGCACGAACTAGGCCACCCTGGCGGGATTATCTCGGACGATGTCCAGGATATCGGATCGTCGCGCTTGGTCCGATCGGTGAAGCCCGTCGCAAGTGTGAGACGAGGGTGAGGTGAAACGAAATGAAATGTACGTCGCAAAGTGTGCCTCGAAGGGAGAGAGCTCGCTTGTACGCCTGTGTCCCCGGCTCATGAAACAGCGGAGCGAAGGACGCGAAAAGATACGCGATGATGAGACTTGCCGATCCCGATCGTGCGGCACGAGCTTTATGAGTGAGTCTCGAGCGTATATTACACACATTTAATATAGTATCACACATAATACTATATTATCGTCATATATTATAGTATTATATTATATATACAGACCCGAGACGTCTGTCCATTCGTCTCGTCGTCGCAGCACGATTCCACTCGTCCTTATCTACCGATTTTGCCTACCGGCTCTCGCGATCGTCGTCCCCGACCGATTAATTTCTAATCTCGGTTACCCCCGGTCTCCACGGATGTCGATCGCTCACGTCGCGATTATGCGAGGCCAGTGGGCAAGTACGTCGAACGGGTTACTCGCTTCGTAGATCCGTCTCTCGACCTTGCCGGAAGATGCCGGTCTTCCGCAGCCTCACGACCGCCAAGTGTCTCGACCTCAACGTTCTGTGTTTCCGTCGGCCGTTCTCTTTCGCGTACGGCCCTCCCGGTTCGCCCGAGTTTCCCGTCCAAGCACTCGTCAAGGAAACACGCCATCCCACACAGAGAAACGTCGTCGCTCACATCGCTTCTGAATTGATTAACTAGCAAGTGAATCGGTAAGACTTACAAATATGTTGTCGCGTACTCCCGTTGCGATCCTCCAACGTCTCGCGCTTGATATCTATGAACATTTTACGTTAATTAAATTTGCGCGTGTAAACCCCCCCTCCCTCTCCCCCGAGATATATTCTCAGTAACACGGTTTCACCGACGTGTCGTCGACGAGCTCCTCGATAGATTGACTAGAGCCGAGAAACGACCATCTTCGCGCATGATTTCGATTTAGTCACGTTGCACCGCGGGTCGTTCGATCCCTTCGCTAAATCTCGGGTTTGCGTGTCGAATCAGTGCGGATGGGCGAGTCGAGCGGCGTTGAAGGGGCGAGGCGGGCGATCTCCCAGTTTTCACGCTCGACCTCGCTTCCTGTCTCGCGTTCCTGATTTCACGCGCCCGCCGCGCTCAAGGAAAACCGCACTGCGGTCAAATCGCGCGCGAGCAACCGGACTCGACCGACACATCCCAACCGATCGCGCCTCGCCGAACGAACCGGTGTCCAAGTCCCGCCCGCGCAATTGATCTTCGAATAATCGCGCTAGCTAAACCTGTCAGAGCGGGTAAAGTTGGTGATTTCACGTTGCTAATCCTCGTATCCCCCAACGCCGGAGACCGATCGGTCGAATCCCCGTATCTCGCGACAACGTCAATCCCGGTCGTGTCCAATCGCTCTCTCGGAACAGAAAGCGCCACAGCTTACCGGTCCCCCTTCCACCCCTCGATATCCTAACGTAGCTAGACTAAAAGTTTAAATCATGCGCATTGGCACGCGCTATTTGGTACGTTTCGTTTGAGACTTCTTATACGTATTTCTCCGTCTTTGGTTTCCGTATAAATATTATATCGCTAAAGTCACAAGGCGCACGATCAGCTCGTCACCCGTCTCGCTGATGACGCCTCGACGCTCATCGACTACTCGTAACTCTACTCGTACGCGCTTCGAAGCGTCGAGCATCGTCTGACACTTGAAAAGATCGAAGAACTTAAGATCGCTAACAAGTAACACGTTACCCTCGACACTCGTTTCCAGCGTCACCGGCATTTTGTCGTATTCGTATCTGGGGCTGTTATAAATCATAGCGGTTGGTGGCCCACAGAATAGCCCACGCTCGATACTCCCGAAGGGAATATCTCAACTCTTGTACGAGGTCCAAAAGATGTTTACAAGTTGTCTCGGAAACGTCTCAAACGTTCGTATCGCGCAAGCACCGTCCCAACATTCGAGAGCGCGTTCGTCTCCAAGTATCAGACTAGCGCCGAGTATCGGCGCCCGATATCTTCGAGCGATTCGCTTCAAATCGCGTTCGTCAGCCCTTGATGTATCGCGCGACATGTTCGCCCTTGCCACCCGTCTTTTCGTCGGGCAACCTATCGTCGTCTCTCTCCTCGAAGGACCCTCGCACCGATCTCCTGATTGTCCCGATCGGACGACAAGACGGGCTCGTCATCTCTGGTCTCTCGTGCGATCGTACTTCTCGTTGTTCGATCCGCATTTGATTCTTCCGCCCGTCCCGTCCCGTGCCCTTTCGTCCTCTCCCTTTCTGACGAGGTAGCAATCGGAGTAATCGAAACGTAACGATGCTCGTCATCGGTGGCTCGTTTTCTTCTTCTTCTTCTTCTTCTCTCTTTCTCTTTCTTGCCGGTATCTCCCCCAACGGTCCCCCGTGTAATAAAATATAACTTATGCGAGATAGCGTCGAGTACAGTACGATTGTGCGCAACGAGATTCTTACTTTGCCTGTACCGGAACACGGTTACGCACGTGCTGGTGCACGCGCCTAAATGTGAGGTCCCATGTGTGTGCAATGCTCTCGTACACTCCCCACCCTCCCCCGTCCTCGCCCAACCCTTTCTTTCCGTGCACTGAACCTAACCACCAGTATTGTCGGTACGCCCCCCTCTACCCACCCACCCCCCTCCCAGTAGGAAAAGAAAACGAAAAGGAAGAAAAACGAAGCACTTAGAAAAATACACTCTCAGGACTCCCGCGAGTCGCCGCAGGCGTGCGCTTCACGCGTGCGCGCGGGACGTCCCAGAAATTGTGTACACGCAGGTACGTGTGTCCCTGCTACGAACGCACGGTGCGTCCACCGTGAAAATGTTTGAATCACTGCCAGTAATTTGTCGACAATAATCCTCGTTCGCAAGAAGTCTCGCTGTTTCGCAAAATTCTTTTCCCTCCCCCGTCGACAACGGGATGTCGCGGATCGTTTCCGCGCGTAGAAATCGCGTGACTCTCCGTCTACCCCGGACGCTCCCGTCGGGGAAATTTCGCGGAGCGAAACGGACGATTGGGAAAGTCGCGAGGATTTCGAGGGTCGACACGTTCTGTATACACTTGGAATTGGTGTACGTGCGCGACGATGATAGGTATACTATACATGACAGTTCTGCGACGATCGTTAACGAAGGGAATAAGTTTTCTCCAGCGTGACAAATAATTTATGCGTGTGCGTTATGTGTATGTGCGTATGGATCGACATTTGTGACTATAATTTCCCGTGCCTAGGAATATCCCGTGTGCGTGGGTCGTCGTATTAACTGCGTGGTAATTGCATGACGTATAGAAATGACGTAAAGTAAAAGTAGAAGGGTCTAAACCGTTACGTTACGTACAAGTAATCAACTGAGCTTGGTAGACGCTTTTCGCGATGTCGACGCCGTTGCTCTCTTATAAAATTGTCACGCTTGCCCTTGAGCCGCTCTCCGCTTATCAAAATGCAAATCTGGAAAACGCTGTCGGCGCCCCCCGAGAGATACGTTCGATCGCGTGCGAATTCGTTCCTCGATAAAAGGAGAGACGTAAGAGAATATATGAACGTGTATATGTGTATATATAAACCGAAACTCCGAGTGCGCTTAGTAAAATCTGTGTGCGAAAATCGTGGGAAAAGGTCTCGACTCGCGTGCGTGGCGCGCACGCGTGACACTTGCTCTCCTCCTGCTCCACGTGGAGCGGTCATGGAATATACTCGAGCGGTTTCTATAGCGAAACGAGAACGAAGCCGGAGATCACGAAAAGAGCCCTCGACGACGGTCCTCCAACGTCGACAGAGCCCAAGCTTCGGTCGAGGAGAGTCCGCGACCCTCTCAATTTTGTACAGGATTCGCGTTTCCATCACCAACACGTCGACGATCAGAGATACAAGCACAAGAACAATTAAGAATCCCTCTCGTTTCTCCGGCGCGTAGGATCGTGACGTCGCCCGTGAAACCGCCTTCGATCGCGTCGGTTCTCGTTTTCCTGCGAAAACGACTTTTCTGCCCCGGTCCGAGGGTCGGAGCCAACGATTGGTGGCCCGCCGTCTCGTCGCGGAGCACGCGTTCCCTCGCGCAATCGATCCTTCCTTCCTCGCTGCCTTCGCCGAGGAGCGTGCCGTTTCTCCGACCGACGTCACGAACGATTGAAGACGTCGGTTTCTCGGAGATTCGTCAGTTATAAGACAAGACAAACTAAATGTTCCGCTACGCTTCTGTGTAGCGCTGATAACGAAAGGGGTCGTCTTTCTCTCTCTCTCTCTCTCTCTTTCTCTCTCTCGCTCTTTCTCTCTTTCTCGCGTCGGAGTGGAACCGAGACGAGCCACGAACTCATTGAAGAATATCGTCCGGCCAGCCATGTCATGGGTACGTTTTTCCTCCTCCGTTTGCGCTTAACGTAGAATACAGAATTAGCCTAGTAGAGACCGCAGCCGCGCAGATTATTGGCGATAATGACGTCTGTGACTGCGTCGAACACAAATTGAATGTTGTTCGTGTCGGTGGCACAGGTCATGTGGCAGTAAATCTCCTTCGTGGTCGACTTGTTCTTCGCTTCGAACTGTGCCTGGATGTACGCAGCCGCTTCGCTGTACTCCTGCGCACCTACGGCGAGCATTCGGCGTCTCGTTAGCTTACTTTAGCGTGAGATAGGCAATAGCGCGTATTATAATAAAATTTACCAGCGTATTCGGGAAAACAGATTGTAAGAGGAGACTTGCGGATCTTCTCCTCGAAGAGATCCTTCTTGTTCAGGAAGAGGATAATCGAGGTGTCGGTAAACCACTTGTTGTTGCAGATCGAGTCGAACAGCTTTAAACTCTCCTGCATTCGGTTCTGTAAAACGTCAAAGGCACGACATTACAATCTCGCTCGTTCACATTCGCGGATGCAGCTCCCGCGGACCTGACGCCCCCGTCATTGTCTCTTTCCGCGAAACACGATAATTAAATCGATTAGATCGCGGAGAAGCTAATCGGGGGGGTCACGCTTATGTAATAATGACGTCGGTATAAATAGCGTCCGAGTGATTCAAGTCCGTGACTGGTAGGACTCGCTCTCCAAACGTGATATTGTATTTAAAGCGATCCTCGTCAATGACGGACGTGGTTTCACTTGCCGCCGCGCATAATCCGCACAGGCTGCGATGGACCGGCGATACCGGGTCACGAGACGTGCACCGTAAATGGCAATTAACGCGGCGGTAGGACGACGACACGCGTGTGTCACTACCGCACGCGAGCAGGCGAGTTCAACGGAACCTTCCCACGTGCAGCGACCCCGGCAATTGAACCCTTGATTCCTCGGGGCGTCAGTTACGTGTACTCCCCCGTCGCATTCCTAATTTGGACGTGATACTCTTCTGACGGATAGCAACGCCGTACGTTCAACCTCGTCTGTCAACCGTGCCCGGCGCCGATTATCCCGCATTCTTAATGCAACCGCATGAACGCGCGTTTTACAGTCCAACCCGATGAAAAGAGGGACCGTTTGATCTCTGCCATGTCTCGTACATTGAAAAAACGCGACGTGTTAGAGCTACGACGAGACATTGTTTCTCGAAATAAAAATATTACAACGTCAGTGTTTCCTTGACCATGTCTGGCATTTTTAATAGTACAGAAAATTTATTGCGAAAAATGTTACCTCAGCCAGGGCTTGAACCTGGACTGCTAGAATGTAAGGAAGTCCAGGTTCAAACTCCGGCTGAGGTAACATTTTTCGCAATAAATTTTCTGTACTATTAAAAACGCCAGATATGGTCAAGAAAACACTGGCGTTGTTAATTACTGCTGGTGACAATTAAGGATAATCTTATTAGTTGCAAATATTACGTTTATAAAAGTACTTTTTATATAAAGATATCTTTTGTAAAACGTATTACTTGAAAATCATGAAGAGATTTAAGTCAGAAAATTCACGATCGTGTTTAGAATTCGTACGGTGAGTGGGACGTCGAGAGGGATAAACCGGCAACTGGTATTTACCGTCGTCTCGTCCTCGTGCAAAACCTGATCGTACTCGGACATTGCCACGCAGAAGATAATTGCAGTCACATCCTCGAAGCAATGTATCCATTTCTTACGCTCGCTCCTCTGACCACCCACGTCGAATAATCTAGAAAAAAACAGAACGCAGGGATAAAAATGGCTCGATTTCGCCGTTTTATTCCCCGACTCTTTATTTCACTTGTCATTTTCCCGGTGCGTAACGTCGGGACGTTATTAGAGAATAATCTCGATGAATGAAACGTCTGCGATCGCGGGCGGGCTTTACGCGGCTCTGTCTCGATGCGTAATTAGATCTCAATCGGCACTTGATACCGCTGAGAGGCCAGCACGGTTGATTTAACGCGGCCATAATTATCTCGACACGCGTTTCAACCACTAACGACGCTAATTTCCGACCCTGCCCGACAAACGGCAATGAAAGAAGTATCGGCCGCGCTATACACGACTCATCGCTCGGCTACGTTCCAAGCAAACGCTCGAATTATCACGGTAATGACTCACGCGCCGACCATTCATAACGAGGTGGCCGCCTCGCATCTCCAGGACGCCGCGAGATTACACAAATGAGTCGGCATAAATGAGGCGAGAACGATTGATACCGTCACGCGCGGAACGATCCTAATTGAAGCCGCGAATTTGCTACGAAGTATCATCTATCCGTCCACTTCGAACCGTCTCGTGCGGACTCTTGTGCGACTGTACAGTGACGGACAGAATGGTCGCGACACTTTTTCTCAAGTGAGTTCAGGAACTCGAGAAATAGAAACCGGAAACGCTCGGAACGGCACCGGAATGGCCATCGAGAGGAAAATTTCTCAAGGAGGAGGGCTTCGAAACCCTCAATCTAAATGCACGTTTCTAAACTCGTTCCAACAAAAAGTGTCGCACTCTGTCCATCACTGTGCAACCGAAAATAAAAGCCCGACTCACTTGAAGTTGAGGTTTTTGAATGAAAAATGGACTTCCACGATTCCCGTCGTTTTCACTCGGGTCCTGAGAATATCCTGTTCCGTTGGCTGGTATTCCCTCGCTCCTAATCGATCCAAGTCGTCCAGGAAGCTGTAAAGAACAACGGATTTGTAAAGGGCGCTGCAGAATTGTGACTCAGTATATTTGCACATTTTGATACCAAGGGTCTTTCAATAATACCATTGTAAATTAATTATTTCGTACAATTTGTTGTCTGGGTGGCAAATGTGACGCTGAGAAATGTGCGCTGCTTAGTAAATAAACGAAAAGAGATCCGAGTTGAAATCCACGGACGCCGCTGGTTTTTTTTTTTTCGGAATCTCCCGAAGGGAAGTGGCAACCACCGAGAGTATCTTGCCACACGTATCCCTTTAAACCTCCAGATAGGTTTCCTTCGGCAAGGTTAGCAGCCTACCGAAGATGAAGTAAAACCAAATGCTCAAAGTACCAGAACGAGAACTGGATAGAACAGGCTTTAAGCCTAATACGCGAGGAGGAAGAAGAAGAATTTGTTTCAACTTGTTACATTCCTTAAAGAAACGAAATAACATCTTTTTTAATTAACCCCGATTTATCCACGTCCAAACACGGTTCTTTCGCGTCTAAGCGTTTTCACCTTCGGTCTCCGTTAAATTGTAAGGACAACAAGCCGCTGACCGACTGCTACCGATTGGTTAACAATAAATTTGCATAAAAAGGACGCTTGTTAGCATCAAAAGTTAAGTCGACTTGAGCGTGTGGATTTACTGCTCCAACAAAGAGCCCGTGTTTCAAGACCGAGAAAAATCGGCGCGCTGTTTACGGAGCTGGGGAAAGTATCGTACAAAATTCGCACGGGAATGTTATCATTAGACCACCGGAGGATTCAGCCTGGGCGAAAGTGGTCTAGAATTAATTTGGAAATTAACATCTGTTTATACAACGAGTCTCAGACACGATTCCTGAGCGGCGAGAGCGTACGCGAGGTGGGAGCTAGAACGCGGCTCGCAACAAGTAGCTGGAAGCGAGCGGATATAATAAACGGCGTAACTCTAATCAGGTCTTCGTGAACTGCCGTGCGAACTGGCCCCGCCGCGAGGAAACGCTTCCGCAAACGCGTCGGAAGTCTCTCGCCGATCGAGAGAGCCAGTACACCGTCGACGATACACTCGCGACTCTAATTATTTTTCTCCCCGTGATAGCGTTTCAGAACACGGTGCCACTTGCCGGAGCTACCGGCGATGTTCAAGCGAACGACGAGAGCGAAATTTATGAAACCATTTGAATCCTAATTCTTATCGCAAATTACGCGTTAGATAAATTTCATTGGCGGCTTAACGACTATACTTTTCGTGTTGAATACGAAATGTTGAATGCGAGTGTTAAATATTGAATGACAGAGGATGAATATGTGTTGAATGATAAGCATTTAGCAATGATAGCATTACAGTTGACGCTACGAATAACGACTATTGCTTTATTCCAAAGCGAATCGTCGTCGAGCGAAGCCGATTCGATGCAATTTTAGATAATTGCTAAAAAAAAAGAGAGAGAGAATCGACGGTTCCTCGTACCGGTAATTAGAATCACCGAACATTTTTCAAGAAGCGAAAGGGGGAAGGTAAAAGGTTAGGTAAAAGCGCGCAGCGCCATCTTTCCAGGCCTCCGCTTGCGGCGTTTAGGGGTTGCGAGATGAGGGTTGCGAGATTCCTTCTGGCTTCCGTAATGAGAAAAAAGGAACGAGATGAGAAAGGGGAGTAATCGGAAGCAGATGATGAAGAGGACTGATGAATTTCTGACTAGGAGGAGAGAAAGAGAAAGAGGAAAGTAATAGTAAAACAATGAGCGAATGGAAGATGGAACGAAAGGGTCCAGAATACGTGGGAACGAGAGAGAAACTGCACGAGAGAGAGAGAGAGGGGGGGGGGAGAAAGAGAGAAAGAGAGAATGCGCAGGAAATGGAAGCAAAGATCGAAGCACGGGGGAATCAGGCCGCCATGAAGGATTCGGCGATTCAGGACACGCCAAAGCCGAGACGAGCGAGCGAGTCCTGGTAATATCTCCCCGGGGAAAGAAGGAGCTTAGATTTTTCCAGCGGGAGGGAAAGAGCAGGCACGCAGGGATAGATAGACGTGAATAAACCGGGCAGAAAATAGGAGAGAAGGTGGTAGTTTCGCCGGAACCCGATCGGCCATCTTGGTCGTATGCCACGTGACACGGGCGTGGCGTGACGTCATCTGCGATCAATAATGACGAGGTGCGCATGAGGGAGAGGAAGAGAATCCCCGAAGAAGACGGTAAAGAGAAAAGAAGAGGAAGGGAGGGAGAGAGAGAGAGAGAGAGAGGGAGGGAGGGAGGGAGAAGGAGAGAGAAAGACTTGGCGCGCATTTCTCGTAACATTTCGGACTATCGGAGCTACCCCTCCCTTCCCGTCGTATCATCATCCCCCTCCCCTATCCCTCCCTTTCGCGACCCCGTGTTCGGGCAAACCTGTCGCATCTCCCCCGGCGCTCGCCCCTTCGCGGCTTCGTCCTCGGGAAATTCGCGTTACCCTCTTCCGGCCTGCCTCGCGAAACGAAATTCCCGCGGCAGTTTCCCTATATACCGCGGAGAGAGTTCCCGAGGGTTATTCAAGAAAATCTCGTCCCTCTTTCCTCGGAATGTTTATTTTTCGGGTTTCAAAGGACCTACATCTTCGCTCTTGATGAGTCTTTGAACTCAACCGCGATTGAGTTGTCCCCCTCGCCAGGTGGAATATCGAAGAAGCGGAATATTCTCAGGAATTATAAGCAAATTGCAAACCGGGCGAATTCTCTCAATTAAATTTTACGTAACCGAATTATTTTTCGTTTCTCTTTTCTTCCTTTTCTCTTTTAGTGGAACACGAGCATTCCGGGAATCGGACGGGCAGGTGATATAAGTGGCACTTGTACAAGGGGAAAGAGAAAAATCAAAAATTTCACAGAATTCGCTGGATAGAGACGTTGCGTCAATATTTCGCGGAAATCTCGACATTCGCAGCAAGCGAAGGGAAAAATTTCTTCTCCGGCCATTTCTCTTCTAATTCCCCTCGACACGAGGTTTCCAGAATTAACGACACGGTCGTGGCACTGTTTCGCCTTAAAATGCCAAGCGGCGCTAGTCTATTTGTATAAATTTCAACTATTAATACCAGCACGGTCATTTGTGATCTATATATAGATACGGTGGGTAGTTGAGGCACAATCTTTTGTGCTATCGCAAATATATTTTCGAGCGCAAATAATTGATACCAATGGTCGGAAAGTGAAGCCGTGTTTTGCATTTCTCGCGACTGCGGTTGCGAATATCGTCGTTTTCATCAAACAGGCGTCGACTTTCGCTGCACACAATTATTAAGGGCGGTAGGGTCTCCTCGGTGAATTATATATTAAGCAATGGCGCGCGCGCGCGAGCGAGCGAGAGAGGAGAGAGAGAGAGAGCGTAGTTGCGTGTGCAATAAGTGTGCTATAAGCGATATATCGTGCAACCCGGTGCGAGACCGCAGTGCGGTTTATTAAAGCCAAGAACGGCGCCAGAAAACGGCGTGTGTCCGCGGCGGTTGAGAAAGAGAGACCGTCGCCTCTCGTATTGCGTGTAGACGGATCGTGCATGCCGCGATCGGGTCCTGCCGCTAATCACCAGCGACAGGACCTCGCAACGGTGACCGCACGGCGGCGACGTGGCCATACGTGCCACCCCCGGCGAAATTGCGCGCGATTAAATCCTTCGCGGCCAACTTGTTTGCACAGGCACTTTGATTTCTCTCGCCCCCCCGTGCAAGGGGCGGGTGGAGCTCGTGCGAAATTATTTTGCGTTGGCTCACGAGAACGGGTGAAAGTCAAAGACGAGCAGAAAACTTGGACAAAGTTAAAACGTGGAGGCTGTCTATTCAGTCTGACGGGCGCGTTGATTCTTTAACTCGTGGAAATAATTTCCAACGCCTGTAGTCTCGCTGTCGTGGAAGTGAAAACGTAGAGGAGTCGTGTTGTTGCGAAAATAATTGCGGATAATGTTGGAAGAGCGGACCCGTTCTTTTTTTAACCGCGTTATTTGCGATCGGCTCGCCGAGTGTCGTGATTCGACTTTATCACGAGGAATAGATCCGCAATCATTATTACGCGCGCTCAAAGCATCCTGTAATAAAAAAACAGCCGTATGCTTAGCGGAGATAACTGATGAAAGTATTGGAAAACGGCACTACACCGAGATATACAAGCGCTACTACAAAATCAATATCCAGCGAAGGGGGCAGCGCGGAAATATGCCTGCGAAACGCACCGGGAGGGAGAGGAGGGACGGCAAGTCTCACGTTCAGGATGAGGTTCGCTCCTACTGCTCTCCGCCCTTCCGAGCACGCGAATTCTCAAGAGTGAAATTCAACCCCCGAATACCTTCCCCGTGACGCGCGACCGCAGGCCGCGGCAAGAATCACCGGGTCCAAATTTCGCGCATTAGCGCGCGTGATTCTCGTTCATAAAAAAAAAAACTGTCCATATGTAACGAAATAATTCGGTTACAATACAGTTAAACAAATTTCTAAGGCCGGTAGTTTATATAGTCGATTCTTATCTCAATATCGTCTTACACACAGAAAAATATTATTGTACAGTCAAGAAAAGTAATTACTCGGTTTATTTTATTCCGTTTAAGTAATAGTTTGCTTTAACAAAGAATATTTTCTTAATAATAGTTTTAAGATATACTTGTTACTAGTCTTGGAAAAGCTTGCCATCTTATACTCAAAGAAAGAATTTATTCTTCTTTGAAGAAAATTATAAAACTTATTGAAGAATTCCGTATGCTTCTTTTAATAAAATCAGAAGAAACAAAATTGTTTTGCTTCAAATAATTCTATGTATTCTTGTTTGAAATACTAGACTTACTAAGAACCAGAATATATTTTGAGGAAATATAACACTTGCGACGACATTATGATAGATTTGCGGATATATAAACTTATCAAATACTTGGAACAAATAATCTTTACTTGCAGGTAGTTATTTTTCTGTGTGTAAGGGGATACCGGCCCAAGCATTTCCTTCCTTAGAAATATATAATTACAATTAAAATATAAATTATAATTATATATATATGTAATTTAGTATTAATTTTATATGTAAAATTTACCAATATCCCGACTGGCAGTTTTGCAGCGGAATTGATTATATTTCGAGAATACAAACAAGTTGTATTGTTGCTTACGACGCGAGAAAGTTTTGGGATTTAAATCGTTGGAGGAATAATCGGCACTTACTATTTCGCGGAGTCGTTCAACTGATACTCGTTGCTCCTGCCAAAGCACTCCTGCACTCCATTATCGGACCACAGCCTCTTCATAGCCGCCAGCAGTTCTTCGCTAAAGGGTTCCGTGTCTTCCATTCTTTGTATTACGTCGAACACCATTTTTGCGTCCGTCTGCAAGCACGGGAAACATGTAAATCCTTACAAGAATCACAGAGCTTGCTCCGTCCCAGTTTTCGCCGAACGCCAGTTAATTCCGTACTACAAATAACAGTGTAACATTAAGCAAACATTGCGCGCATTCGCGTATTCCCGATAATCTAATTACTTAACAGGAATAATTAGTCGAATTTTTCGCCGCGGCACAAACTGCACAGGCGTCAACTTAATTTCTGACGTAAGATCAATATTATTTGCATAATTGATGTTAGCTGCATTTTAAATATGATTTTCGCAATTTGTCCGAGGTGCAGTCTTATTCATTAATGCCTGGACCTCACATCCTCAAAAAGGATTTCTGTTACCGAGACAAAAAATATTCTTGACGCATTTATATTTGTCGCAACCTCATTTAGTATAAAAATAAGACAATATCAAAGTAAAATCAATAATTCTTATTCTCCTCTATCGAATTAAAAAAAGATTGACTTACTATATTGAGACAAAAGCGACTTTATATATTCTTGCGTTTAGAATAAATTCCATCGTACAACGCACGAAGTTGGCACCGCGATATTCGACAAAAGACGATACATATAATACTATTATTTTATTCTACATTTTAGAATTTTTCATTTAAGATAAAAATATTACTTTATAATAAATATGATTGGCGCTACAGCGATCCTATTTTATGATACATTTAAGTGTAACAGCATTGGATCCGGAAATTTTTTCTGTGGGTGCAGTGTCACTAGGATTCACATTTGCATGATTTTTATTCCCATCTATACATCGATGAGTTTCAGGCTATAGTTAACACAGCTACTATATAGTAGAAGTCTATGGCAGTACCATAGACATAATATAGCTAGACTGAGGATTGAGCAGTGGGGGCAGAGGTTCACGTAGAAAAGGACAAACTCTGTTTTGTGCTATTTCGTTCTCTCTCGTTCGCATGTGAACAAGAGAGTGAAATAAAGGCAAACCCTTCGTCTAGATATATTATGTCTATGGGTAGTACACACATACAGCCTGAAACTCAGTGATTTGTGGATGAGAAAAAAATGGTGGTAAAAGGTGCAGGTCCAGACATTAATGAATAAGACCGTACACAATAATTAAATAATTTCCTAATCCGCGCGCACATGCAAAGAGTTCTAGATACGTGTCGAGGGAAGATAATCGACAATTATTCGTGCACGATCTTGGGACACGCGGCATCCGGCGAGTCGGGGCCGCCTTACGCGCTTTAGACGGCTAATCAACCAGGCAGCACGTTACGATTCGCCGTTGAATGCTTCATTCATTAGATAACCGTCGGCATGTAGTAAAGCACATTCTGGATGTCACGTCATGCCGCGCGAGTTAAAATGGTCGATACACAACATTTAAATAACACATGAGATCTATGCGACTGATACGCGTGTTACGGAACCGTTTCCATAATTTTGCAGTTGACATTTCATTGAAATTAAACGAGCGATACGCGCGCGGATATACCCCGGGTATGGATGAGCGGGCATAAAGGTGTCGCGCGCGTTAATAAATTACATTCCGGAAATAAAAAGGTAAATTATTGACGAACCTTCTGCACGCGAGCGACCATCCTGTTCCCGGGCGGTCGAAAACAAAAGATTCGCGAACTTAAGAAAATTGGAAAGGCACGTCTTGCTAATAGCGAATTCGGTTGGTTGCACTAGTGCGCACTAAGCCTTGTTTCCGGTCAATTCTTATATTTAAAGATCATATTAAATACCTCTTACAATATTTCTTAGACGGAAAAATGGTCTGTACAACGTTTACACGAATCATTTTTTGATTAAATACTCTTTGAACATGTAATTTAAGACAAAGTTAAATATAAGAACTGACTATAAACAAGCCTTAGTGTGCACTCAGTGCGCACTAGTGCAAGGCCTGTGTCCACGATGGACTTGGACCAAGTTCTAGCATCGTGAACTTGGTCCAAGTCCATCGTGGACACAGGCCTTGGAGGCCCGAACGCGCGAAAAAACCTTTGAGCGGTGAATTTAAGACTTGAGGAAAATGACCACCGAGAGTCAAGAACGTGAGCAGCCATTTTGAAACTCGGGCAATGCTGAAAAAAAATTTCGATTGGCTGAAATTCTTAAGTCTCAAGTTTCTACGCGCGTTTCCGGCTTAATGCGTGGACGCGATCGAACTGCGAAAGCGAAACGCGATGCGTCCGATGGAACGCAGATGTGCGTCAAACGTCACCGGAAATTACCCCCGGGAGTTATTTTGAAGTGACCACCAAGATGTGCGTGCGGCCGTCGCGCGTGTTATACATTCGAAATTTATAGTTCGGCGGAATCTCGCCGACAACGAGCCCCCACATTCCGGGGCGTTCGGGTAGACAGAAGTTGCACATTACCTCTCGCTCGTTGGTTGAAAAGCTGATGCCGAGATTAGGCATTGCTCTGAGAATAGCGACTAGAGATTGTATCGTGTTACTGTATACGACGGGCCTGTACTGCTTGAAGTCTTCCGGCGTGAAGCCGCTCTCGTGGATAATTCTGAAAGCAGAATCGCACACGCGTTAGCACGTGTCCTCCGCGATGCGAGACATCAAACGCACCGGGATCACAGACTTGTGTATATTACACGGCGAGAATTTTCCCTCTTACTAACATGTATGGTAAAATATCAGAAACCTCTCGTAAAGTTCTTCAAAACGCCATGTTATCCTACGATTGCACGATTTTCAGGATAATTTCTAAGGGAAAATTCTCTCCGCGTAGTAACATTTCGCTAGCAAAACGTACGGTAACATTTAAAAAAAAAACTCGCATGGAGTTGTTCAAAATGCCATGTTGTCCCAAGATTTTCAGGCGAAATTTCAAGAGAAAATTCTCTCCGTGTACTAGACTGCTACTTTCGAGCTGAATAAGTGAGGCAGAAGTTCCACGTCTTGTTAGGTACATAAAGCGATACTTTTCAGCTCGATCAAGGTAGCAGTCTAGTAGTAAAAAGAAGTCTGTGACCGGGACGCGTCTCCTCGCCGTAATTATTAGGACAAGGGTGATTAGTTGGAGGCGTTTGCGTAAAAAAAAAACCCCCCGCGGAGGAGGAGACGAGGGGCTGCGCCTGAGACAGGAGCGACTTTCTAAAATGTGCGCGGGGAGGGTAACGTCGACACTCTTGCCTCACTTTTCAGCTCGAAGGTAGCAGTCTAGTAGTAAAAAGAAGTCTGTGGCCGGGATGCGTCTCCTCGCCGTAATTGTTACGACAGGGGTGATTAGTTGTTAATCGCAAATTAGTTCTTTTACGCAAACGCCTCCAACAGGGGTGATTAGTTGGAGGCGTTTGCGTAAAAGAAAAAAAGAAAAGAAAAGCCCCTCCCGCGGAGGAGGAAGAGGAGGCAAGCGGCTGCGCCTGACACAGGAGGGACTTTCTGAAATGCACGCGAGAAGGGTAAAACGTCGACACTCGCGTCCATCCGATACGATCCGAGTGAACAGACGCGTGTGGGATGTCCCACTTGATTCTAAGTGCCTCCGACTCTCCTCGCGAGGAGTTTGCAGGCGCGCTGTAATATACGCGTGTCACGTGCGCAACGGCTCGAATTAATATATGCCACGTAGGGGCGCCCTGTGTAAACGCATATATGAATTGCAATGCGCGCTACATGCAGCTCCGTGACTTACACGAGTGCCCATGCACGTCGTAACAATGTTTCGGAGTCAACACAGGTGAATTATAGAGTCGGCGATGCTATGTATACAAGCGAAAACACGGTGTAGCATTACGCGGAATAGATCTATGTCCGTACCAGCGGGTTAAGTATACTTATCTATATATAATCGCTCGCGAAAATATTCTGGATGTGATTTTCGGGAGAGCGAAAAACAAAGGCGTAAATTCACCCGCACACCCGAGTGTGTTATTTTTATGCGCTTAAACGCGCGACGTGTGACTTGATACACATCGTTTTGCACGTTTCCGGGCGTTTAAAGTGACGTATAACGAGTCACGTGTCGCGATTTTAAACTGCACAGCGTGTAAAAAGTGCCTACGCCAAATGACACGTTATGCGTCGTCGCAAAAGTAACGCGCTTGGATTTGGAATGCGTATACGCATATACTCGCGTGTATATTCGTTAACGCCTGGACCTGCAATTTTTACCATCATTTTTCTCATCTACAAATGACTGAGTTTCAGCCTGTATGCATGTACTACCGCAGACTTCTATAGAAGCTGTGTTAACTACACTCGGGGAGAAAATACTAAAATATCTCATTATATCCAATTCTAAAATCAGCAGATCTTCAGAGATCTGACACTTTTATTGAATATTCAATGTTATCGTCCATTGGGATCTAACTATGTTCTCTTAGGACATTTAATTGCAGATTTAGTTATAGCGAATTCGGTTGCTTGCACCAGCGCGCACTGAGAGCACGCTTGTTTACAGTCAATTTTTATGTTTAAGAATCGTCTTAAATATCTCTTGAAATATTTCGCAGCCAGTAAAATGATCTGTACAGCATCCATACGGATCATTTTTTTGCAAAATACTCTTCGAACATATGTTTAAGGCAAAGTTAAATATAAAAATTGACTATAAACAGGCCTTGATGTGCACTCGGTGCGCACTAGTGCAAGCGATCGAATTCGCTATCTCAATAGTTAGTCTCGAACATTCAAGGAAGGTGTCAAGTCTCTGAGGCTCTGGTGATTTTTAGAATTGGATCTCGTGAGATATAATTGGATATTACACGATCGAGACTGTTTTTTCCACCTTTTTCCGGGCAGCCTGAAACACATCCATGTATAGATAGGAAATGTGAATCCTAGTAAAACTGAGGTCCAGGCATTAACACATATAGGACTGTACGTGTTCGAGAGAAGCGCCGAAGGCTTTGTAAAAATTAATTAAAAACTTGCGTTCCAGCGCTAATTAACTTTCTCTCGCCGTACACGCGACGTCGCACTCTTTATAGACGTTCGAGGAACTTTGGTAGAGTAGCTTTAACCCTTTCGCGACCGCTGGGACGTGTAAGTTACGCTCACTTCTTTCAAGAAGACTCGGCGATTTGGCGCGCATCTCATCGCGGAAAAACGCATTGTGTCGAAACGAAATTAAAACAACTCGGTCGCGAAAGGGTTGGTCGCGTCACGTGTCCCCGCGGCTTTCATTCCCAGACGTAACGGTGAGACGGGCGCGCGGTCCGGCCGCTTTAATTAACGTGTATTAATTGCAATTTGCGGAACGATATTTTTTTCTAACGCAATTCCTATCGCCGTGACAACATTTAACGGCGTATTAATCCCGGCAAGGAATATCGCGCTGTCCATTACGTTAATAAATGATACAGAAACAGCGCGGCGGCGTCCGCTGTTTCGAGAGTAACGATATTAACGACGGCGGCACGGAGAGCGGCTATGTTACGCACGCACACACCGCTGGATTTATGGCCGCTCGCACGCGAGAGGAGGAAAAAAACCGGGGGCGTAAGAGTGTGCGTGAAATCAGGCTACGCTCGTATCTCGAGTACCGACTGTCCCGTTGCATTATGCGCGGCCCAATAAATTATGCAGCCCGGCGTACAGGAGACGCGGTTGTACGCGAAGGCTCCTGTTTCGGGAACATTACGAATCTACGAGTTTTCCGCCGGGCGTCCGTGCATCGCCGAATAACGCGACACGCTTTAGAGTAACCCGTCCTTTTTCCCTTTTTCCCCCCCGATGTAATTTTAACAAGACGTACCGCCGTAAAGGCGCAGTAACATCGCGGAATCGTGGCGCTCTTAAGGCCCGCGTCCACGATGCTAGAATTTGGCCCAAGCTCCAGTTTCGAGAAATCTGCAGCCAATCAACTTGCAGCTGTTTCACAAAAGCTGCAGGTTGACTGGCTGCACGAAACTTGGACCGAGTTCTAATATCGTGGACGCAGGCCTTCACCCGATACGTTCCGCTCGACACCGGCTTTACAACAACCAAAAATGGAAGGAATCTAATTGGCTTTGAAGATAGAGCGCAAAAGTACGGGGAGGAAGGGAATATCGCTACCGAGATACGAGGAGCGCCTCTAGTCGCGCGACTGACAGCTTCCCTTCCGTCGGGAGAGCACGCACAGCGGTAACTTTGTTCGTGGGACCTCTTGAACAGGGCCCATTCATGGCGCAGGTCACAGGAAGAGAGAGAGACTCGCCCCACAGAGGGAATATGCTAATCTAGGCGACAGAGGGAGAGGGCGAGAAAGAGAGAGAGGGAGGAGAGGGGGAGGGAGAGAACTCGGTGCCTAACATCTCGGACGAGCCCGTATCACGGAACAGCTGCTGCCCTCGGATACGCGGCGAGCGTATCGTAACATTGCGAGTATCGATCTCGCCGAGGCGAGGCAACAGTTTGCCTCGAAATAATGCCGATGCACGGACGCGAAAAGATTAATCTATTATTCGCACACGCGAGAGATGGGCACGCGCTATTATCCGGCGTTCCGCTTACTTTCAAGGCGCCGACGGTGATAATTCAGGAAATTGCGCGGAGCGCGGCGTAAAGAGGATCGTTTCGTACACAAACGCGACGTGAGATTTGCTTAATTGAAAGATCGCGCCTTTTCGACGACACTTGAATCGCGTACAACAGGTACAATTCGTGTGTGTATGCGTCAAGTCGATACGCGACGACAGCCTTCGTGCGATCTTTCTGTCTAGCAGCTTCGTCCTCTCTTCTTCAGCCTGCAGTCTTTTACGTATTTTTTTCACTTTCAATGAAATCCTTCGATTCAAGAGCATTTCAAATCCGTTCGATTGAATTAGGACTGTCATCGCGATTTGACAAAGTGGCAGAATTGCGGGCGAAAAGTATACCTGCATTATAATGAAACCTCTCAAGCAATTTGATTCCCGAGTGAATAAGCGTGTGCGTTATCATTCAAGTCATTTAACTTTTAATATGCAAACCGAATTGTACCTAATTAGAGATCTGACTCACTTCCGACCAGCAATTAAGCCATGTCATTCACGTTCAAGCAGCTGCGTTCTTGGACGGAATAAACCTCTCGTAAAAATTAACAGTTTATTAAATCGGGAGTTTGATTGTTCTTAAAAAACTCACCCTAAAAGTAGCAAAAAAACTAAAGAGAACTGAAATTAAATTACTATTAACAATAGTAGAAGGTAAGACAAAAATCCTGCATATTTTTATCCCACGTGTACATTTTTATTTTGTATATCTTTAAAAAACAGATATACATTTTTATGGTAAATAAAATTAAAAGACGTGGGTAATTACAATTTATGAGGGCGTAAAGATTCTAACTGGATACAAAAGGTCACAAGTTAAGCAAGAACGAAAGGCACAGGCTCGCAGGATGGAATTCCGCGAGGATTAAGTCAATTGGGAAGGCGAGCTTCGAAAAGTACAAAAATCCGACGGTCCGTTCGGGAATCGGAAGAGGAACGTGGGAAAATAGGTATTTCTCGCGATCAGCCTGCAGACTGATGAGTGTCCACAAATTAGCATTTCCGCGACGTCGCGAAACATCAAAGGACGCGAGCTTTACGGACGCCGCATTGTTACCATTGTATCCACGACCCGTTCCCGTCGCATTCTTCGTGCCGTCTCATTTTCCGGTGGAAGAGCCGTTCAATTCTCGGGTAACGAGTCGGTAGCGCGAAATTCGCCTAATTACGCACGTACACGCGCGAGCCGGATGAATCATCCTCGTGGCATGACTGCGTGGAACCATGCAACCGAGCAGATTTCCGTGTAAACGCAATATTTCATCGTATCTCTCCACGTGAACCCCGAGGGGGAAACCGCTGGCCAAAATCTTGTACGCCAATGCCCACTAATGCCCAGTGGGCATTACTTTGTCTTATCTTATTTTATCCTATTAATAAAATGTGTACGGCTCAAATGTGATAAACAGAAATGTGAAGGAATAAAGGACTAAGAGCCGTGACAGGGTGTTAGTGTCTGAATATTTTATTCTAAATTTATTGCGAAGAAATATCACCTCAGCCAGGGTTTGAATATCTTATTTTATTTTATTTTGTCTCGAGAAACCGCTTAGGGCACTGTGGTGTACAGATTTGCGGCATTACTGGGCATTACTAGGCATTTTTTGGGCATCAGGCCTTGCTGAGGCATTATAGAGATAAGACAAGATAAATGAGATAAAATAAGATAATAAGATAAAGTAATGCCCAGTGGGCATTGGTGTACAAGATTTTGGTCAGCGGTTTCCCCCTCGTTTTCTCTTTATAATGGCCAGACTAATGCCAAAAAAATGCCTAGTAATGCCCAGTAATGTCGCAAATCTGTAAAACTACAATGCCCTCAGCGGTCTCCCCCTCGGTAAACCCTAGAACCTCGTCTCTCGCGATCGTCGGAGTAAGCTCGCTCCGTTCCGAAAATTCCGCCGCGACGGAAACCAAAATTGGAAACTGTTGCATAATTAACGCGGATTTTAATTTAACTGTTATCGGCCGATACGTGTCGGGGAACAAACAACACGTGTGGCTGTAATCTCGCGCGCTTCAATAATAGAATCCTCCCCGCCCTCCCCCTCGTTCGAGCGATAAATTAGCGGGTGTAGCGCGAAGCGCTAAGACGATTATACTTACTTCATTTGTTTCACGATCGTACTCTTGCCGGACTCGCCCGCTCCTGAAAAACAGAGGAGAGGCATTAATAATTGAGAGCAATCGGTCTTCTCGCGATTGCGTATCGCCGAATTACGTCGCAAGATGAACTCTGGCGCGCGTTGGACAAAGGAAAACGACAAGCCACTCGTTATCCTGGTTTAATTTCAGGAATTTATTGACGCGACTCCAGAATTACCTCTTATCTTGTATCAAAGATTGGAAAGGGACAACTAATCTCTCTGTCAATTAACAGTTCGCCGAAAAATACTATTAAAATTTGCCCGGTGAAATCAATCGTCGTGCATGTTAATTTGTATATTCAGTGAGTCAACGGACGCTTCTGCTGTTAAATTGTTTCCCCCGAGAGAAAAATAATCTCGCATCACTAAAATCGGATCGACGTACGCGTGGTTAAAGCGGAGAGTCGCCGGTTATCACGAAACACGGCCGCTTTACGCGACCGGATACTCGTCGACGGAACTCGCTTTTCCTGCTTACCGCAAGCCTCCGCTCTCCCATTTTTTAAGAGCACTCTCGGCGCGAGTAGCCGTCTATAATAGCTACTCGACGGCTAGAGCCGTTTAGTATCAACTGAATACACGCGCGAGATCTCGAGTAAGAGCCGGCCTATAAACGGCGACCTGGAGGGGAAAAAAGGAGTACATCTCGAGACGCCGACGATGATCCTCGTCGCGCTCGCGCCGAGGTAAAACACCGGATGGTGCCCGGACGAGTCGCAAATTTGTCCCGGGCTCTGGTGCCGAAATCGTGCCTCGCCCACCGCAGCCTCTGAACTCCATTTTACTCCGGTACTCATTTATCCGCGATAAAGTCGCTCTCGCGATCGCTCCGGTAAAACAGTAGGCGCTACGTGTCCCGATAGGACAGGATGTACCCGAGCGCTCTATTTACTTTAGATAAGCCGGGGAGGCTCCCCGGGAAACTCCTATTAGATTCCGCGTTAACTTTCGTAACTCCAGCCAGATTCCATCATCCGCGCTGCGCTGCGCTGCGCTGCACCGCGGTACTTCCGGGAGCGCTTATTATTCATACGCCGGTTTGTTGTGCCGTTTTGGTATGATTTAGAGCCAGATCTCGCGTTTACTATGGCGCCGCGGTAAAACTTGGCACCTGCCAGCCGCCGTTTCGCCACCGCGTTCGAGATACCCCGGCGAAATACCGAGCTGCGAGTGATCGGTTTATCTTCGAGTCCGGCCCAGTAAACGCGCCTCGGTATAAGCACTTGCTTCCCGGCAGCTGCGGCCTCGCTCGCGTTTTCATTCACCTATTCTATTCTGCGGGAAGGCCCGCAGGTTGCGAGGGCGGCTTTATCCGTCGCGAGCCGCGATAAATGTGGGACGGAGATAATTTAGATAAATTTAAGTGCCCGCACAGAGCGGCGGGAAACAGGAAACTGTTTGCACTTCATTGACGCTACCCGTCGGTTTAGCATGGAATCGACCGCGCGCTCAGGAATATTCGTGGAAAATTAATGCGCTAGATTTTATGAACACAAAGAATATGAAATCGCGGAGACTCCGCGAGTCCGCGTAAATACATTAGAATTATATTTCATTTCAACTTCATATAGATTTTTTATCAAGTTGATATTACGGAGAAAAGTTTCATTCGACGAATTTTATTCGTTTGTTACGTCGGCTAATTATTGTGGCAACAACTTCAGTGGTATATTCAATCATAAAAGGATCTGATTCTTTAACAGGTGTAAGATATTTCTCTGTTGTGTCCCTTTGTCTCGGGTGAATTCGGAGGATATATTTGGAAAAAAAGAGAGGATATTTTATTTTATTCTGAAACTTTGTTCTTTTCGATTTGCATCGTAAATCACAGCAAATTCTACGTAATTGTATACGTACACGCTGTAACGTCGGGTCGAAAAATGAAATATTAATTGTAATGTAATTAAATATTGAATGCAACGCGTTTAGCGCGCACGGAAAAACACTTCACCGTCGTTATAATTTACAGGGCTGCAATAAATTGTATTTTATTACGCTGCCCTTCTAACATTTCGGCCGCCGGTTTCACGCGCGCAAACACACCGTGCCCTTTGCCATTTTGCTCCATTTTACATCCGTGCACGCACTCACAATGCACAATCGATGCTGTTTTTAAAGTATGCTAAACTGTATTTGCAAAACTTTTCCATTCTCCCAAAATGAACAGTCTATGCGAATTGAAGCCTCTCGGTATATTCGATGCAGTAAAAATTAATTAGAGGTAGAAAAACACGTACTTTTTTCTATTTTTCCGTAAATTTTCTGCAATTAACTGCTGCGTTGAGGGCTCGGGTCCGATTTTTCATTTTCTGATTAACTGTTAGCCAGAGGGGATCAGTCGACTCTCCGTCTCTTCTTAGATAATAACACAGAAGAAGATGAAGAGTCGACTAACTTCTGGTTGACAGTTGACCAGAAAATGAAAAACCGGGCCTTAGGGTCAATTTAAGCAGCGACATCGAGATAAGAAAATTGTCCAGCTAATCCTCCCCCTCCTTTCCTGCTCAATTCAAGTAGAAAAATTGCGCAACGGGCAACAGATTGAACAAAATAACAGCGAGAAGAATGTAAAATCGCGAGGAAGCTCCTCACCTTTTTCGCATGCGCGTGAAAAGCGAGGAAATGTCGAACTCCGCTTTTCACGCATGCGAAAAAAGTTAGGAGCTTTCTCGCGATTTTACATTCTTCTCGCTATTTGTTCAATTCGTTGCGCAATTTTTCTACTTGAATTGACCACGGGACAAAGGAAGCTCTCGCCGGACAAGTTTCTTATCTCGATGTCGCTGCCGAAATAGAACCTAAGGCTCGGTTTTCATTTAAAATAAAAAGTGCGTTCTCGCTGTTGTTTGTCCAATTCGTTGCCCGTTGCGCAACTTTTCTGCCTGAATTGACCACGGGAGAAAGGGAGCTTTAGCCGGACAAGCTTCTTATCTCGATGTCGCTGCCGAAATCGAACCCAAGTCTCGGCTTTCATTTAAAATAAAAAGTGCGTCAAAAGTGCGTGAAAAGCGAGGAAGTGTCGATCCTCCCACTTGGCTTTTCACGCACTTTTAACGCCCCGACACCGCCGCGCAAGAACCGCGACAAAGGAGGCGATCTCAGCCGCTGACATTTAACGCCACGCGGTGCCGCCCTGCGTCCGTCGCCTTGAAACACGCGTACGTGCGTTCGTATTTCGCAGCCGAGGCACCATTAATCGGATGAAAATACACGCGGCCAATTTGCGCACGTACATACGCACGCACGTTCCGCCGCCGGCGGAGTGACGTCACCGGTTACACCAATAAACAGGACCCATATTTCGCGAGAGAACGCGTATCTTCCACGACGCCCGCGCGTCGCCGCTCCGGGTTAACGCAGAATGCGTTGATTCTGCGCGATTTTTCGGACGCCACGGCACCGCGAACCCCTCGGCGGGCGAACCGCGTTGAAACTGACAGGCGTCTGCGACGAGCGGGGAGACTCGCGTAATTAAACGACGAAACGTTAACTGTGGGAAACGCGACTTTGCTCCTGCGGAATATTAATACGAATTATAATACAATCGATACACTCGGCGTAGAATATTGAAAAGGGATGCGGGGAGGCGCAGACCCGAAGACGACGTCGAGACGCGCGACTTTCTTAGACACGGGTTATATCCCGGTCGCGAGGCGGAAAAGCGAGAAGAGGCGAGAAGGTAAATTGAAAACGTGCAATTAGCGACGCTGACAGATAAACGGAGACAATACCGCCGGCGCATTTTACGCCACCCCCGCGCTGATTTTGCCTCTAATTATAGCGCGAGGCCGGCGAAGGATTTTTCATTAAGACTCGGAATCGCAAGGGGCGCAAAAGTAGCGCGGTAATGTCCGCGGGACACAATTAAGATCCGACGGGGATGCAATTAAACGCTGCGTGTGGCGTTTGCTCCTCATCGGCGCCGACGCGAGGACAACGCGGCGAAACGCCGCAGAATTTCATCGCGTAATAATAGATTCGTAAACGGGCGGCGGCGATCGTGAATGAATCTCGGGTTCTTGCGCCTATTTACCTGCGGTATACGTAATCGTCGCGCGTTACGCAACGCTTCCCCCGCAGGAACTCGCCGGGCAATGTGATTCATTCGCGTTAATGCATCGCTTAATAATCGGGGGAGAGCCCGCGCGATGCCGATCGCGTTCCGACCTCAGCACGTCAATGGAACGAACGACTCGTCCCATTGACGTTCTAATATTTGAAATGCGCGCGCACTGTAGCCTCCACAATTATTCACGACATCCTTTCTCGGGGAGGGGAAAAAAAACGAAGGCTCGTTATAAATACAGTAACTCCCGCGCGTCTTCCCCCATCGAGTTGCGTCGGGACACTTTTTTTTCTCTCTCTCTCTCTCTCTCTCGTCTAAAAGAAAAGTCATTAGGCAGCTCCGTTTCTGGTGGAATTCCAGAAATAAATATGTCCCTGATACGCGCGGCACAAACGAACGAACGAATATAAAGTGCCGTTGGAAACCTACGTTCCCAAATTATCCCCGTGGCCGCCGCTGGCTTGGAAAAAAAAAAGAAGAAGTCCGACGATAGACTTTCCCTGTCGACTGAAAATTTCATGGCCCGAGGGACGCCGACACGTGGCAACAGTATGCGTCCTGGCAAATATCAGATCACCCGACGTCCTCCGTCACAGCCCCCCCCCCGTCCCCTCCCCCCGACAGATATCCCGAACGCATATACATATATACCGGACGAAAAAGAGAGGAGGAAAAAAAATCCCCCGTTATCTGATTTGTCGTTCTCCAGCTCCGTCTCCAGCGGTCTATTTCGGTTGGGAGGATATTTTTGGCAGCGCGAGATTCCACGTGTCACTCGCGGTGTCCCGCGCGCGTCATTTCGGTCGGCTCGTATCGAAGAGTCGACCGGCGCGGCGGCGATCGCGATATCGCGGACGGGGGAGACGCGCGGTATCGCCCGCCCCGTCATCTCGGGCCGCGTCCCAGCGCGTTGACGTCACCGATGACACGCCGACGTCAGATGATATCTGATGTCGACGCCGGCAATTATGCGCCTCGAAGCGTTCCGGCGCGCGCTGAAAGAACTGACGTCGGATGAGCGATCGGGCATTACCCTTCCGCAATAAGGAGGAACACGCTTGTTGCGCCGTTCTTCCGGCTTTACGTCGCGTCCAATTTCCGGCACGCCGGTCGATTTAAAAGGCCGGCGCACTATCCGCGAGCCCTCGAGTCGCCTTCAGTTCCTTTAAACCGGGTTGAACTTGTTGTTGGAGGAGAACACCTCAGATTAGTCGCGAATCTAATAGCGAATTCGGTTGCTCGCACCGAGTGCACATTTGAGGCTTGTTCACAGCCAATTCTTATATTTAAGGATAGCCTTAAATATCTCTTGAGATACTTTTTAATCGGCAAAATAATATGTGCATCATTCTTTGACTAAATGCTCTTGGAACATGTATTTAGGACGAAGTTGAACATAAGAATATTGACTATAAACAAGCCTTAAGTCCAATGTCCACGACACTAGAACTTGGTCCACGTCCTTGGTCCGAGAAACGTATAGGCAATAAAATTGCCGCTTTTCCGTAAAAGCTACGAATTGATTGGTTACAAATTTCTCAATCCAAGAACTCGGACCAAGTTCTAGCATCGTGGGACATTGGCCTTTAGTGCACTCAGTGCGCACTAGTGCAAGCAACCGAATTCGCTATTAATCGATGCGCTCGGTCTCTCTCTCTCCCTCTCTTTCTGATTTAATTGGACGAAAACTTGTTTTTTCTCAACCACGGACCTTCATCGGGGAACATCGCGAGTCAATTTCCGGCGTTACGTCAAGAGGTAATCGCGGAATTGCGATCTCCGATGATTCTCGCACGCGACGAAGAACTTTGACATAATTAGCCTGTAATTTGGCACGCATTTACAAAGTTAGGTAAATCAATAAAGAAGAGAGAGAGGGAGAGAGAGCGCGTACAATGCGCAACTCCTCACCAATCATAGATCCATAGCTCATGAAATATCTAACGCGGGAGGGAAGCGGCGGGGTGTAGGTACTTCGGTGTCGTCGATATATAATCGCGGTCGGTCGCCGAGTTGCATGCGACCGAGTTGCCGACGGATAATTTCGCGACAATATTTATGCGATTCGACGAGAAGTTATCCTTCCTCGTGTTTCAAAACTCGCGGAGCTAAGTCCCCTTGCGCGGCTCTCTCCAACTACTTTCCCAACTGCATTAGTCATGTTTCGTTACTTCTTCACGTTGCCGATTCCCGCTGACTTGACGTGACAATATCGGGCTTTAGGCGAGCAGCGCGACAACCGAGGTGGGCGACACGCTTCGATAAATTTGCGGCAGATCGATATCGCAATGGTTGCTTCTTTCGCTCGTTACACCCTGAATTGTGTCCCGGCCGAACTCGCAACTGGGGTGTTTCACACCCCCCTCCGCCTCTTGCGGCGGGCGTTTCGATACCGGCGGCCACTACGCGGCACTTATGTTGAATATACAAGTCACCAGATCCAAATCAAACAGCCGGCTACACTTGTTTATCTCATCTGCCTGACCTGTTTTCGCGTAATGTGCGATAACGTAATTTTTACAGTAAACGTAAATTTCATTTCAGTAACAAAGCTCTGCAAAAAAAGAAAGATTTGATACGTTGGAATATTCATAATTATCGCGACTTGTCTCTTACTTCATTGTCAAAAGTATAAATGGAAATCAAATTACATCAAGCGCACGTTCTATACGCCGAATAGAATTGTGGGCAAGAATTTCGAATGTTAGCTGTCTTCCTTTCCTTTTAATTTCCCAAGCTCGAAAATAGCTCGGGGATCTGCTGGTTCCGCCTACGACTTCTCGTTGTAAAATTTTAACGGGCGCGCATATCGCAGATCTCGAGACGCGGGGGCGAATAGACGAGTAAAGAGCGACGCGACGTACCGAGCAGCAGGAGCTTGATGTCCTTGGCCGCCTGGATACCGTCCTCCTTGAGATTCTTCTCGATCTGCTTGCTGCGAGCCAGAGCGGCTCGCTCTTCCGCTGACATGGCACAGCCCATCTTGCTACACGTTGCCTTTACAAATGCCACCCTCACGCACTTGCTCTCTCACCAGCGGCTGCCAAACAGCGCGGCCAGGTAGCGGCCCCGTCGCCCCGAAGAGGGTGAAACGACCTCCCGGTGCAACTTGTTCTCCTCCACCACCGCCGCCTCCCCCTCGCCGCCTCCTCAATCCCGTCCTCCTCGTCGCACTTTGCACCACCCGCGGAGACAGCGGCCGACGCCGTCGTCACCACAACGGCCGATACCACCACCACCACCGTCACCGCAATCACCGTAAACACTTTCGCTACCACCGATACCACTGACACCACTACCGTCGTCACCGGCACCACCTCCGTCACCGGCACCACCTCCTTCACCGGCTTCACCGGCTTCACCGTCTCCTCCGCCGCCTCCTCCTCCTCCTCCGCCACCACCACCACCACCACCACCACCGCCGCCGCCGCCGCCGCCGCCGCCGCCGCCGCCACCACCACCGCCGCCACCACCACCACCGTCCTCCTCCTCGTCCTCGTCTTCGTCGTCTTCGTCTTCGTCGTCACCGATGGCAACCTTACTGGCGGCTACAACCGGCACCGAGTGGTCCTCTAACTACCTGGGCGACCGCAGCCACCCGTACGCGGCCCTAACCACCGCCACACTTGCGCCGATTTAGCTACGCGCCGGTTCAGCTACGCCTGCAAGCAGAAAGGGGTAATCAGACAAATGCTCGTAATCCAGCTCGAGAAGCACTACGTCAATAACTCGACATGTGTAGCAATCTGCCCAAGCTCGACACGTAGTAAAACGCGTCACGACATGAATTGATATAGACTAGTAATTTACGTTTATGTGTTAAGAAAAATTTATCTCAAGTCTTGGACCTTGCGGACGTGTATTTCAATGTAGAGCATGCGTCTCATTAATGTAAACGACAATTGATTATGATCGAGTCTACGGATTAGATCGATACCGGCATTGTTTAACCAGTTGTCGTCTCACTCAACGTCGAGGAGAGCCAAAGAGGAGACGGACAACACTCGTTTTCGCTTTTCCAGCGACGATCGCGACTTGGCAGATCGCCCGTGTTTGATACCCTGAAAGGTACTCGAGCAATCGTCGCTGATAACGTCGTTTGTTCGTCGTATCTCGTTATTATTCCTCGGCGCGAGCCGGGTAATAATTTTATTAGGCTGGCGTATCGAAACCGCTCGATGCGATTTAAGACCTTGTCACTGAGCGTGAATCCGATCTATAACGTCATTAGCCGTGGTAAATGAAGGATTGAGTTTCACAATGATGAGAGAGGGAGAAAATGATAAGTTAATTGAAGTAAACCAAATCCGTGAACTTTCGTCAACGTTTTCGTATTGTTGCATACAAACAGATTTTTACACTAAACAACACGCGAGAAAACGCCAATGTGGGTCACAAGGCAAGATGTAGGTAGCCCAACTTGTAATTTTTATATTTTTTTTTATGTGAATCCATATACCGTTTCTTTCCACATTTGTCCTGCCGTCCACCTTTCTTACAGGTGGAGTTATTATCGTCAGCAAATTCACATATTCAAATCGATTTACACTCTTTCTTTGTTAAAAATCTTACGTACTTGAATTCCGAGAAAAGCGTATTGTTTCTGTAAAGAGACGTTCCAGTGAGGAAAATTTTGAAGACGTTCAATCGCATAGTACATAATTTTATTTAATTTGTGTACAACTAGCAGAATGAACCTTGGCTCGGTTAGAAATGATAGTGGAGTAGGTTGACGTTTAGTCAGCCTAGTTTAACGCAACTCGCGGTGGAATGTCGCTGCGTAGAAAGACGACGAATTATAATGAAACAGAAATCAAATTGTGGGCCTCGACGAGCCATTTAAGAGAACTCAATCCAAGTTTCCCTTGCCAGTTACCGAGAACAGACCTCGACTCAACCGTAGTGAAAAGAGTGCAGAGCAACGCTAAATTAGATTCTCGATCTAATTGCAATGAGATTCAGACAGCGATCGCTTGGCGACTTAACAAAGATGATGGAAATTTCCAAATCAGCGTCGAAACAAACTGCGTTGAAATCTCGGGAAATCTCGTAGAACGCTAATACCAGCAAATTTCTCAAATTTCTCTTTGCGGTACAATGCGAACGTTTCGTCGAGTCGAGAACCGATTAAAATACCGATGTGACGGCAATCGTGCGAGGACGCGACGAAGATTCAGGTTGCGACAAAATTGCGACGCCGTCAGAAATAACCGGTTTTTGAACAATTGCGCGAGCCACGAAATTATTTCGTGCGCCGTCAGAATCTGTGCGTATATAAGCTCCGATAAGTTATCGATACCTTTGTTCCGCTCGGGATCGAGTGTACACCGGCTTGTCTCAAAAGTATCGTATCTCCGCAAACAATTTTAATAACGACGCCGTTAGCTGTTCGCCGGCGCTGACAAATCCAAATGTGTAATTTTTACGCGCGTACGCGCGCCTGCGATTTTTACGCGCCCAAGTGCGAAAAAAATAACACACACGTGAACGTGTAAAGAGCGTAAAAATTATACATTTGGATTTGCTGCGGGGAGCTGCGGGGCGCGCACCGTCGCGAAATCGAAGCCCGAGACGGAGCCCGCCCCGGGGTTGCGACAGCTGAATTTTTAACCAGCGCGAAAAGCCGCGCTGAGCGCCGGGAAACCGTCCGTGGTTCATTCGTTTGTCGGATTGCACGTACATCTTCGCGAGCACGGCATTACGTGGAAACACACCGGCGTACGATCAATAAAATGCAACGACCTGATATAATGGAAGCGATACGCGTCGCGCTTCATAAAATACCATCGTCGGCAACGGTAAGGCTGAAACACGCCGAGAGAGACGTAAACGCGCGAAAAAAAGGGGGGGGAAACGAGAGCCCTCGGAGCGAATCGTCCAGTTCCCTTCGATTCGTCGAGTTCCTCGCGATTTCATCTCCGGCCTTTTTCTCCCCCGTCCACCCCTCGTATGATTAATGCGGCACGGAAAAGGAGTCTCCCTCGCGATACGAGAAATCAACTCGCGACACTACGCCAAGATCCAGGGTGTCACGTATCGTGGAAATCGAGAGGTAAACCGCCGAGGGCATTGTGGTGTACAGATTTGCGGCATTACTGGGTGTTACTAGGCATTTTTTCGGCATTAGTTTGAGCATTAGGCCTTGCTAGGACATTAACTTATCTCATAATGGAGGAGTTTCCTCTATTAAATAAAAGCAAAACAGTTGATTATAATTAATCTTACCACTTAATACTTAAAACCAATACTGGACAGCCTTTGTATTGGTTTAATTAACAGCACCTTTAAGCTTTACCGTACTGTAATATGTTTTAGAAATTTTTTGAACAAGCGTGGTATCTTGGTTTTACATCAGACTTTTCTACACTGAGAAAAAATCTGGTTGCATTAATCAGAAATCTGGTAGATTCCACCAGTGGTCTGTTGGAGAATGAACGAATCAGAATTCCTTTAGGATTTACCAGAATTTCTGTAGGATTACAGGAATTCTGGTAAATCCTAAAGGAATTATCTGATTCGTCCATATTCAACCAGAAATTTTTTTCAGTGTAGGGTCATTGCGGCATAAATGAAACAAGCGAGAGCGCCTTTATGCAGGTCATTCATGCAGGAGCGCAAGTTGTTGGTAGTCCAGTAATTGTAATCTAAAATGTGAATTCATATACCGTTTTCCACCTTATTTTATATTTAGCAAATATAGCATTTTATAGTAATTAAAAATCGTTTCTCGATTTGAGTATGTGAATTTACTGACGACAATGAATTCCATCTAAATGAAACTGTGTTATGTCCGAAAAGAAACCGGCGCGCAGGACAAGGTGGAAAACGGTATATGAACTCGCATTTTAGATTACGATTATTGGACTATCAGTATCTAGCTCGCACCTAAACTCGCTCTCGCTTGTTTGGTTAGAAATTGTTTTATGCCCGTTTCTACCAATGCAGATTAACTTTAATCCTGATTTAACTTACTTTTTATGTACTACATATAACATTATTTGTCAAGTGATATAATTTTTTTATGTTTAAGAACACACAATGTTCTAATAGAGACTCGGATAACATGCTGTTGGTTTTCATTTGCGCATATCTTAAATTCATATAATGTATGCGACGTTTTAAAACTTTGATTTCATTATTTAGAACGAATACAATTTCAGAACACGGTCTACACTCAAAGTGGCTTGGATCTAATATATTAAAATGATCTTAGAATTCAACGTGGCGAGCGTGGCGCAGAGAAAATGTGCGCTGCTTAGTAAATTAACGATCCGAGTTTAAATCCAGCCGGAGACACCGCTGGTTTTTTCAGGCGCCACTTCTCAAAATAATAAAATTAAGCAATGCACACGTTAGGTGATGTAAGTGATTGTGGTTAGCGATTTACTCCGCGGTGGAAATTTTCGGAACAGATTCCGAATCGGGATTATTCCGTCTGCCCTGGAAGACCGCGACAGAAATCCAGGAAGTGATTGAACTCAATTCCGATCGGAG
Source organism: Vollenhovia emeryi (assembly GCF_000949405.1). Lineage (NCBI taxonomy): Eukaryota > Metazoa > Arthropoda > Insecta > Hymenoptera > Formicidae > Vollenhovia > Vollenhovia emeryi. The sequence continues at coordinate 3,768,861 of NW_011967243.1, read as the reverse complement.
TCTGCTTCGAAAATTTCCACGATACGTACCCAGTCCTTAACCCAGTTAAGGATTGCTACGAATGTATTTTAACTTGTATTTAAAATTACTCGATCCGAGACGCGGCGAGACACTTCGTTTTGTGACGTGGATTCTTCATCGTCTGCACGCGGCTCCTTTCGCGTTCAGTAGCGCGCAGTAGTTTTAGCGCGACAAGAGAGAGAGAGAGAGAGAGAGAGAGAGAGAGAGAGAGAGAGAGAGAGAGAGAGAGAGAGAGAGAAAGGATTCGAGTCCTCGAGCGGGTGCACAAGCGGCTCTTAATTGCGAACTTGTTCTTTTTCCCGCGGTTTCTTTCACGCAATTTCTGAGCAACCAACTGCTCTCTCGCGATCGTGGTATCTAATTTTGAGAAAACGCCACTAAGATCGAACCTTCTAATTCGAGTCTGCATATCGCAGCGAGAAATCTGACACAATTCGTCATTTACACTACAGTAAGATGATAATTCGTCGCTTAGCGTCATAGGAATATAATTATTTCAAGCCTGGTGTCACGTGCAATTAATAATAATTGAAATTAGAATCCCGACTGCAGTATCGATTAATCGTCAGGAAACAAAGGCAGGATGGCATTACGTTTATTATAAATTTCGAAAATACCGCTTTCGCAAAGATTTTTCTGGCGATTTAGCCGCGATGATAATCCGATTTGATGCAACGGCGATGTGGGCGCGAAGCCTCCTACCGATTACGGTCACGCGATGGATATTCCAGATTGCGTCTGAAATCTAAAACCGTTGAAAAAACTGCAAACGCTTATGTAAATCGGGGGGGGGGGGATTGCGTTCTATCGAGACAAAATTGCGTTTTCTTCGCGAAAAAAAATGCTGTTGAATCAGAAACAATGAAGTTGCTTGAATGAAACAACGTCACGGGCTGCCACAAACAAATAATTCGCTCGATTGTATTTGCTATGTGGATTTTAATTTCACCAGACAACACAAGCGCGCGCCATTTGCTCTCACCAAAAATTCGCATGGTTTGACAGCTGAAAAATATCACGACTGAGGCATGTCGTATCGCACAAGCGAGACAGCCAATCAGCATCTCGGAAAGGCGACGACAATACTTCGAGACTTTCGACTGTCGACTCACACGCCTTTTCTTACTTATATTTCTTGATTACAATTTGATATATAATTTTATATAATTCTTATCTATATGAACCATGAGTGTAAATTAATATAAAACTTCTGTCATCACGCGAATGCGACACACCTCGGCCGGCGAGACTCGCAACGGCCAATCGGCATCGCGGAAAAGCGGCAACAATACCAACGCACTTTGGGCGTTTCATGACTTTGTTTTATAGATGATGATAATAGGAAGATTGAACTAAATATCCAGATTATTAGGACGACCATCTGGTGTGTTTCGTTCGTTAAAATTACTCTTGTCTCAACGATTTAATGCCAATTACGCTTGATCTCATTGATACATCGTTCCTTATCCGCGTTCTTTACACCCCGGTGACTGGAAACGTCCCGTCCCCTGCATGACCCACGTGTATCGCGCGTATTGCAATTTTATCGCCGCGGGCCTACTTGAAATCGCCAAGTGAAATCGCTCGGGCGTTTATCTTTACTCGCGCCACGCGCTGCCTCCATCGAGACTTCCTCCTCGCGGAAGAAAGCACGATGGCTGATACGCGAAGAACGCGACGCAAGAGCGACGTGATGGTTCGCAAGAGAGCTTTCGCTCGCGGTCCTCGAATTCCTCAAAAAGCGCCACTACCTCTCGAGGGATCGCGATCTCCTTCCTCCCAGCGCCGGACTTCGCGAGAAGAAAAAGAAGGCAGGGGGTTCGATTCTGTATCTTACAGCGAAAGTGCTAAAAGCGAGTAGCTCCGTCTCTTTCTAGCCGTCCCCTCAGAAAGGGACGAAGCATTCTCGCCGTAGTGTAAGGTACAGAATTGAGCCCCAGACGATCGTTTCCCGGCGCTGTGTCGCCTCTACGGCTGCCGGGCGTAATAATTTTCGAACCTCACGTCGGGTCACGAACGCCGTCGCGAGGCGAGCGAATTCCTCGCGGTAGGCGCCGACGCGGGGGCGCGTGTCCGCGCGCGGTCGCACGCAGCTCGGACGACCCGCGCCGTCCGTTCGCCGAGCCTCGGTGCGCCGCTTATCGCACCCGCCTCTCGGCGAGCGAACACGAGGGTAGATAATTAGAGCGACGATAAAGAGCCCGGCGTAACGCCTCGCGCCTCGGTTAATCCGCCAGCTCCCCGCCGGCTGGGGGCTCCCTCGTTATCGAACCCCTCGTCGCGAGAGACGAGTACATTTCGCACTTTCGCGGAGCGCGCACCCTCACCCCCGTTCAATTTTCACCCCCCTGCCCCCCCCCCCCCGTTCGGCGGGAACGGAATCGTGGCCAGTTGACGGGTGAATCGAGCGTCAGTGTGCAGCAGTCGCGCGTATTCCGAAAGAACCCCCGCCCTCTCTGTCTCTCTCTCACTCACCCCCCTACTCGCCCCTTTTTCTCTCTCTCTCTCTCTTTCTCTCCCATTTGCGGAGAGCAACTCTCGCTAGGGGTAGCTCTCGACGGTGTCACCGCGGGCGCACGCACAAACGGGGGTGCTCTCTCCCCGGCGATATCCGTCGATACGAATCGAACGACGCGTACGTGTTACGCACCTCCTTGCGCGTGTCCTGGAGTGACGTCGGGATTCTCTCGCCTCTTTTCGGTCTTCTCTGCACCACCGAATACCCTCTTCTTTTTTTTCTCTCTCTCTCTCTCTCTCTCCTCCCGTTCCTCCCGGAGTAGTTTTTCACTCGGTTCGGGCTATTTGATCAATATTCCGGGAGAACGGTCTCCTGCAGGAGCACGCTCGGCGGTCCCGCTCGACCGGGATCCGGGCGAAGGAGCGGCTTAGGCGAGGCACGGTGCCGCGCGGCGCGAGAGAGAGAGAGAGGGACTCTCGTCCCGGCAGCGACGACAACGACGATGATGACACGGCGAGGCACTCGCGGCGCGGGAGCGAGCGGGCGAACGAGCGTGCGTGCGTGCGTGCGTGCGTGCGTGCGCGACAGATACGGTGCGTTATCGCGTCTCTCGCTCTCCGGCGCGACGGCGGCGGCCGCCTCTCCCTCCGACGGTTCTACGTCTGTCCGTTCGTCGCCGACGAAGGGCGCCGATTCCGACCGAGCGCCGCGTCGACTCCACGGGCTCGGGCGCCGGGTGCCCTCGGTGCCTCGCGGCCGAGTGACGTCGACGTCGATAACGACGGCGGCGGCCGCCGGCTATAGTCTCCTCCGCCGAGTGGAACCCGGAGCGCGTAAAACTCGCGCGGCCGCGAGCGACTCCGTCGCCTGTCACCTTCGTGCGAAAGGGGACGCGCGCGCGAGTGGGACAACGGGTCAGAGCCAGGCGCTTGTCCGCGCCCTCGGTGCGTGTCTTCCCCGGAGCTCCGTGTGACGGCCGGGAAAAGGGCCTCCGCTCGCTCGCTCGCGCGTTACTCCGAATCTCGGTTGGGGGGGGATCGACGTCCGCGGACCCGGCGGCTGTGCGTGCTCCGCGAAAGTCGCACTCTCTCGACAGCGGCGACGAGCTGGACGCGTACTGGCGGCGGAGTCGAGCGTCGATCGGGGCGACCTCTCGCCCCGCCCGACTCTCCGCCGCCGCCGCCGCCGCCACCGCCGCCACCGCCGCCGCCACCGCCGCCGCTACCGCCACCGCCGGCGGCGCGCCGCTTAGAGAACGTCAATCGATCCCGGGACCGGCCGCCGGCTCCGTCGTGTGTCTCGTCTCGCCGCGCCGAGTCAAGAGACGACCGGCGATCGCTCGACCCTTGACTCTCGGAGTCCTCGGGAAACGCCGGCCTGGCGACATCTAGCGGCGCGCGCGGCGTCGCGACGCTGCACCCTCGACTCGAGGGGTAGGTCCGGAATCCGGAGCGCATTGCGGAGCGGACCGCCGCCGCGCGCGGACGTTCTCGCCCGCGCCGCGTCTTGAGCTGAGGCTTCACGGATGCGTTGAGCTGCGGTAACGCGTGCAGCAGTGCGAGTCGACCAATCGGAGGCCTGCCGCAAGCTTCCTGCGTTGAAATTGAAGTTTTTTTTTTTTCGTTCGTTGCCGCACACGTTGCCGCAGTTCAACGCGTTTATGGAGCCTTAGCTTTGTGCTTCCGTCCGCTTTTGTTAGATTGACGCGAGGCCTGCAAACATGAATGCTTCTGTTGTTATAGATCAAGCTTTGAAAGACCCGGTGCTCGAAGTTGAAAGCGAGATTTCGGCAGGGTTGGGAAGTAACTCGTTACTTGTAACGAAGTTACAGTTACAGTTACTTCTTTTTGGTAGCTCTAACTTAACTTCGTTACTTTCTCTACATCTGTAAAGGCCAATGTCCACGATGCTAGAACTTGGACCAAGTTCTAGCATCATGGACATTGGACTTAACTGTAACTTAACTCAGTTACATTAAGAGTTACTTTATATATTTTTTCAACCTCCACAGATCGCATTAGGCCTTCCATTTGCGCATAAACGCCTTTATCGCCGCTTCACAATTCAAATGCAGATTCGATATTTTTATTTTTATTGCAAGGGAGTAACTGCAAAGTAACGATTCGTTACTTTTCGAGTAACTGTAACTGTAACGCGTTACTTTTCAGAATTGGTAACTTGTAACTGTAACATAGTTGCATTGTTAGCGAAAAAACTGTAACTGTAACTAGTTACTTTTATAAAGTAGCTTTCCCAACCCTGGATTTCGGCGATATCGAAAAACCAAATTACTGCAATTGGGTCTCGGTGTACTCTTCATTTTATTTGGAAGAAGACTTCCTTCCGTTCCCTTTTCGGAAAACTCTAACTTTGCGTGGATAAATATCGAACGTTTGCACCAATCGAATACTTAATACACTATCTCTCTGTCGCACTATAATATAATCCCAGACAGCGCCGAAAAGAATTCGGAGGGAATTCTTTTTCCATCCCGTTTGCCCTGAAAACATTGTCAAAAGTTCGAAAAGAATTCGCTCTCACGTCGCCAATTCTCCTTTTTTTCAACTTCAATACAATTTCATAGGAAAGACTTGAACTGCCGGAAAAGAATTCTTTCGGGTTCATCTCGAACGCCTACATCGATCCCATTTTAAAATACATATTAAAGTGTAACAGCATTGAATGCGAACTTCTTTTCTGTGGGTGTATATTCACCAAGAATTTTAAAAAGCGAATCCTTTTCGAGTCCACAACGATCAGCGTATTTGAGATGTCTTTGTCTCTTTCCAACTGTTGCTCCGAGCCAGCCTAGGCCCAGTTTCACCAAACGTCGCTTAACTTTAATCTTAATTTAATTCACGTTTGTCTCCTTCTAAAGCAACAAGTTGGAAAGAGACGAAGCTCGTGCTTCGGCGTCGCAGAGAGCCGGATTTCATAACTGGCCGTTCATGCACAGAAGCAGATGGACGTGATCGATTGCTACCAAATCTCAAGCGACGAGAGAGGAAATTGTCGGGGCGATACAGCCTTTCGTAAAACGCTCGAAAACTTACACTCCTTGTGACGTACAATTATTTTCCGTTTATTGCTAATAACTCGACAAAATGCTTTTTCTTTTCTTTACAAAATTGCTCTCCTACAAAGATAAAGAAATAGTCAGACTTACCTTAACACATTATAACTTACGCGCCGCGAGGACGATCGATCATCGATCTTCGAATCTCACATTCGCGACATTTAGTGTACCGAGTAAGAATAACGTATCCTAAGATCATCCCAACCCGAATGACGCACGCAATGATTTATGCAGCTCGCACAAGTAAGGGATATACAGCTTGCCCTTTATTACTGGCTCTAGAACGTAATCGCTGGTAGCGCGAGTTTAGCATTTTAATGATCGCGTAAAAATGGTGAAACGCCGCTTACACAACGAAAATCGCACGACACTTGGCGGAGGACACTTCCGTCCTCTGATCTCCCCGATCCCTAATTAATCGATTTGTTGTTTCATTCCCTTTTCCTTTTACCTTAGTTGCACGTCGTTCGACGCGGGGACCGAGCGCGGTTAAAATTTCACTCGGCTCGATTCACCGAGCCAGCCTAGGCCCAGTTTCACCAAACATCGCTTAACTTTAATCTTAATTTAATTCACGTTTGTCTCCTTCTAAAGCAACAGTTGGAAGGAGACAAAGAACGAATTAAGCCTGAAGTTAAGCGACGTTGACGAGACCGAGCCTTAACTGTTTGACCGCAAACTACTATTTTTGCAAAAAGTATTTGCGCTCTTTACTAGAAATGCAACAAACGCAGTCGCTGCTCGACGACTCAATTACTGACGTGAAAATCAAATTGTATATATGATCATACACGTCATAAATGTCAAAGATAATGTGCTCATCAATTTTTAAAAAAATTGCTTCATTTTTCGTGTTTGACGCGTTAGACTTTATGTCGACGAATTAAAGTCTTACTTTCTACTCATTTAGCGCGGTTAGTCGATCTTTGTGTCATCTTTAAAAGAAAGAGCGTTCGATTCTTGGAACATACACAACGTACATCTTAAATAAGAACAAAATAAAAACTGCTTATTTACACAAGTAGAAAGATACATCGCGCATACATTTTATGCCGCGGGTTTCGCGCCGCTCGATCAAACGACATTCGCGGTCAACGGTCAGGCGGGAGGAATCTCTCGCGGATCTTGCGAGTCGAGGACGGTCCGCCGCGATAAACCGCGAATTAGACTCTCGTTCGAGCCTAACTTCGAAATTATACACCGGCTTCGATCCCCCGTTTGAGATACGCCCCGTGCCGTCACTCAAGCCGCTCGCGTGTGCTTTACTTATTTACACGTACGTTTCGCTTGGCATGTTACACACTCTCGGTTCTTTCGAAATGTCAGAAGCCGCCGTGATCGAAATCGAAAACTCCTGAGGGTGGCCTTTGCGAAGAGGGCGGCGCGCACCCCCGGTGCCTCGAATCGCGGCGCGGTGGCTCCGAGAGATTCAAGAGCCACGCGGAAAAACGATATTAGTCTCCGCTCGATGCGCTTAATCAGTAAGGAACCAATTTCACCGACGTCGCTTAACTTAAAGCCTAGGCCCGGATTCACCAACGCCGCCTAAGGCCCGGTCTAGAATGAGTTGTTAGTCAGAACTATATGTCGGTCCTTTTTCTACCACCCAGAAAGGAAAAGGATCAACATATAGTTCCGACTTCTGACTAACAACTCATTGTAGACCAGGTCTAACTTCGATCTCGGCTCAACTCATTCCTTAGTTCTTCCTAAAGACTGAAAGAAACTAGAAAGAGACAAACATGAATTAAGCTAAGATTGAAGTTAAGCGACGTGAAACCGGGCCTTGGTCGGTTCACCCTTTGTCTCCTTCCAACTGGTCCCTTAGAAAGAGACGAACAATTAATTAAAGTTCAGCGACGTTGGTGAAACCGGGCCTAGGAGCCAGTTTTACAAACCTCGGTTAACTGTCAACCAGAGAGATTAGCCGAGTCCCTATCCTTTCTTATATTATTATCTAAGAGACAGAAGATCGATAAACTTCCCGTTAACAGTTAGCGACGTCTGTGAAATCCTAAACTGCCCGTTTCTACCAATGCAGATTAACTTCGATCTCGGTTTACATTGTTATCTTTTTCTAGTTGTAAAAATGAGAAAGAAAAGGTAATTTACACCGAGATTAAAGTCAATCATTTTTGGTAAGAAATAGACAAAGGACAGAAAGAGATAGAGAGAGAGAGAGAGAGAGAGAGAGAAAACGAGAGACGTGTACGGAGTACGTTATGCTGCAAGTCTCCAGAAATATCGCAAGTCGCTCTTATCATCTACGCACCGCGAGGAGAGCCGCCGCTCCCCCTCACCCCCCTCGCGGCCGCCTTCCCGTCGTTGATTACATAGTATTGCTGAAAGACATGCTGACAGTATGAACTTTCGATTTTTGGTTTTATTCGTAGATACAGAGTGCCTCTCGCGCGGACCCGCGCTCCCCGAATCACCCCGAATCATCAGCTCCTAAACTAGCGGAGAACTTATAGCGACGACAAAAATGTAAATTTGAAATATGTTTCTTTTTTTTTTCATTTTCTTTCCCACTACACACGTTGCAACATGTCACGATGTCTCGTTACACACGCAGCTCGGTTTGATACAACTACGTCGTTACACGTACAAAAATAACGTTTTCTATTGTTAAAATACGTTTCAACGCATACTCAGAGTTCAGAATTAACTAATTCGATGGCCGTCGCCACTGCGTTTTCCCCCCGGAGAACTGGGATCCAAGATATCCCGACTGTCGTACATGAAACTACAGTTACATTGTCACATGTAAAAAAAAAAAGAGCGTAGCATAGATATATATTAATATATTTACTGTGTATACACACGCACACGCACGTGCGCCCGCGCATACGTACATAGCGGGTATCGTGGGCGTGTAACGCTCGGGGGACTCTCTCTTCCTTCGCGCGGCTCGAATTTACATTTACAACGTTCCGCGCCCGAGTCCATTAATTGAACAGCATTTAACTCGTATCCGGGCGAGCTCTCAATTCCTCGAAAAATTTTAAGTTACCCCCTAAAAATACGTTTCCTAACTTGATAAGTTTATACATGTAGTCTTTGATTATACAAAGATAAATATATTTATATATTTATATTTATATATTTATATATATACGTGTAGTATTTTTTTTTTTCACAAGACTCTCAGAGAGAAAAAATATACGTTTACCCGTTTGCCTTTAGAAAATGGACCTCCCGGATAAGGGTTAATCGGTGAGAATTAATTTCCGCCGCGACATTTCATCCCCGTCGCACGGAGGCTCCGGAAAACGGAGGCTGGATCGCCGCCGACGTTGTCCCTCGGGGGAGTAATGCGCGCGCGTGCGTGTGCGATCGCGTTTTGAAGTGTTTATAGTCCCTTCGGAAGTTAAAGATAAAAGCGAGAAAGTGTCTGCCGCTTCCCTACTTAAACGTCACCGCTGTCGTATAACGCTAGCTAACATTTTGTGCAGGAGTCGCTTGAGTGAGAGAAGACCTCGGAGGAAGTCCTTCGAGTGAACATTTACTACCTTTCGACGTGTGAACGACGTGATTGGTGTGCATACCCTACGCACGCATTTATGCATCTATCCTCTCCGTTACGGACAGAGGGGGAGAGAAAAGAGAACATCATCCCTCGTCGCTTCATCGCGGACGTGCGTGACACAAGACTACGACACGATGCCCACAACAGCCTTTTCTGGCGCGCCAGGCTTTGACGATCTTCGGAGGAGAAAACGGAAAAGCGGTGTGACACGCGTAAACGCACGTGTTCGCGCCGGCGTGAATCAAGCGAGAACGGAAATTAAGTTTACGTTAAACAGGCACATATATGTATGTCAGGGTTGGGTAGTGTCTAGTTAAAAAGTTAAATAATTTTAACTTAACTTAGTTACACGAACCGTTAAATTTTAACTTCATTTAGTTATATCTTATCGGTAACTTTTAATTTACGTTTCATAAAATTAGCTATGCCATTAACAAAGATGTTGCAAGACAGTTTCTCTGTTCCAAGATTCACTCTCGGCACTAAAAATCTGCAGTATACGTTACATGCATGTATAGATCTTCAGCGCTGGCAGTGAATTTCCGAACACGGCCGTTACACGGGACTTTGATTCTCAAACTCACGTGAATTTGTTTGCATATGAAACAGACCATGTTCCATATAGTGTGATTGGTTGTCCAGACGCTGTTCGTGAAATTCAATACAATTTACGTGATCGCGAGTCTCTAAGACTCTGTGTAAAAATAAAACAAATTTAACTTTTAACGTTTTAATTTCTTTTTATTATTAACTTAACTTTAAATTCACTGAATTTCATTATGGGTTAACTTGTATATTAACCAAGTTAAATTTTCAAAGCTGTTAACTTTAATTTAACTTAGTTAAAAAAAAAAGACGACTCATCCAACCCTGATGTATGTATATTACAATGTATCTTTATTACCTAAAATATATATGCACTTTGAAAATATCGTCGAAAGACTTGCAGGCAAGGGGCAAAACGACATTCGGGAGCCAACGACCGGAAAGGTGCGAACGAAAGTGCGTCCGGGGACCGCCGGCGATCCTACTGAGCAGGTTTCGATGAAGTAGATCCGATACAAGACTGAGCAGGTTGGTTGTTAAAAAACATATCGCCGGTCGCAATAACAAAATGAATGCTCTAACAAAGTTTCGAAACAACAATGGCGATCAGTTTCCCCGAAATTAATTTCGATTCGACTTGTACAATAAGTCGTTTTGGGTGAATTTACACGAAGATCCTGACGCGCGGGATAATCGCGATAACAACAACATGTGCGACGTGAAACAAAATGACTTATAAACCATCTTGGCCAAATCATTGCTGTATTCGCACATATTCATATTATAGCTCTATCTATAGTACATAAAACAATAACACTAAAAATTTAATTCGAGTAATTCTATTTTAATTAATATAGTATATATAGTAAATTATTGTATTTAAACGCACGCTTACGCCTAGCTGCATACGATTTTCTTATTTGTGATTTCCTCACTTTTTCTTCATTAATAATATATATAATATAATAATATACTATGTCGCATATAAAAAACAATTACTTAATATAGAGTACAAGATCGTTCCTTAATTAAGTTTACAGATTTTTTGTTTTCCGCAACTATTTATATAAACGTAAGACGTCATTCATCTCTAAAATGAACATGCTTCCGCCGCTCCCAGAATGATTACAAAAATCAAGATACATAGAGAAATCTTCGCGCCGATTCGTCAAAATAATATCAAGGAAGAAATGTACTTTCTTCCATCGTTAGGATTGCGTTAAACGAAAAATTAAATAGAATTATTAACGTCCGCGAAAGATTAATTCGGCTCGTGAATTTGCGTTTTTCTTTTCTTTTTTTTTCCGAAGCGAATAGAGCGCAACGTACAATAGTGCGTTTATTACCCCTCCCCGCCGTAATCACCAACGAATTTCGACTACATCTAATCAGATTGGGTGTTTGATTGATTCTCCGTTGTTGAATACGCCTTTGACACAACTCGCGTTTAAATGCAAGCGAATTTGATTACACGTTACCCACCGGTGTGCCGCGCGACACGCGAGTCACCGCGAGAACGTCCCGACTGCATGACGACACGAACGACGACGCTGACGGCAGGCATCACAGAAGCGTCGCTTTCGCATGAAACAACCTCCGCTTCCGTCCGTCACCCACAACGGTTGTTCTTCTATTGCGTCGTGAAATCGTCATATTGCACAATGCTTGCGGCTAACTAACTAATGATATCGCGACGGTTATCACGATTGGGATAACCAGGAGGCATTCGTACCGAACATCGCCGCGCGTACATCTACTCTCTGAAAGTCCGCCGGTGCATTATCGCTGAAAACAGTTGTAAGTATAGCACTGAATCATTCAGTGTACTTATAACCGTGAATACTCACGGATTTCAGTGACAATGGTTGACGTTTAGAGAGTACGTAACGCGCTAGCCGCGATGAACAACATCCGAGTGGACTCGCAAACGAAGTTAAATTGGCGCCGGATAAAAAGAAACAAAAAAAGTAAAAAGGGGAGAAAAAGTAAAGGGATACAGAAAATGATATAAATAGTCACAACAATGTCAAAAACGTGACATGGCCGGCCACGGTATATGCGGTCGACCACCGGGAACGGGGGATCAGCATCGTCAACTGCCGCTTTTCGTTCTTGGTCGGCGTAGTAGTTTATCCAAAGTGACCGTCCATCCGATTTAAGCTAAAAATTCATGAGGTGTCATTTTGGCTGGCAGGTCTGAGCGTTCACCTTGTATGTTCGTGTCTGTGGTGTGAGATCGAGCCAAGGCACCGATGAATCCGGCTGCTCTAGCTGAAGAGGCACGCGACATCGCGATGTTGCTGCGTTAACAGAACAATCTGCTCCACGTTCCGCCTCTGCATCCTACAAGATTTCTTCTCTCAGTGTTGTTTGCGACCGGGCAGATTCGCATGCATATCAGAGAAATACAAGAGGCAATGTTAAATAGTACTACGATAACGTTGGAACTGCCGCGCGCTCAGTACCGAAACGATTTTCAAACGACTTTTGGTGCACAGAGCACTTCCTACCTTAATCTTTCTTTGTATGGAGTTTCCATACCTAGATTAAAAGGAAAATCCGCGTTATTTACCTAGAAGAGAGTTCATTCCTTAAACATTCGTTTTATTCTAGAGAAGAGAGAAAGATCTTGTCGCTTTATAAATATTTTATTTTATAAAATCATCTCGAGAGATTATTCACGACATGTTATTTTTCTTTAATCGAATGCAATCTCATAAACATGGGAATTGAAAAAAAAACTTGCGCTACTTCTCCTCTTCTTCAGACGACCGGCTCTTGTCGTCAATCATTCGTCGTACATGCCTCATTCTCGGCAGAGACAAATACGCAAGCGTGTACTTCTCGGTAAATCAATTCGGATAATTTCACAATCTTGTTGAATGCAAACGAATGTTACTCACCATACTCGCACTGGTAGAAGAGGCGGACGTGGCAGCAGAGGTAGGCACCGTCAATATTGGATAATATTATCTACTACTGCAAATCCGCAGGCCCCTAGGCCATTAGTTGACATTAAGCGAACAAGCTCCCTAGCATGGGATGCTGCAACTTCCAACGGCGGCCGACGGGATAAATTACTAGATTCTGTTAACCATAGTAATCGCAACGTTAGAATAACAAGCAAATTTCTGATTCAGTCTTTCAGACCACGATTGCTCGTAGTTGAGTAATGGAAGAGAATTTACTCGTGATGACAAAATTATAAGCAATTTAATTTCCCTTCTTCTCGCAGAGCAATTTGGCCCATTATACGTATATACTTTTTCATGTTATCGCTCCCTTACCAAGAATAGCAGAGTTCAATCTTGCGCAGACTGTCTCTCTTTCCTGAGGATTCAGTTGCCAGCCAACCGGCGAATTCCACGGATTGGAGTATGCTAATAGACTGAAAGCGTCCTGCAACATCTTCTTATTGCTCTCGTTCTTGCCGTACTGCTGTCGCAGATGCACCGACTGTGAGTACAACTGTTTGCCGAATTCCAACATCTTTTCGATCGCCTGCTTGTTGCCGCCGCACAATTGCTTCTTATTACTTTTGTTACATGTCACAGTATCGACGATGTTACTGCTCTGCTGGCTCTGATTGGCACTGTTGTCGATTTCTGAAAAACAACGTTTGCCCGTCCTGAGAACTGTATTCTATTTGACAAACGTAGTCTCGACGGAGAGGCAATTTATAAAAGACCACACGTAAACTTTCGCATATTCTGTTCGACAGTTAACATCTACAAGTTTATTTAATTATTCCACTCGTTATTGTCCTTCACCTACTGTCTAATTTACATTCTTTACTCAACTAGTCGCGATATATCAAGTATATTGACATCTCACCCATATCAACATCTTCCCCATTTTGACACTTGTACCCATTCGAGTCAAGATTACCATTCTGATAGCCGTTACTGTTCTTGATACCATTCACACCAGTGACGCTGCTTTCCTCCATGTCTACGTCATCCTCTATTTGACCATTGACGAACTGTGGGCTGGTACCATTTATCGTATTATTGATATTCATCTCTTCCACGGTACCGGTTGGGTTTGCGGACTTGACGTACGCTTTGGTCGATTGTATCACACTGGTCTGATTGGGATTCCCATTTTGACAGACCTCCGAATCGCTGCCGTTCACCATTTCCACGAACTGGCGGCACTTGAGCGCGAACAGCAGATCCGGGTCCCGGTCGAGAAGACCCGGGTATAACCGATTAGTCGTATCTATCGCTTCGCCGATACGACCAGACAGTATCAGCTTTATAACCCCTGTGGATCATCGTTGAATCTCAATGAAAGGACGCAATACCAGTTTAATAATCGACAAACGCAGCTGTCACTCTTCCTCGAATGTTCAAATGCGATAATTAGTTACGTATCGATAACTCGTTCAGATTCATTTATTGTTCTCTTCTGGGTGTTCCAGGTTCCCCGGGAAAGAGTGTCAACCCCGAGCGAGCGACAGCACAAACAAATACTCACTCTGTCGATTTTTGATAGAGTTGTAATCCTCCTCGAACACCTGACCCGTGCTGCTGGCGAATGCCTCGGCGCTGTCGAGGTACCCGTGATGGACGAGATACGTACACACCATTCTGTCGAATTCGTACAGAGCTTCGTTAACTCACGAGAGATACCGCGAACATTTGGTCCGTGGCGATTTTCTCCCCCGCTAACTTCCTCGATTTATCCGCGCAAGCGTTTCGGGAAGAACTCTCGCAAATCAAGGAGGATCTTAACGGACAACAATGACAAACGAAGGAGGAGCAAAAGCAACGCAAGAGAGTGGAATCACGCACCCGGTTCCCCGTGTCTCGCTTTCTGGTCGTATATGTACCTGTGAAGAATCGCCTGCCACTGCCCCTGGCCGTGGTCTGGCGTGGGATAGTTTATGATCTGTAATCTCGTTCGTACGCGCAGTTCGTTGATCATATCCCCGATGTCGAAGACGAACGGCAACTGTCCGAAATTTGCATCCACCACCTCGCCCGGAGTCTGCAGACCGACCGTCGGAAAGAGATTGGGCTGCGAAAGCGAATGTTAACTAGAATCTTCGTCGTATCTAATACACGAATAATGCCGATTCGGTGATGAAGAAATTTTATCAATAAGTTAAATAAGTCAAAATCTGTACTATTTATAATATGATTTGTGATTCAAGTTTGTATGCGAAGTTTGTTATACAGCAACGTCAGTGTTTTCTGGACCATATCTGGTATTTTTAATAATACAGAAAATTCATTGCGAAAAACATTACCTCAGCCAGGGTTTGAGCCTGGCCTTCCCTACACTCTAGACGGGCGTCTCGCCGATTCGACCACTGAGGCATATACAAAAATACCAGATATGATGTAGAAAACACTGACGTTGTTAATTACTGCTGGCGACATTGAAGAATATTCTTATTAGTTTGTTATATAGACTGTGAGGAAAGAACTTGATAAACGGTATATAAATGAGTTCTCCTCCTATGTGAAAAGATGTGAAAGAAAGAAGGAAACAAAGGGAGGAAATTAATGTACAATATACAACTGAAATTTAAAGAACGAAAGGTGCGAAGAGAGAAAGAGAGCGATGTTGCCTCCGTTCCCACGGGACCTTTGATTCCTTCTTCCCCGCCTTTTACGCGCGTTCCTCTTTTCGGAACAAAGTACCATTTTTTCCCCTTCCGCTTATACTATTTGACGCGGTGAGTGGCTTACAGGAAGGTCCGTAAAGGCGATGCCCAAGTGATGGCCATTCTTCGTGTAGAAGGCGGTGTTGTCAACGAGATTTACGCCGCAGCCGATCACGTCGCCGGTAGTGAAGGTCGGTCCGTAGGGCTGCCCGGTGCCACTTGAGCAGAAACTGTGGCCGTCGTCGCCGTGGTAACCGTACGAATGCTTATCCCAACCGGGAAGTCTATTTACGTTGACGCCCGAGGCCGACAGGCCGATGCCCATGTAACCATCACGTCCCTTGCTCACGATCTTCACCTCGAAGTAGTACAGGCCGCAGGCGGCTGGTATCGAGTGCGTTGTGCGAACGCTGGCAGCGTCTTTGTGAGTTTTGCCGTAACCTGGAAAATGAGCACGGCCCCGACTCTCTTTAGAGGAATCGGTGAATCCGACGACTATAGGTATATTCTGTATCGTATGCGAAAATTTTGGTTACACGAAACATATTAAGAATAGATAGGTGGAGAAAGATAGAGACAGACGGGTGGAGAGAGAAAGAGATAGATAGAGAGAGGCAACATTTGACGAGTGGGATGTGTCCGCTGCTTTGAGATTAAAACCAAGGCCGGCGTGCAGCTCGGAGAGAGATGCAAGGACGAATACCATGCGTTCATACATATCTTCCTGCCTACTCCTCCAGTGCTCTGTAGGATAACACGTAGCTATCAAAATGCGTTAGAATGTACGGAAAAAGATTTATCGAATGCACTACAAATACTATTATATTCTCGCGCTGTTTTTTTTTTCTTACATAAATCGATTCTTATTGTCGTTGCGCATATAAAAGTACAGTAAGATGAGATTATCATGAGGTGAATGCAAGATATTTCATAATTTATTTAAGATGCTTGAAAATTGAATGCAATCTCTTTTTTTCACCTTATCACTTCAAATATTAATTGCTAAAGTTCTTTCGCGTGTTTCTAGAAATCCTAATTTCGAAAGAGGCAGACTTCGCCGATAAAATTGTACTAACAAAATCTATGAACGGAACAGAAAAGGGAGACGAAAGTGGAGGTGGACCCAGAGGTGGAAATGCATTTTTACATGAGAAAGAAGAATCCAATATCTTACATGTCTATGTTTTTTTTCTCTCTCTATTCGTATAACGCGCTCGTTGGAGCAAGTTTAATTACATTGGCTGAACACGTAAGTGTACGTGTCAAGATAAAGGTAAGCGAGAACTATGGTCACCTTCGAGATACGCTATGCGCCTCGGATACGATGTGAAATATTGATTTCGAGCCGCATACATTAGTGCCACGAGGAAAAGCGTGATCTAGAGAAACGCCGCGGAGTCACCGCGGGTGGAAATGGTTCAGGTTCTTTTTTTTCTTTCCTTTCTTTACACAGAGAGAATTCTTTTTTTTAAATTCACCACATAATCGTGGGGCAACCAGACATTTCGAGAGTTTTTGAAATTTTTACCGTACGTTTCACCAGTAAAATGAGAATTTCTTGAATTTCACTGGTAAAATGTGTGGTAAAATTTCAAGAAATTCCGCAAAATGCCACGTTGCCCCACGATTACATGATTTTCGGGGTAAATTTTAAGAGAAAAGTCTCTACACGTGCACTGTATAATATGTAACAATGTTTTCAGTGTGTTTGCAGCGATACCGAGGCAGCGCTAAACAATACTTTAAACAGCAACTTTCGCCGGTGGAAAACGTTAACGTAAGCAGAGAGGACCTTCGGCGCGTGCTTATGTAACGAGATATCACAGTCGTGCACGATACACGGGGTACTCTTCGGGATATTATACAGGCGCGTGCAATTCTTCTCGAGCGCTCGGACGTTAATTTGTCGGCGATTGGGTTTCAGGTCTTTTAATCGCCGTCGATTATCGCGACGGTGACTCCTGTAACTCCCAAGGTCCAGTCGTCCGATGTCTCGTACCACGAGCGAAATTAAGTAGCGGGCGAGGAATGTCAGTCAGTGCCACGAAGACTGTGAATGTTACGAGGTTGCAAATTGATTTGCAGAAAGACACGATTTACCTGGGTAGATGTAAGTAGGGCATTGGGTCATCGCGCGGCACATCGATTGCAATATTACAAGCTTATCCAGGATCTGTGATCTATGAGCGTTTCCGTGTGTGTGTTGGGCGCATGTCTCGCGCCCTTACACAACGTAATACACGTCCGTCTATCTGCTCCGCCGAGCATTATTTATATAGCTTTCGGAGGCTTCTGTCGGGAACATTAAAGAGAATAAAATGAAGAATCCTATTCTTTGTGCAAACAAACGGGCCTCGGCGAACGCCGCTGTAATCACGTAATACCGTTTGACGTAATATCAGCGTCAGTACGGACCGGATTGTTTCCCTGATATCAGTACCTGCTTCATTTCGGAAACAAAGAACCGAGGTATCTGCTTGCGCGAATATCAGAGTACATTTTTTGTATAATAATGCAACTTATTCATCGGCAATGAATATAAATCAGTTTTGAGAGATAGAAAATATCCAGACGTCGTAAATAGTTGAATATTAATGCGCGTAACGCGAAATACTATTTTATCGATATATTAAAGTAAAAAGGAAATGGGGGAGCGTTTGTCTGTAAGTTCTGTACAACTAGATAAATTATCGCAATCGATAACAGGACTAAAAAAAATTAATAATAAACTTGGAGAAACGACGAAGCATGTTTTCGAAACACTCTTAATTGTGGTTCAGTACCTCGACACAATTCTACGCAGAGGCGCGCGCATTGGAAAGAAGCAGATGAAAATTAATTAGCTCCTCGGTGTTTACAGAAACGGCCTGAAAACTCCGTCGAGTCTCGCGAAGACGGCAGGCGCTTGCGATCGCCGAGCTCGCGGACCCCAAAGACCTGGAAGACGAGGAAGCGCCTGGAGCGCGGCGGAGGCCAAGACCAAGTCCGGTGTTTACGGGATCAAAGAGTGTGTGCACGTGTGCGGAGAGACGGGAGGGAGGGAAGAGAAGAGCTAATGGCTAACGGTAGATGCACTATTGCGAGTGACGACGGCGGCGGCCTTCCGCTTTCCCAGGCACTCCCATGCAAGGGAGGCCCCACGTGCAACTCGGCGTTCGTTGCGCCGAGTCGTAAACAAGATTTGCGCCCGCGGATCGCGACCGCCAGCTTGGAGAGTCCACCGGCGGCCCGTGCGAGATCGATTCCCGAATCTCTCGACGAGATAATTACCGCGTGGTTCGCGTGCGAGCGGCAGGTGCCCGGGCCCGACGGCTCTTTGGGGCTCGCGTTCGTTAATTAGCAACGAAATAGTACGGGAGGTTCCGCAGTCAAGCGTGATTGCGTTTTACGATTACCGCTGCGCATAGAATTATCCTGTATGATTGGCAGACGCCTAGGGAACATCGCCCGTGTCTCTCGTCCGCGGCACGATTAAAAATTTCAAATTTGCATCTCTCCTCGAGAGAAACGTCCACCTGTCCGGACGTTTGTTTGTCGAGCCTGGACGAGCGGAAAAATGGGCGAGAAATATAGGCTGCTTTCCTTTTACACAAATCGACACGAGTTCGCGCTAAGAATAGGGTCGTCAGACACGTTTGATTTATAAAGACTTGAGCAAGAAACACGTTTGATTTGTCAAACACAATTGGAAAAGCGTTTGAATTTCAAACACTTATACATAAAAGTGATTGATTTTCAAACACACTTATATCCAATATTGCAGAATCTTATAATATTGTGTTGCTACAACCAAGCACCAGTCAAATTAAACAGGCAAGTAGAAAATTGCTTGACGACCCATGGCTGGCAAGTTCTAATTAAAGAAGTTCATTGCGACAAATATTACCTCAGCCAGGGTTTGAACCTGGACCTTCCTACACTCTAGGCGGTCGTCTCACCAATTCCGAGGCATGTGCCTCAGTGGTGGAATTGCCAGCCCATGGGTGGTCATGCAATTTTCTACATTGGTTAATCAATTACTGGCGTTAAATAATTCTTTACGTTATTTCAGAAAATCAAACACATTTACGCGTGTGACATATCAAACACTTATTATTTAGAGTGTTAACACACCCGAGGACAGTTTTGCCGCTGCGAAGTGGCGAAGGTTTAAAGAACAGGGATTTAAGAAAAGGTCTTGTCGAAAAAAAGATTCTATCGAGATACTCGGAGCGGACGCGTCCCTCGGACAAAAACACGCTCCGACTCCCCTCCCGAGCAGAGACGAAAAGTGTCGATCGATCTTGAATTAAATTTCTAAATGGACATGTGTCGATTTGTGTCAAAAATATCGACTGCGTTAACACTCTAAAAGGAATGCAGCTTTAACGTGCGCGTAAATACAGCGAATAAGTCGCGTGTAAAGAGGTGTACTTTGTAAAAATGTACGAGCCGAATGAGGCGTCTGGCGATTGATCTCGGGCGGAATTTGCCTCGATGGAATTTACTTGAAGACTGCAAGTGGCTGAAATATTTATGCTGTCAACTTCTCCGCGCGAACGATCCAAGACGCGCGGCTACGGCTCCGCGGAGAACCTCAGGGGCGACGATCGAAGTTAAATTAAAGGATTCGCGAGCGACGGATATTATCGACGCGCAGTATGCCTAGGGGTCGGGTTATACGCGTTGCACTTATGCCTCGTGTCCGCCGCGTATTGTAGCTGCTCGCGGCACACGCGCGCGCTTTCCCCTCTGTAGCGGCCAGAATTTTAACGGCGACCGCGACTGCTTAATTATACTGCTCGGCGAGGGCTTATCTTGCGATCGACTTACGAATACCCCTGTCGCGAAGGTATTCGTGCGCTGACGAATTTTATTTTGACTTTAACGCGTCCTGTAACTTTGCTACGATATTATATACAGGAAAGTCACCTATTATGAGACAGAATCCTAATACGGGACAGCGGGATTTCTGTTAAATTAATAGACATCAGTTGATTCCACCAAGAAAAAAGATTTGCGATTGAATTTGGGCGTTGCAAACCTGCTGTCTCATAACAGAGGGCTTTCCTCTGCACCTTCAATAAAAGAGGAAAGGATACAACAAGCCTGTCTCCGCGCGATAATATCGCGCTCCAATACTTAACGCATCGCCCGCGTTCCAATGTTCACTTCGCCGCGCGAATCGAATCGCATTTTTCTTCCGCGTAAAAATGGTGCATGGGCGACGCGGAGATCATCGTTGCGTGTTCTCGCTGGCGAGACGAGCACAGAGGGATCGGCTCGCGCGAATCGGGAGGCTCTCGAGCCGGGAGGAAAAGTATCAATGCAAAAAATAAAAAGGAAGGAAAATGCCGTTGAAGATCGACACGTTTCATTTGCTCGCCAAGCAATCGAACAAACGACGCGACGATTGTTTATCGCTCCCCCCCCCCCCCCTCTTCCCGTCTCTCGCTTCCTCCCAACAATCTTCTCGCGCGCCGGATCAAAGAGAAACAATATTTTCGTTCGCCACGCACGTCGGGCGTGAAACGCCCCGGCCGATACACGGACGCGCATTCACGCCGCTTTTAAATGCCTTTTCTCGTTCCGCGCGTCGCGAGATGCACCAGGGGGGGAGACAGATAAGCGCCCGCCGCTCGTCGCCGTCGCGTATACGTCACGTTGCGGCACACGAGGGATCCAGGATACCTCGAGCGCACGGGGGGAGCGTCAGAGAGGCGAGAAAAACGAGCCCTCGCCATTTCTGGCGCATCGTTGACCCTCGACGCGAGAAAAGAAGCCCGTTCCAGGGGGGGGACTCGCGGGATTTAAACGCGCGCGGCGGCACGCGGCCTTATCGCGTCTCGAATTTTCTAATAACGCTCCTCCTTCTCTTGCTCCCCGACGGATCTTCGCGGAAGATCGCCCCGGCCTGCGATACAATCCGGTGACTAAACGCCGCGGCGGCGGCTCTCCGCTCTCCGCCATTAAGTATCTCGGGCCTCGTGTCGAGTCGTGCTGACGCAGCAGCTTCGCTTCTGCAGTTCCGCCGGACGGCGCTCTTTGTTTATTTAGCGATCTCTCGTTTAAAAAGAACAAAAATGTCGATTCGCCCTCGAATCCGCGCGCTCCAGATATTAAGAAAAGGGGGAAAAAAAATCGAAGAGAGTGGTGGCTCGCCTCGGATTCGGGAAAATCTTCATTGCGTCACGACGTTTCGCGTCCATTTCCACTGTCACTTCGCGCCTTCGTATTTTAATCCTAAAACTTGATCTTTAAATTACAAAAAAAACTAGAAGGAGAAAGTCAAACCGAGATCAAAGTCAATCTGCATCGGTGGAAATGGACGTTGGACGAGAACGGGACGTCTCCAGTATATCGACGCGAAATTTTACGTGGACAGACAGAGAGAGAGAGGAGGGGGGGGGAGGTCGAAGCGATTCGTCCGAGACTTCGTACCAGAAGTCGACCTCACTCCTCGACGCCTCATGTGAAACCTCGGTCGAGTCCACGTATCGTTTTTGCGTCGACAACGCAGCTGTCATTGACATTGTGCGTTCCGTTTCTCTCTCTCTCTCTCCATCTCCCTCTCTCCCTCCCTCGCTCGCTGACATTTCTTTTTCCCAGCAGACGCGCAACCGACAGGAAACCGACGAGCGTCCCTTGAGAAAGCATATCGCGAGACGTCGACGTCGACGTCGACGTCGACGTCGACGACGGCAGCGACGCGCAGAGGCCCGACCGCGGGGGGGACTGGCTGACTGATCAGCTGATTCCTTTGTTTAGGTCGCTGACACACACGCTGAAATAGCGCCCTGCCATTTTCAATCGATCGACCGTGTGCCTGTCCCGGGGAGCGCAGCGAGGCCCGACGCGGGCACGGGGCCGCGGCGAGTCCGGGAGGCAGCGGCGCGGCGCGGAGGCCCCGTGCGGGCCGAGGAGGACGCGAGCGCAGCACGCGCGCGGCCGCGGCACGCGAGCCGAAGGAGGCGCGCATCGGTCTCTCTCTCGCGCGCGCGGAGGTCGCGCGCGCTGACGGGCTACCCACGTACCTTTGTAGTGAACGCGGAGATTGTTTTGCGACAGGCCGATGTAGCTGTACTTGTCCTTGGTGCTCCAGGAGCGCGGCAGCGGCGTCTTCTCCTCGTCGACCATCGGGTAGAGCAGCTTCAGCCGGTCCACGGGCTGGCTCTGCCCCGAATTCGTTTTCCCAGGCTCCATAACACTCCGTTCATCGCTGGTGGCGGCCATCATTGTCATCCGCTGCCCCACTTGCCCCGCTTCTGGCCCGCCGTATCCGCGATCCGCGATTCCTGGATGCGAGGTGCCTCGCTGCGCACGTCGCACGCGCAACTCTCTCGCTCGGCACCGCCGCGCCGCCACCGTGCGTGGCGAGAGAGAGAGGGAGCGCCACCTGCTTGCCGTCGCGCGTGCGCCCCGCCCAGTGATCCGAGATTCGTAAATAAATTTACCGACTGTAGGGGCTGTCCGCAGCAAATGACACGAATCAACAAGTATCGCGCTGTTTTTACGATCTGCGTTGGTTTCATTCATAAATACTTTTTTGCATAATATTCCCTATACCTTTCTTGCAAGGGCTCTGTCTGTGCCATTGAGTTCAAAAGAATGCATGCGCTGCTAAGGGGATGCTGGAGTGATTCTGCACTTTTGCACCTTTCTAACCTAGAAACTGTTAGTTCGCGGAAACATATGTGTAATATACGAATTCATTGGCTTACGTGTACAGATCGAAAGCAGCTCGCTATTCCGGCTGAATTAAAGAGCCATATGGCATCCCTGAAACTAAGTTTGTAAGTCTAATAAAAAATAACAGTGAGCGATACACGCATACGGTACATACAGTATGTGTGTTGCTCGCTATTATTTTTTATCAGACTTACAAACCTCAGTGATGTCATATTGTTCTTTAATTCAATCGGAATAGCGAGCTGCTTTCGAACTGTACACGCGAGCCATTTAATTTGTATACTACACAAACGTTTCCACGAAAAACAGACAGTTTTAATTGCAAAAGGTGCGAAAGTGCAGAATCACTCCACAGCATCCCCTAAAGCCC